>NC_064851.1:100934793-101263929 GCF_024139225.1 Suncus etruscus
AGTGGTAGTATTAGGATTTGGTGTTGGAGAAAATGTAATAATTTGATAAAAGCTAATATTGTAACAATATTACCTAATCTACAATGAAAAATCTAAAAGCAAAATATCCAAGTTCTAAAGCAGGGGTCCTCAAACGTTTTAAACAGGGGGCCAGTTCACTGTCCTTCAGACTGTTGGAGGGCCAGATTATAGTAAAAACAAAAATTATGAACAAATTTCTATGCACACTGCATATATCTTATTTAGAAGTAAAGAAACAAAATGGGAATAAATACAATATGTGGCCCGCGGGTCGTAGTTTGAGATAAGCTTGGCTGCTACAACAATGAAAACCAAAAATACTATAGTTCAAAAAATATAATTATTTAATGTAATAGACATGGGTCGATTTTGTTCCATATGTTCTTTCAAGGACTGGTTTCTTCTTTTTTATTGCTTACTCATTCCATAAAGTGTTACCCTTGTACATATAATAGACAGCAGAAAAAAGTTTTAATCTGAAATTTGACTTCAAGTAAAAAAAAAAAAAAAGCAGCTTTCACTTATTAGTCCATCCAAAAGGGGACATTTTGCAAATCATCATCTATGGTTAGTGTCTTTATCCAATTCAGTGTCAAAATAAAGACATCTTTACTTTTCCAAAAGAGTCACCTTTAACATTAGAACAAAGACATTCTGTGTTTTGCTGGCTTTAGCAGCACCTCTTTGTTCCAGAGCAATAAAAAAGGAAAGGAAGAAAATAGAACATAAGTAATTATCTCTGAAGGAAATGGTATCGAGGTTGAACTTTTATATTGTTCTATTGGTTCAAACATACTTATGTGGTCACAGTTTTTTGCTAGATAGGATTGGAAAAATAATCTCTAAATGGATGTTTTTTTATTTTGACCCAAAAGTAAAAACAAAACAAAACCCAAAACATTTTATATAGCGTAGTGGCAACAAAACTACAATATTTAATTTGAAGAAAAATTATGTAACTGCAACCAGCATACCCAAGACAGCAGGGATTTGGTGTGAGAATAAATTAACTTCATAAACTAATGTTATTATTAATGCTTGGTTAAATAGGTAAAACAATGATGTTAAGCATAGCAACAGAGCAGGGTCAAAGATATAATATAGTAGGTAGGGGTTCTTGCCCACCTAGGTTTGCTGTTTGATCCCCTCACCTCATATGATCCTCAGAGCCTGTCTTTAGGGATCCCTGAAGAAAGTGTGAGAAGTAAGCTGTATGGCTGACTTAAAGGTAAACACATACACACACACAAAAATAGAACAAGAACACAGGGACCAAGGAGATGGATCTAAGTTTATAGCATCAATGTCTATTAGAGAGCACCACATGATAGAACTCAGGACTTCCCTTTCTCCAAGACTGTTGGATATAACTCTGGTAACCCCGTACCATTAGACCCAAACATCAATAAATCTCAGAGCCTGAATTCTGAACGGTATGATCTGCATACCAAAGTTAAATATCTTCAGGAATAGCGCCCAGATATTCTGAGCACTGCTTTGAGCACTCACTATACATATTCCTACACAAACATTTCTGTAAAAGAACAGAAATGAAGAAGCAGTTGACATTTTTTGTGGTACCAAGGGTCAAATTCAAGATCTTATAAGGGGGAGGCATGTGCTCTACCACTTTAACCATATCTCTATGCCTAAAACAATTTGAAATTGTTTTAAAGTCTCACTCTTTTACATACATTGATAAATATAGTAACAATAGGAGTCATCACTGTGGAATAAAAATAATGAAATGCTATGAGACTACTTCACAAAACTATGCCAACAATTTAAAACCCTGACTGAAATAAATAACTTTCACAATTTTAAAATAGTTGATCCCAGAATAGATATAAACAAATAGTAAACAACAGTATAAGAAACCTAGGATATAATCAAAGAGAATGTAAATAAACAAACGATGGTTCTTTCAAATTTTTGAAATACAAAGAACTTCAATGTTACATAAATTCTTTCAGATCATAGAAAAAAACTGGAAGGCATCTGTGTTTTTTTAGGATTCTGCAGAGAAATAAAAATTATAGAATGTGAGTATTATTTTGGACTTTTATAACAAAGTATTTGACTAATAACTAACAGGAGACTCAGTCAACAATTAGGTACCAAATAGGTCAGCTGGTGTTAGGATCTCAAGTTTCATTTAGAATCAACTGTAACCTAGCTTTGCTGTGAACCTAAGTACAGCCATGACAGGCTCTAGTACGAAGGATCAAAGATTAGGTCAGAACAGCCAGTTTCAGGAGCTTTGAAGTCATGTACCTGAAAGAGATAAACTAGCAACACCTAGGGGCCTTCAGGTAGACAAGATCACAGGTGTCCAGTGGGTGTCCAAGCCTCTCCTTTACTACTAGCTAGATAAGCTAAGAACACCTAGTAGCCTGCAGGCAGACAAGGTCAGGGGTACCTAGTGGTCCCCTGAGCCCCTCCTTTACTACTTCAGCTGACGAAGACACCAGGGCCTCACAAATCACAATAAACCACTCTAGATATCTAGCCATAAAAGAAAACAACCTAGAAAACAGCCAGTCAACTTGAAGGTTAACTGTGATGGTTTGAAGCCTCTGTAACTTTATTAAAGGAGCCTGAGAGCTCAGTAAGGGTTCCTTGCGTTACAGGGGCGACCCCTGTAACCCCATGCCTTATTGCTGTGCTGTTTGTCTCCTGTGGTCTTTGTAGAATGGATCTCGAATCCAAGGTTAACCTTAAAAGTTAACACTGACTTGAAGTTAGCCTTGACCAAATTCTAGTTTTGCTCTAATTCAATGAAGAGAGAAAGTGGGGCTGAAGAGATAGTTTAGGGAGTAAGACACTTCTTTTGCACACAATCAACAATTTCATTCCCCATCAATCCATATGGTTCCCTGAGTATCACCAAGAGTGGTAGTTAGAGGAGCTCAGAACTAGGAATAAGCACAACACATTTCTAGGTGTGGCCCAAACACCAAAAATAAATTAAATAAAAGAATAAAGAGTAAACAAAGAATCTACAAAGCAAAGAATCCACCCACTTAACTCCATCTGTATAAACTTGATCACTTCTCAAAAGACCTGAACTTCAAACACCATGATATCAGACATTAAGAATTAAACATTGAGATTTCAGAATGCAACTTCAGTTCATATAGATAAATATATATACATATGAATAGTACTATGGACTGAAATATACACATATATTTATAAATTTAATTATGCATTTATATTTAAATTATGCTATACATTTAGAAAGTAATATAGAAATCTTAAAGTAAAATAACTAGATTTAATTGGGTGTTGATATAAAATATTATGAACTAGATGTTTGGATGAATGTAAAAAAAACGGGTCAGTGTCATGAAACACATTAAGAGCAACAATAGGTCAAAGGAGAAATTAAAGAAAAAGAAAATGTGATTATCTTACTAAAAGCTTGTAGTTGAACAATTTTCTTTTGCTAGAGAAACTGAGGAAAGGGAGATTTACATATTCAAGGCTCTATCATAGAGTTATGTCCCCAGAGCCTCATTTTTTATTTTAGTTGCAAATTGATTATTGCAAGTATCTTCATTATATATTTATATATTCAGTCATTTTTAAAAGGCTTGACAATATATAAAACTGTTGTGAATCTTTTATTTTTTTTCTACAATTACTATTTTCCCTAAGTATTTCCTTTAGTAATTTATTTAACCAATATTTATTAGCAATACACTTCTACAAGCTTCAATGACACTAATAGCTCTTTAGTTTGACCATACATTTGAATTATGGTTTCTCTGGGTTTATTTATCTTTTCAGATATTTTCTTCTGAGAATTTTGCTATTCCATGGTTTTCTTGCTGCTAGTAGTGCTTTTAGTAAATTTTATTTATTTATTTATTTATTTATTTATTTATTTATTTATTTATTTATTTACTTGGGCCACACCCATCAGCTGAGAGGTTACTCCTGGTTAGGTGCTCAGAAATGGCTCCTGGCTTGGGGGACCATATGGGACGCCGAAGATCAAACTGTGGTCCATCCACTTGTGCCACTGCTCCAGCCCAAGTAAATTTATTTTTGTGTTTCATTACTTAATTTCTTTTTTAGGGAAGAGCACAGACACAGTCCTACACTACCACAAATTATAAGCTTCCCACATTTGGGGAAATTGCAGGGGTCAGCGCATCCAGAGTGCAGTGGCTTAGCCTTGCTCTGGGAAAACCACCTTTGTAATCATGGTGTCTCCCTTGCCATCTAAGTATCATTTAATTAATTATTTGGGGTGTTAGGGGGTGATCCACAGTGATGCTTAGTGGTTACTCTAAGCTCTGCACTCCAGAATCACTCCTGGCAGGCTTAGGGTACTATATGAGATGCTGGTGATCAAACCCAGGCAGGTCTCATGCAAGGTAAACACCCTAACTTCCATACTATCTATCCAGGCCCAATAAAGCTTAATTGGGGGTGGTGTTTTAAATAGTTTATCTCAGGTGTACTTTTGTTTTGATCTCTGAAAATTAGATACATATCTTCATTAAATTATGGAGATTAATGTATATTGTAGAAAATTTGCTTCTTCTCTTGTCCCTACAATATTTTCTCATAAAGCTACAGTTATAGCTATGTTAAAATTTTTTCTTATCCTTTTTGTATGTTCACTTCTCTTTACATTATTCTTTTTGTTATTTTTTATTCAGGATAATCTCAGTAAAATTATTAAATCTCTAATCTTTTATCTTAATTCTATCTGACATTTAATATACTTATTTTTTGTGTCTCCCTATTGATATTCAAAGACCTGGCAGTCTCTCCAAATGATGCTTAACAGGAAATAAAGTTTGTTAAGTACCCAGAAATGCTGTGGGGCCATCAGAATCATTGCAGCTAGTAGTGGGGCCATTTATTGATCAGGGATTTGAAATCAGGACAAAGACATATAAAACAGGTGCTTAACACTTGAGTTATCTTTCCAGTTTCCTTTTTAAAAATATTATATATTACTTTATATATACATGACTTTCTTTTTATTTTATTTTTTTTTTTTGGTTTTTGGGCCACACCCAGTGGTGCCCAGGGAGTTCTCTTGCCGGTCTCAGGGAACCATCTGGGATGCCTGAGGTTGAACTAGGGTCAGTGGCATACAAGGTAAAGGCCTTCCTTGCTGTGCTATGCTCCAGCCCCATGCTTTTCTTTTTAAATGTGCCTAAAATTTGTAATAGTCTAGACCAATCATATGACTTACCATTGAAGATAAGTAAAGTAGGAGAGTTTCCATATGTGTTTTATAATCTTAGATTTGGGGCTTATCTTTCTGGGACTTCATGTACAGTCATTCTATATGATCATATTTTAGATAATCCTGAATTAAATCTAGTCTAGAACCAAAATTTATATTAATTTTTGGTGTATGGTTACAACATTACATAGATGATAGCAATACAAAACTCTGACTTGGTCAGATTCATGATTATAAGTTTACAACAATGGGGCCAGAGCAGTGGTGCAAGCGGTAAGGCCTCTGCCTTACCTGCTCTAGCCTGGGACAAACCTGGATTTGATCCCCAAGCATCCCATATGGTACCTCAAGCCAGGAGCGATTTCTGAGCATAGTGCCAGGAGTAACCCCTGAGCATCACCGGGTGTGGCCCCCAAAACAAAAACCAACCCAAAACAAACCAAAAAAAGTCCACAACAAATAAGTATTTTTTCAACTAGAACTTTACAATTTTCCATGTCATTTAAGTATATTTTAGATAAAATTAAGTACCTATCCCTGAATATATATATATTATTTATAATTTCTTATCTTTAAGTTCCTTATAGTCCATATTTCATCATATATTGATATTTAGCTTTCTAGGCATACATGTCCTTCAAGGAGAATACAAGCATTAATCATCACCTTTATACTTCATTTTCATATTCTGACCTCTGAAAATTTCATTCATTTTATTATAAATATGGTTGCATAGGTAAAATAATTTTGTTATTTATCAATTGTAGTTGCATAAAATATTTAAAATTTACACTTACCACCATATTTTCAGAAACTAATTTTATATTAAAGTTTATTTACTAATATCTATAAATTCTTCAAAATATTTTTATAACAATTTAATAGTTATTTTAATACCTTCAGGTCAGAAAAAAATATATGCAATATAGGGGCCCAAGTGGTTGTGCAAGCAGGAGGGCATTTGCCTTGCAAGTATCTAATCTAGGATGGACCGCGATTTGATCCCCTGGCATCCCATATGGTCCCCCAAGCCAGGAGCTATTTCTGAGTGCATAGTCAAGAGTAACACCCGAGTGTCACCGGGTGTGGCCTCAAAACAAAACAAAACAAATACATATATGCATGCAATATAACCAACAAATGGCTTATAGTAAAAGATTAAAATGTCTGAGATAGGGAGATAGGCAAAAACTAAGTAAGTTTCATGCCCAGCATACAGCTGACAGTGATTCAATTCCTGGCAACTTTTCCCCACGTAGTGTGGCTTCCCTTCAACTACAGAATGTAAGCAGCACCACATCCTCTGACCCTCGCAATGAACCACTGTCCTTGTAGAATCTCCTTGGAGATTCACCAGGAGAGATCCAAACATACTCTAAGTTTTATTAGAATCCCCTCCAAATACTGAAAGACCAATATCAATAAACTGTGTAAAATTCTAGAAGTTGTGCACTTATTTTCTTTTAAAGAAAGTAGTTAATACAGAAATAGCTCTATTGGGATAAATGGGCAAATAACCTGAATTCTTCTCAATAAAACATGTTACTAAAATGTTGTGATTCCTGCAAGAAATTGGCATAAAAACTTAAAGGTGTAGTGTTTCTGGTTATTCAATATTCATCAACTCTTAAAAAAATTATTTCATTCAATCTTGGCAAGAATAAAAGAAAATGAGTAAATGTATTTATGGTTGGTGGCAATATACACAAGTGCCATTTCCAAAGAGCAAAGGGCAATATGTAATAAGATCTTAAGAATGTATTTATATTACTTGACCAAAAAATTCTACAACTGATTATACATTTTCTTTTTTTTTTTTCTTTTTCCTTTTGGTCACACCCAGTGGTGCTCAGGGGTTACTCCTGGCTCTGCACTCAGAAGTCGCTCCTAGCATTCTCGGGGGACCATATGAGATGCCGGGCTTTGAACCAGGGTCCACTCTGTGTTGCAAACAATTTACCACTGTGCTATTGCTCAGGTCTCTATATATTTCTTGCATTTTCACTATTTGTTCTTCCTCTTCATTTGTCCACAGACCAACCAATGTACAGAAAAGCAGTTATGTTTGAAGCATTCACCTTAAATAATCACAGACCAAATTATCTAACAGACTTTCCCTGTGATATTCACATTGCCATCTGCTCCCCAAGGAGATATATTACCTTTATTGGTAGTTGGTAAAAGATATTAAATGGTTGATATGCCAAACAAAACTCCAGTTTTTCACATATACTTTTACACCATGAATACAAAGAAATACAATAATCTAAAAAATACGTGAGACTCTACTTCTTCCCTGAGGGAATAAAGCTACTTCCTGTCATTAATATATAAAGAGCTGAATATGAAAGGAGAAACTATTCAGCATAGGACTATGAAATATGAAGTGAAATTTGGATGTTAAACCTATAATCATCCATAATTCATCTCTGTGGTATTGATAGAAAAACTGAATGAAGTCTGGAAATCATGCTGAATTCAGTAAACAAAGGCTAAATATCAAAGACAATGTTTTACAATTTATGGAGTACTCACTAAAAATCTTCATAAAGATATTAATAATTTTTGAGTCTTTTTTTTTTTGGAATACTAAACTTCTACATAGAGTAAAAGTCCCAGAGTCAAAGGAGTTATCTTTCAAGGAAAGAACAATTACTGGAATCTATAATACAAATGATTTCCAGAACTCTCATTCAATCAGAATTTAAGTATTCATAAGTCAAAGTGAGAAAATTTTATTGAAAACATGAGACTAGAGGAATATACCTTAGACATAGAGCAATATTAATTCATAAAAAAATTCTATTTTAGGCTCAACTTTAAAAATCTAGAAGAAAAATTCAAAGATAAATCAATTCAAAATAAATTTATTTATTTTATTTTTTATAAATGAATCGGTGGCAAAAGGAGACTTTTTGCTATTAAAAGGCTTTGATGTGATCAGAGTGATAGCACAGCAGCGGTAGGGCGTTTGCTTTGCACATGGCCAACCTAGAATGGACCTGGGTTCGATTTCTGACATCCCATAGGGTCCTCTGAGTTTTCCAGGAGCGATTTCTGAGTGAAGAGCCAGGAGTAAACCCTGAGCACTGCTGGCCAAAAAAAAAAGTTTTTGAGTTTCTATCCCTGATGTTGCTGCTGCCCACATGTGATGAGTTAGATCTTTATAAAACTACAATTTGGGAGCCCTGTCAGCAAAATACTGTAGTTTCTGGAACATCTGATCAAATGTGTGCAAGCTCTATATCTAAAGTGCTCAGTCCCTTGGCAAGTAACTCTGTGTGAGCAGTGCAACAAAATGTGCAACCCATGGTGAGCTCCATAGTCAAGTAGGTTTATGTCTACCCCCCGCCCATCTCAGGGAACTGCAACAACAACAAAAGAACAGAAGAAAATAAAACAAAATCCAACAGTTAGATATATAAATTTCATAATGTTCAGCATTCCTTCAAATCTCACTAGATACACAGAAAGATAAAGTAACATACAGACAAATATCAGTCATCAAAAATATATAATAATGACAGATACGGGACTGGGTGCACAATATAAAAGACTATAGTGTATGCTTTGTATGCAGGAGCCCTGGTTTGACCTCTGGTACCACATGGTCCCCTACACACCAAGTACCCAAGAACTAAGTCATAAATAGCCCTCAAGTAATACTAGGTGTGGCCTAGCATTCAAAAAAGCAAAAGAGAAAGAACTGACAGTTGAAGAGGCAATAAAAATTAGTAGAATGTTTTATTAGAGCATCTATTTTAAATACTTCTATTTGTAAAGATTTTAATCATATTCCTACGAACATAAAATTACTGATATCTTGCCAGGATCAATTAATTTAGATTTCTTTCAAAAATTTTATATTGCTTTATATTAATAGTATATGTTGATCTTGCACTTTAATTATGTGCTAATAAGAATGTTTTTAGAGCATCACATTTTAAAAAATATACAAAAAAATTTAAGATTTAGAACATCACTCAAAGAGCTGAAACCAGGCATACATTGGTGACCAAATTCAACACTTAGTACTTAATGGCTTCCGTATCACCACTGGGTAGCCCCCAACACCACTGGGGAGAACCTTGCAAAACTTTTTAACTTTCTTTATCCATAAAAATACAGCCCTATTGAATGACTTTGAACATAATTATATTTTACTGCTTAATTCTTTAGGTTTTTTGATATTGGACTCATGCTGAGATTATATGAGAAATAGAACACATAATAGAGCAGCACCACAGGAGAAAAGCTAAAAAGCATAAGGAAAGAAACAGTCCTAAAAGGTAGACCATTTAAGTTTTTAAATACCAAAACTATAAAAGTGAGGTTTATATTAGAAAACTACCCACATAAAATCTGCAAAGAAGATGTTACAAATTTTTGTTAAAGATCACATTACTGAACAAAACCATAAAGAAGGGCAATAGAGAGAGTACACTGGGCAAGGCACACTTGCATGTGCCTGACACAAGTTCCATCTCTAACATCTCATATAGTCCCCCAAGGACCACTAGGAGTAATTTCTGAGTGCAGAGCAGCGAGTTACCCCACAGCATTACAAGGTATGGCCCCAAAATCAAAAAGAAAAAACATAAAAATGAACTAAATTATTTTATTAGATTTACAACTTGAACAATCAAATAAAATATCAGAAATTTTATGTAAGTGAAAATTTAAAATTATTTGTAAAATCCCTTCCTATAAATTTATATAATAAAAATATGCCAAGCTAGATGTTCTTTTAGAATTTCTTTTTTGGGTCACGCCCTGCAGCGCTCAGGGGTTACTCCTGGCTCTATGCTCAGAAATCACCCCTAGCAGGCACGGGGGACCATATGGATGCCGGGATTTGAACCAACATCTTTCTGCATGAAAGGCAAATGCTTACCTCCATGCTATCTCTCCGATCCCTCTTTTATAATTTTTAAACTAACATTTTATCTTATTTTTAAATATGCATTACAACTTTTATTAACAGTTAAATTTGTTATTATTCAGCTGAGTAATTCAAATTTAAATCAATTAAAAATAAATATAGTGCTTAGATTTGGCACTACTATTAGGATATCACAAATTATAGGAAAAAATCTGATTATGACAACATAATTAGTATTTTTCCTGAAATTAAGGCAAGAGAAATAAATTCAATGGAATAATCATTTTATTTTGAAGCCCCTGTTACATAAAAATGTAACAATTTACACATTATGGAGTATATCCCATTATTACTCAAATCAGCCCAATCAAGAAATCACTCAAACTTGTACAATAATAACAAAATTGTTCATCTTGAAATCCCTCAGTTACATAAAATACATGTTTTATATAATAAACTTTTAAAATTGTTAAGTTTTGATGGGAAACATAAACATTTTAACTATTTGATGCTTGATTTACTGTTTAAATGTTCAATGACATGTTGTTAGAAGCTCCATTTATATTTCTTGCACAGGCTAATGAGTTGTTAGCATGACTGGAGATAGGTCAACAATTATTCAGTGAGGACCCAATACAACCACCTGTGAGCTCCTTCATTTGCTTCCCAAACTCTGGAAAACTGCATACCTACTCTTAAAACCACTTGGGTCATTTGAAAAGAAAAATAAAAACAAATTACTCCAAGAGTGGCAGTGAAAGAAATCTGATGGAATATATGAAGTATGGTGATCTCTTGATGACAAAAGAGTGGTTCGTATCAGGAGTCTTCAAAAACAGGATCAGTTAAATTTTATCTGGAAGAGGTCTGGACAAAATGTTTTTAGTTTATGTGAAAACCTGGAATGGTAATTAGTTTCTTATTTATTTTTATTATTGGTCTCTTTGTAAATATATATAGTTGTGGGGCTAGAGCAATATCACAGTGGTAAGATGTTTGCCTTGCACACGGCCAACACAGGGCCGACACCTGTTTGAATCCCGGCAACATATATGGTCCCCAGAGCCTGCCAGAAACAACTTCCAAGTCCAGAGCCAGGAGTAACTCCTGAGTGTCGCCAAGTGTGATTCCCCACAAACAAACAAACAAACAAACAAACAAACTATATATATATATATATATATATATATATATATATATATATATATATATATATATATATATAGTTGTGATGGTGTGTGGAAGCAATTGCAATAAAGCTTTGTAGGTATGACAGCAATATTTTTTCTCATTCACAAAAATCCCAGCCTCATTATATCTGTAGTAGAAATAGAGAATTTCTTTAAACATGTAGTAGAAAAGAATTTAAAATGTCAAAATTGATAGCCTACTCTACTTTTTATAAATCATTTTCTTAAAGCTATATATACTGAGTTTTTAACTCAGCCTCATAATTTTTTTCTCATTCCTCTTTAAATCTCTCTATTTACATTTCCTTCCTCTTTATTTCTTTTTATTGTCTTTCATATAAGTGTCTATTCATGTTATCATTTTGATTACTGCTTCTCATTAAGAATTTCTAATTATTTTTTACATTTTAAACATTCTAAATTACAAAAATTAGGGAACTCTGATAAAGTAAATTTCTGTTTGGATTTACAACACGTTAGAGACAAGACTGCTTTCAAATTTGACATTTAGGAATTTTTTTCTCCTCTGTGAAATACAATGGTATTATTTATTTGAGTCTTTATTATAGTATGAAGAAAAGGTTAAAAGTAACAAAGACACTATTAGGACCACTAGTTTGGAAATTAGGCTTAGTAGATCTCAATTTAATCTTTATTTATAGCTCTGTGATTTTGAACAATTAGGTTAACCTCAAAAGTATCAATTCTTCTTTCGTCTAATAATATAGCAATGGTTATCTCAGATGTGAGAATAAAATTAAATTGCACTAAATTCTGAGAACTATATGACATGTGCTTATGAACATTGTTACTACTGACCTTTCCTTATAGAATCATGTAATGCATACCAATAATAGGAAATGCCAGAGGAAAAGCTTCAAATAGTTGTTTTTTCTTAATCTTGTGAATTAATGTTTTCTCAGGTGTCTTGACTCAAAATGAGCACAAGGGGTAGCATACATACAATTCTTTCTGAAACTATCCAGTTTTATGCCTGGCTTCTCATTTTTAATAAAATTGCAACAATTAATCGTGAAGATATATTTTTCTGACTATATACTTTGATCTACTTTTAGAAATGTCATTCCTATGTATTATTCGGTTATATCAATATACTTTAGTTCATAGCACTGACCACATATACATTTCTTTTATTTTCATAATTATGTCTGCAAGAAAAATTTCTAACAGTACTTTCTAAATTTAAATTTGAATGTGTTTTACTTTGACATATTTTTCCAAATTACCCTTCCCAAAACTTTGGACAAATTTGCTTTAGTATTATTTTTATATTTGGATATAATACTGAGCTTGCATTTAAATAAATTTTTTGTATCCAGTGAACATACGTATGAATTTATCATTACAAATGTTCTTCTGTTCTTGAGGTAAATGCCAAGAAACAGAGCTGCTAGATCATATGAAATTTTATTTTCAATATTTAGGGCAATTTAATTTTTCAATTGAAACTGAATCAGATGAAATTTTGAACGATGGTTCCCTTTCTCCTCAATTCACCAGAATGTTTCTGGGCCATTTGATAAAGGCCATTCTTAGTATGTGTGGTGGTAATTCATTGTCACTTTGCTTTTTATTTCCCTAATAGTGATAACACTTTTTGATGCCGTGGAAACCATAGATACAGCTTCATTGAGGAAGTTTCTATTCATTTTTCCTTCCAATATTTTGTTGGGGATGTTTATTTTCTGTTGTTGAGTTTTATATGTACTTCACATGTGCCTTATATTAGTTCTTTTTCACATGTGTGATAAGTATATTTTCTTCCATTCGGAAAAGTGTATTTTTATTTTAGCCATAAATTTTTTGCAGTGCAGAAACTCTTTAGCTTGATATAGCACTATTTTTTCTTTTGTTTACTTTTCTAATGGGATAAAGTCATTAGAAACACCTTTCAGATCAATATCATGGTGAAATATGTCTATGTTTTCCTCAGTGTATTCTGTGAATTTGGAAATTTGGGGATGGTATTTGGACCACAGCAAGTGATGCTCAGGATACTTTTAGATAGCTATTCAAAGGTCACTCCTAGCAGTGCTTGAGAATCATTTGTGGTGCCAGAAATGAAACCATAGTTGGACACCTACAAAGTAAAAAGTTTAAAATATGAATTATCTCTGGATATTTGACATGATATTTTTAATAATTTTGAATTAACTTTTGTTTGTGGAATGACATAGGGGATCGATTTAATTATTTTTGCATGTGGAGATTCATTTTTCCCAATATTATTTGATGAAGAAACTTTCCTTGTTCTACTGTGTACTCAGCTCATTTGGCATAGATTCAATGTCTACATACCTAAAGGTATCTGAGCTCAATTCTATTGTACTGTTTGAGACCCTGCTTTGATTATACCACACAATTTTGAATAACCCTTATTTTTTCAGTGGAAAAGAAGAATTAAACTTTCCACAGCTTTCATTTTTGGTGCCTTCTCTGATAAACTTTCTAGTAAATCATTCCATTCTCTTTCCTCCTCCTCTTCTTATTTCTCTTCTTCCTCCTTCTCTTTATGTAAGAACTTGAACCCTGGGCCAAACACAAGTGATGTGTTTGTGTGATTTACTGCTGAGCCATATCCACATATTCTTCTTCTGCTTTAATTAATTAAAAAATAGGCCTAAATTTACATGAATGAATTACTCTGATTTTTTAATTCTTCTCATGATATAGAAAGTTGACATGTCTTTTATAAATCCTTTTATTTCCCTTATCAATCTATATAGTGCTTATTTATTTGATCAGGCTCTGAAGAACCAACAAAACATGTGACAATTCTTTTTGCATTCCAACAAGTTGGTAAACAGGCCAGGAGACCTATGAAAGGGGTGGATAATATTTGTTGCCTTTGATGACAACATAAAAAATTGGGGTTTTATCATGTTAAAATTCTAATCTCTGTCTCTCTCATTTGATAGAGAAAAGAAGAGCTGAATTTGAGGAGATATTACTTGTTTGTATTTGTTTTAGCATAGAGCTGTTTTCAGGCCTTATTCTTGGCTCTATATTCAGTGATCATTCCTAGAAATGCTTGAGGAACTATATTCGATACTAGGGATCAAACCTGAATCGATGAAAGTAAAACGAGTTCCTTACACAGGCCCAGAGGCCTTTTATTTTTTAAATTTTAGTGGTAAAGAAAATCTATAAAATAATAATAAAAAAAAAAGCTCTGCAATTCTATTTCAAGTACATCTAAGACTTGACTGTCTCAAGAGACTGATGTCCATCAGGCCAAATTTCTTCCTAACCAAAAACTTTTAATGAACTGTTCACTTATAAGTTGTATATTCTTACACATAAAATGAAGCTTGCATCAGATATAATGACATGAAGTTCAGAATATGCATTTTCTTGTCCAGTCTGTCTTTTAGGCCTTTGTACTGAGGCAGAAACAAAGACTGTCTGTCAGAGACAAATACTTTGACTTTGATTACTTCACTCTCCTACCATTTCTTGTTATTATCTGAGGTCCAAAGTTTGCACACTTGTTGCAATGCTCTGAAGATCAAACACTTATTATGCCAGGGATCACTTATAGTGATCTGGGAGTGATTCATGGGATCAAAAGCATAAGGTGGGACTCTCCCACTGAATCATAATTTCTGGCCTTTAATGTTTATTTTAATGTATTCTTATTTCCTGTTGAGACTTGCCTGTCTATATAACAGCCTGTATGCGACCCTGTGGGGTGAAGGTGGCGGGGGGTGGGGGGGCTGTTATTCAGTACATTCCCTGTATACTTTCTAGAGCAGTAAAACATATTAAATTCTGAAAAAGTGTTTTTTTTTTTCTTTAAGGCACTGGCCATATTTCTTCTCCCCATTTTATTTATTTACTTAACTTATTTTAGGGTTTGGATCACCTAATGTTGTTAAGGGGTCACTCTCAGTTTGGTGATTAGAAGTCACTCCCCATGGTCCTTGAGGTGACTGTGGGTTCTCAGAAAACATGCACTGCAGCCCTTACTTGACTCATCTGTTTTACCCACTGGTATTTTATTTTAGTACATACCCAAACATACTAAGACACATACACAATTTGCTTTATTTTAATTCACACAATTTCTTTTTCTCTCTTTCTCTTCTGCCTGCCAAAGAAATCGAATGGGAACCAGTGATAATAGATATTTTCTTTCTCCTTCTTTTCCTATTTCTCTCTCTCTCTCTCTCTCTCTCTCTCTCTCTCTCTCTCTCTCTCTCTCTCTCTCTCTCTCTCTCTCTTTTTTCGGACCACACCCGTTTGATGCTCAGGAGTTACTCCTGGCTAAGCGCTCAGAAATCGCCCCTGGCTTGGGGGGACCATATGGGACGCCGGGGGATCGAACTGCGGTCCTTCCTTGGCTAGTGCTTGCAAGGCAGACACCTTACCTCTAGTGCCACCTCGCCGGTCCCTTCTTTCTCCTTCTTAATTTGTTTGGCAGCATAAAAATTGGAGGTCATCTCCTGATTTTAATTTTTCAATATTACTTCTCACACTAAGATATTTACTTCTTTTTCTTTCCTTTTTTTTCTTAGTACACTGTTTTTAAGTCTCATTGCTAAGTTTCTTGTGAGTAGTACAGGAATTTTTTCTCCTGAATTATTCTTCAATTAGATTTAGATATGCGGTGAAGCTGGCCAATGGAATTAGTTCTTTAATTTCTATTGTACTTTGCTTTTTGGTTTTTCCAAGATTCCTTCTTATTCAATGTCTTCTGGTATCATGTCTTCTGTTTGTGTAAGTATTTTTGTGCTCTAACTTTCAAATTTGGGGGTGATTGCTTTTTCTGGTCCTTAATTTTTTTGTTTGCTTTTGGTTTTGGGTCACACCCAGCAGCACTTAGGGGTTACTCCTGGCTCTGTGCTCAAAAATAGCTCCTGGCAACGACCATAGGGGATGCCAGGATTCAAACCACCCTCTGTCCTGGATCGGCCGAATATCAGGCAAGTGCCCTATCTCTGTGCTATCTCTCTGGCCTCTGGTCCTTAATTTTTGGGAGGTAATAGTTTTATGTGTGTCTTATTGTGTTTTTTTTTGTGTGTGTGTGTGTGTGTGTGTTTGTTTGTTTTTTGATTTCTGTTTTTTACCATCTCAAGGTGTTGTTCTTTTTTTATTTCATAGATTAAAAAAATTTGGATTCCAGATCCCTGCTACTGTTCCCTTACCGTACTCTGTTGTTCTAACCTTGAGGTTTGAAAAAAATGTATTTTTGCCTGAGACTTTTTCTCTAATATTTTTAATAAGAAATGAACTTTTGTTTGGTGGTGGTAGAGGTAGTGTATTTGTGTGTGTGCTTGTATGTGTGTGCATGCATATATTTATTTTGAAGTTCTTTAGGACTGGACTCAAGGCCTCAGGTATGCAAAGCACTACCTCTGACCAATATCTCCAGTCCCTGAGAAGGAAAGACTTATATTGCCGAAGGTAAAATCTGTGCTAAAGAAATGTTGAAAGCTAGAAGTCACAAAATTCGGGGATCCTGAGACAAACATTTAAAGGTTACTAGAATTTAACATCTTAGAACAAAGTCACCAATAGAGAAGGACAGAGAAAGAAAGAAATCAAGGCAGGAAAAGAAGAAAATAAGAAAGGGAAATAATAGGACAGTCGGGGCTTCAGTTATAAAGGTGATATATATTCAGATATGAGCGAGTGGTATACCTATATATCCAAAGCAATACTCAACACTGAAAACATGCTATCTAAGCTGTAACTACCAAACTTTGTAAAGTGCCTATCATGGTGAGGGCACTATACAGGGATAGGGAGGGAGAGGTGGGGGGAATGACAGAGTATGGGAGCACAGATAGAGTTGACAATGGTGATCAGATTAATGTTGAACTAAACTCAATTATCAGTAACTTTGTAAATCATGATTATTTAAGTTAATACAAGAAGTTAAAAAATTGAATGAATTGGTAGTAGAATGGAGCTATCAAAGCATCTTCCAAATGCAAGAGAATGTTCATACATTGAAAGAATCAGTATAAGACAACAGGCAACCCACACCTTGTGGTACTTCCTTCCTAGGTCCTAAGAAATCAAAATTTAGCTGAGAACTATTGCTGTGCATTTATTCTTACCTTTTTGTTATCTAATGCTAGGAGTCAATGAGTTTGGATCTTTTGATAACTCATAAAGATGCCAATGCTTTGTTTTAGTAGCTATTAAATTAGAAAAATTCAATAAGCAACTGGAATGATATACTGCTTAGAGAACTTTCTAAATTTCTAGCTTAACATTTACATGGGGGAAGTTTGTACAAAGTATTTTGGCTTGCCTTATATAATTACTTAATATAAAAGTACAGACAAGGGGCTGGTGAGGTGGCGCTAGAGGTAAGGTGACTACCTTGCAAGAGCTAGTCAAAGAACGGTTGGATCCCCCAGCGTCCCACATGGTCCCACCAAGCCAGGGGCAATTTTTGAGCACATAGCCAGGAGTAACCCCTGAGAATCAAATGGGTGTGGCCCAAAAAAAACAAACAAAAAAAGTTTAAAAAAAAAGTACAGACAAAATCATATCTTTATGATTGTGACCTTGCTTATGCAAATCCAAGTTAAAAATCAGATATAAAGGGGCGGGCGTGGTGGCGCTAGAGGTAAGATGTCTGCCTTGCCAGCGCTAGCCTAGAACGGACCGCGGTTTGGTCCCCTGGAGTCTCATATGGTCCCCCAAGCCAGGAGCGAATTCTGAGCGCATAGCCAGGAGTAACCCCTGAGCGTCACCGGGTGTGACCCCAAAACCAAAAAAAAAAAAAAATCAGATATAAAATACCAACAATCCCTTAAAATGATAATTGCCATTAGAGACTCTTTTGTTTTTATTATTATTGTTTTGGGGGTGATACTTGACATGTCAGGGCTTATTCCAGGTTCTGTGCTTAGGATGACTTCCAGCAGTGCTAAGGAGTTTTGTCATTTTATTTGTTTAGATCTTTCACCTTTTTAGTTAAATTGATTCCAATGTATTTGATTTTCTGAGGCACAATTGTGAATGGGTTTGTTCTCTTAATATATCTTTCTTCTTTTATTATTTGTATATAGAATAATCATGGATTTTTGCATGTTAATTTTGTAGCCTGCCACTTTACTATACAAATCTTTTATTTGAAAAAGTTTTTTGTAGAGTCTTTAGGATTTTCTAGATACAGTATCATGTCATCTGCAAACAGCGAGAACTTGACTTCTTATTTTTTTTTTATTCTGGTTGTCCTTGATAGTCTTTTCTTCCCTAATTGCTGTGGAAAGTACTTCCAGTACTATATTGAATAGAAGGTATGAAAGGTGGTAATGTTTTCATGTGCCCATTCTTAGAGAAAAGGCTTTGAGTTTTTCCCAATGAGTAAAATATTTACCCATGGCTGTGGCAAATGGTTTTAACTATATTGAAAATGCCTTCAATTCCCATCTTGTTAAGAGATTTTATCACGAACAGGTGTTGGAGCTTATCAAATGCTTTCTCTGCATATATAGATATGATCATAAGATGATTGATTTTTCTTTTGTTGAAGTGGTCCATTAGATTGACTGACTGGCTATGTAAAACCATACTTGCATTGCTGGAATGAATTCTACTTGGTCATGGTGTATAAGCTTCTTAATAAATTGTTGAATTCTATTTGCTACTGTTTTTTTTTTTATTTTTTTTGAGGATCTATGCATCTATGTTCATCAAAGATATCAGCCTAAAATTTCCTTTTTTTTTTCTTGTAGTGTCTACTTTTCATATCAAGGTGTTGTTATCTTCGACACAGTTTGGGAGTGTTTCTGTTTCTTAATTTCCTGGAAGAGCCTGAAAAGAGTGGCAGTAGGTCCTCTTTAAAGATTTAAAATTATTCACTAGTAGAATCAATCTGGACCTGGGCTTTTGTTTTCCAGAAGCCTTTTGCTTACCATTTCAATTTCCTTGATAGTAATAAATCTGTTTAGGTATTCCAGATCATCCTGTGTCAGCCTGAGGAGGCTGTAGGAATCAAAAAATTTACTCATTTCTTCCAAGTTTGCTTGTTTTATGGTGTAAACATTCTCAAAGTAATTACTGATTACCCTTTATATTTCTGTAGTATCTGTAGTAATATCCCTATTTTCTTTTATGTTCTGTTATTAAGTTTTTTTACTTTTTATGACTCTTTTTAATGGTTTATCAATATTGTTTATTCTTTAAGGGACCAACTTTTTATTTTCTGGTTATCCAGTTCATTAATTTCTGTTCTAATTTTTTATTTTTCCTTTTTTCTGCCCAACTTTGGTTCCTTTAGCTGATTATTTTCTATTTATTAAGCCATTAAGTTAGTTGTGTAGGTCCTTTTTCCTGATGAATGCTTGCACAGCTATAAATTTCTTCTTACTAACACTTTTACTCTATCCCACAATTCTAATAATGCTAGTTTCATACTCATTTATTTCCAGGAATCTTTTAATTTCTTCAAATAGTTGCTAACCAACTTGTTCAGTAGTGAGCTTTTTTATTCCCAATTCTTACAGTTATTTCTCCATTTTTGTTTGTAATCATTTCTATTTTCAGTGTATCATGTTCTGAGAAGATAGTTGATACAATTTCTCTACTCGATTTTATGGAGATATGTTTTATGACCCAGCATGTGGTCTATCTTGGAGAATGTCTCATGTGCATGTGCATTTGAGGAGAATGTATAGTCAGCTTTTGGGGGATGGAAACCCCTATATATATCTACTAAGACACTCTTTTCCATTTCTTCCTTCAAAGCCACTATATCCTTGTTAAGTTTTAATATGGTTGATCATCAAGAGGTGACAGAGCAGTGATCAAGTCTCCTATAACTATTGTATTGTTATTGATGTCTTTCTTCAGGTCTATTAGTTGTTTTAATTATTTTAGGTGAATATATGTGTTTATGACTCTGATTTCTTCTCATACAATTTATCGACAAATATCACATAATAAATAAGCATAACAGATAGCAATCAAAAATGCTAAAGGGAAATAATTCCAGAATGCTTTACCTTGCATATGGTCAATGGATTCAATTATATATGGAATATTTTTTTTATAATTTTTTATTATGAATTATGAGAACAAAAGATGCAAAGAAAGAGGATAAGGTAAAGTTACAGTGGAAGGACAATCACCCATAACATAATTATCAGAAGAAGTCCCCTTGCTGATATCTTAACTTTGAATTTTCACCAAAGAAAGTTAAGATAAATAAAACAGAATCCATGTGCAATTACTTTTTCCCTCAAGTCCCCAGGTTGTAGCACATTATAATATTTCTTAACAGCACACAAGGCAATCTAAAGCCATCAAACTTACGTAACTCCTTAAACATTAGAGGCATAGTGTTTTTTACATTTACATGTACATGCATATTAGCTTAAGTTAATCTCAAATTTTAAGTGGGTGTGTTTTAAGGATTAGAGTCAAAGGAGCACAGTAAAAACGGTGTTAGAGTGGCAATTGTTGTTTGCATAGGCCCACCAAAATATGAGACGCATGGAAAGGAATGGCCTTGGCCTAAATACAAAGAGATCCTACCCCTGAAGTTTCCTGGCATAAGACCAGCTCTAGGCCTCAGGAAAGTTATCGTTCGCTCCAAGACATTGTCCGTAGCGCCAACACACTTATCACACAGTCTCTGTTGTTGGTATCATGTTTCTGTATTAAAGATTCTGGAATCTGCATGTCCTACATTGAAGTCATGATGAGGAGTGCCTTCTCGTTTCACCTCACCATGAAAGGGGAATGCAGGAAGCCCTGTCCTATAAGCAGGTTGTTGTTGTTGTTGTTAAGTCTTCTCAGTGTTAAAGGAAGTCTCTTTTGAGCAGGACGATGTCTGAGCAGTGGTAGGGTCTTCCGTGGTAGAGGATTGCTTCCAGGTGATGTTATAGACAAACCTCACCATAAAGGGGCAATACAGCAAGCCCTGTCCAGTAAACAGGTCATTGTTCTTGTTGTCTTCTCAGTGTTAAGGGATGTCTCTTTTGAGTAGATCGATGTCAGAGCAGCTGTAGGGTCGTCCCTGGTACAGGAATGCCTCCGGGTGATGTTATATACAACCTTGGATGTTTTGTAAATGTCTTCTGTAGATCAAGGGGTAAATGGAGAATGCCCATTCTTCTGAGGCCTGTGCCAGGTCTTTATGTCAATGTTCAGGGTGTAAGGTCTCATTGTACTACAAGATTTGTGTGTTCCCATTTCTATTAGATAAGAACTTATTGGTATGTATAGTATTTTCCCATGTCAGTGTGCCTACGCAAACAAGATATAAAGCCACGTGGTGCTATCAGATATATGGGGGCATAAGAACATTTCCAACAAGACCCATGACTTGGTTCAAACATAAGTATTAAACTGAGGGATTCTTTCACACCAAATTCCATATTGAGCAGTTCACAAAGAGAAGATAAAAAAAATGGGGGGGGATCATCACTGTATAAATAAGTATTTAGCAAAAGTTATAGCCGTCAAAGAAAACACCCATAAAATGTTGAAAAGATATGTGTCCTTTTTATGCCTTTTAAAATAGTTGTGTGGGTGTTAATTCTAGGGCACCACCTTGGTCTGTGAATTAGGACTCAAGAGTACTTAAGTTAGAAAGGGTAAAAAAGGAGTAATGATGATAGGAGTTAAAGAAGTTAAAGAGAAATATGAACTTATGAAGGGGTATGCAAAAGGGCAGAGTACAAAATGGACATTCTGCATACATAAAAACATATTTCAATGATAGTGAGTACTATTAATGTTTCTTGTGAGAGTACTATTAATGTTTCTTGTGCGCGCGGGGGCGATAGCACCCGCGCGATTTTGAAAATGTAGACTGGACAGAGATTACCAGTGCCAGCCAAACCTCCTCCTGCTAGACTCCCGGCTCCCAGGAAGGAGAGATCCTTCAAGAAGCTGGGAGAACAGAAGTTCAGAGCCCCACCCAGACCCTCCCTAAGGAGCCACATGGATAGTGGGGGAAGGCCTAGGGTCCTTCAAGCTCCACCAAGGGACCCAACTCACCGGCTTGCCCAGGGGTGTGGCCCGGGGAAGCCCTGGATATCTGGAGCAAGGCAGCAGAGGGGTGCTGGGGTTACCCAAATCCCGCACCCCCTCTAGGCCTGGCCAAGCAGGCCTCCGGCATGGCGTGGGCCTGCCAAACCTCCTCCTGCTTGACTCCCGGCTCCCAGGAAGAAGAGATCCTTCAAGAAGCTGGGAGAACAGAAGTTCAGAGCCCCACCCAGACCCTCCCTAAGGAGCCGCATGGATAGTGGGGGAAGGCCTAGGGTCCTTCAAGCTCCACCAAGGGACCCAACTCACCAGCTTGCCCAGGGGTGTGGCCCGGGGAAGCCCTGGAGATCTGGAGCAAGGCGGCAGAGGGGTGCTGGGGTTACCGAAATCCCGCACCCCCCCTAGGCCTGGCCAAGCAGGCCTCCGGCATGGTGTGGGCCTGCCAAACCTCCTCCTGCTTGACTCCCGGCTCCCAGGAAGGAGAGATCCTTCAAGAAGCTGGGAGAACAGAAGTTCAGAGCCCCACCCAGACCCTCCCTATGGAGCCACATGGATAGTGGGGGAAGGCCTAGGGTCCTTCAAGCTCCACCAAGGGACCCAACTCACCGGCTTGCCCAGGGGTGTGGCCCAGGGAAGCCCTGGAGATCTGGAGCAAGGCGGCAGAGGGGTGCTGGGGTTACCCAAATCCTGCACCCCCCTTAGGCCTGGCCAAGCAGGCCTCCGGCATGGCGTGGGCCTGCCAAACCTCCTCCTGCTTGACTCCCGGCTCCCAGGAAGGAGAGATCCTTCAAGAAGCTGGGAGAACAGAAGTTCAGAGCCCCACCCAGACCCTCCCTATGGAGCCACATGGATAGTGGGGGAAGGCCTAGGGTCCTTCAAGCTCCACCAAGGGACCCAACTCACCGGCTTGCCCAGGGGTGTGGCCCAGGGAAGCCCTGGAGATCTGGAGCAAGGCGGCAGAGGGGTGCTGGGGTTACCCAAATCCCGCACCCCCTCTAGGCCTGGCCAAGCAGGCCTCCGGCATGGCGTGGGCCTGCCAAACCTCCTCCTGCTTGACTCCCGGCTCCCAGGAAGGAGAGATCCTTCAAGAAGCTGGGAGAACAGAAGTTCAGAGCCCCAACCAGACCCTCCCTAAGGAGCCACATGGATAGTGGGGGAAGGCCTAGGGTCCTTCAAGCTCCACCAAGGGACCCAACTCACCGGCTTGCCCAGGGGTGTGGCCCAGGGAAGCCCTGGAGATCTGGAGCAAGGCGGCAGAGGGGTGCTGGGGTTACCCAAATCCCGCACCCCCCTTAGGCCTGGCCAAGCAGGCCTCCGGCATGGCGTGGGCCTGCCAAACCTCCTCCTGCTTGACTCCCGGCTCCCAGGAAGGAGAGATCCTTCAAGAAGCTGGGAGAACAGAAGTTCAGAGCCCCAACCAGACCCTCCCTAAGGAGCCACATGGATAGTGGGGGAAGGCCTAGGGTCCTTCAAGCTCCACCAAGGGACCCAACTCACCGGCTTGCCCAGGGGTGTGGCCCGGGGAAGCCCTGGAGATCTGGAGCAAGGCGGCAGAGGGGTGCTGGGGTTACCCAAATCCCGCACCCCCCTTAGGCCTGGCCAAGCAGGCCTCCGGCATGGCGTGGGCCTGCCAAACCTCCTCCTGCTTGACTCCCGGCTCCCAGGAAGGAGAGATCCTTCAAGAAGCTGGGAGAACAGAAGTTCAGAGCCCCAACCAGACCCTCCCTAAGGAGCCACATGGATAGTGGGGGAAGGCCTAGGGTCCTTCAAGCTCCACCAAGGGACCCAACTCACCGGCTTGCCCAGGGGTGTGGCCCGGGGAAGCCCTGGAGATCTGGAGCAAGGCGGCAGAGGGGTGCTGGGGTTACCCAAATCCCGCACCCCCCTTAGGCCTGGCCAAGCAGGCCTCTGGCATGGCGTGGGCCTGCCAAACCTCCTCCTGCTTGACTCCCGGCTCCCAGGAAGAAGAGATCCTTCAAGAAGCTGGGAGAACAGAAGTTCAGAGCCCCACCCAGACCCTCCCTAAGGAGCCGCATGGATAGTGGGGGAAGGCCTAGGGTCCTTCAAGCTCCACCAAGGGACCCAACTCACCAGCTTGCCCAGGGGTGTGGCCCGGGGAAGCCCTGGAGATCTGGAGCAAGGCGGCAGAGGGGTGCTGGGGTTACCCAAATCCCGCACCCCCCCTAGGCCTGGCCAAGCAGGCCTCCGGCATGGCGTGGGCCTGCCAAACCTCCTCCTGCTTGACTCCCGGCTCCCAGGAAGGAGAGATCCTTCAAGAAGCTGGGAGAACAGAAGTATATATGGAATATTTTTAATGTCTATTTTTTTCTATCATTATTTTTATATAAGAAGGTCATGGACATTTGCATGTTAATTTTTGTAGTCTGCTATTTTGCTATATAAATCTATTGAAATCCAGTATTATTCTATTTTAATTAGAGGGACTTTTTAGTGTGTGTTTTTTTATTTGTTTTGTTTCATTTTTATTTTGTTTGTTTTTAATGCCACACTCAGTGTTGCTCAGGGGCTACTCCCAGCTCTACTCTCAGGAATTACTCCTCATAATGTGTTTTAATATTTTCTGGAATTGTTTCCCTATAGCATTTTAAATAATATTTATATTTCACTATCCTTTATGCTTATTTATTATGTGGTATTTGTAGATAATTATTACTGGGATCAAATTAATTTTATAAAATGTTTGAAGATCCGATTATATTAGTTTGGTTTAGAGCCATAACTGGGGATGCTCAAGTCTTACTCCTTACTCTAAGCTCAGGAATCATTTTTGGTGGTGCTTGAGGATGATAGGAGATGCCTGGGATCAAACCTGAATTGGCTGTAGCAAGAAAACAACCTACCTGCTATGCTTATATCTGGCTCAAGGTTTGATATATTAAATGTTAAACCTTACAATCCAAGTATAGGAACTTTCTTTCATTTACTTTATTGTTAATAGAAGAGATTTTTCTCTACCATCATCTTCTCCATCATTTTTATAATAACTGCTATTGTTTTATGTAATGATGTGTGGTTTACTCTATTACTGAATTGTTTGGTTGAGTTTTACCAATTATTTTTAGAATTTTTCCGTGTTAAAGATCATAATATTTACAAACAAAAATTATTTTACTTTAAGTTTCCAGTTTGTAATATTCCTGATTTCTTTTGTTTATTGTACAATGCTTATAGCGATAGAAACTGGAACAAACTTCTTTTGATTTTTCTTCTTTTGCACTTTCCATTTAGATGCACATTTTTGCACTAAAGAATATTAATTTTTCATACTAAGAAAATATTTAATAATTACTATTATTATTTTTGCAGAACCAGGAATATATTCATGATTGCATATAAATAAGACATATTGTACAATGCTTATAGCGATAGAAACTGAAACAAACTTCTTTTGATTTTTCTTCTTTTGCACTTTCCATTTAGATGCACATTTTTGGACTAAAGAATATTAATTTCTCATACTAAGAAAATATTTAATAATTACTATTATTATTTTTGCAGAACCAGGAATATATTCATGATTGCATATAAATAAGACATATTTTCTATGGCTAAGTCATATCTTACAATTCCAATTTTATTCAGTATTTTTTTTTGTCAGGACAGGGTGTTAATTTACATATCTTGAGGACCTCTTCCCACATTATCAATGGAAATAATTATATAGTTTGCAAAAATAATATTTTTGTAAAACTTGTTAACATACAAATGAAATTTCTATTTTTAAAATACCCTTGATTTCCTGACATAATTCTACTTGGTTATGCTATTTTACTTTAAGTATATTGTTAGATTTCTTTTATTTGCATTTTTACTAGTTTAAAATGTTTTAATTTTTGCAAATGATAGATATTTGGTATCAATTTTTTTTTATTCTCTATCAGGATTAAGTGAAAATATTTTACTTGCTTTAATAAGAATCATGATAAAAATCATATTTGCGGCATGTCCAGGTAGCAAGCTAACCTCAACAGCCACAAACAAGAGGATAAGCTAACATCTATTGAGCACAATTCTGCTCCTCCATTCCAGACTCTAGAGTCATAGTTTCCATTAACAACTATATTAAGAACAGTTAGCAAGTACTTTAAAAGCAAAGACTGGGATATTTGCATAGCTTTGGCCCTAGGGTGATAAACAATCAGCAAGTACCATTAAAATACAGTATTAAAATCATAGTCATTTCTTATTCTATTCTTGCCTGAGTGAACTTTTGCTACCCTCATTGTGAATTAAACTAGACTTGTTTTTCTCTGGGAATCATGCTGATTTGGGGATTATTATTAAACTGATAATTTATCTAAATTTATTTATTTTTCTTCTTTGTATCCCTTTGCTTCTGTGTAATAGGGTTTTCACACTTAATAGAGGTGGTCAGCAGGGCTCACACAATTTTGTTGTTGTTTGTTTTTATTTAGGCCACAGCCTGTGGCACTCAGGGGTTACTCTTGGCTTTGCCCTCAGAAATTGTTTCTGGCTTGCTCTGGGGACCATATAGGTTGCCTGGAATCAAACTTGGGTCCCTCCTCAGTCTGCCACATGCAAGGCAAACGCCCTACTGCTGTACTCTCTCTCCAACCCCAGACACATTTTGATTTCAGTATTTGAAGACTCAGCTGTGTCAACAGTGGTCACACATTTTATTTACAGTGCACATGCATTTACACACACACATACACACACACACATACTCACACACACACAAACACATAATTGTAATGGGTGGAGACACATTGTATTTGGTGGTGATGTCAGGGACCAGTACATTACCATCTAGATTACAGTTGCCAAATAGGTGGGTGTTGAAGTGAATTGAACCCTTGAATCACATCCCAAGGCCTTATTTGCATTCAGTTTTAAATCTATTATATAACAATGGGCCCTTAAGACTAAAAGCTGAAGGTTTGCTAGCTGTTTTTAACTCTATAGCATGAAATGGAACAGTTAATAATGTTTCCTTCCCTAGAGTTGTGAAATCAATTATGTTGATGGACTTGGAAATGCTTTACAAACAGCACATCATTAGTCATATGTTAATCATTATAATACAGGTAAGATCAAAGTGTGGTGCAGAATGAATAATTAATTTCAATTCAGTTGAAAAAGAGAGATACTTGAAGCAGTTTCATGGAAATTACCATTTAGTTCCGTTTTGAAAGAGGAATAAATAGCGTCATAATGAACTAGATAGCACAGATATAAGAAAGATGAAGATATTGAAGCTTGTTATAAAGCTCATCAATTTAGTGATAACAGGAAAATACAATTGACATTTCACCTGCGTTAATATCTTTCCTTTGAGAAAGTGGGATTTGTATTATTTCCATCTTTGTGGGCAATGGTTTCCCAAGTCAGCGACAATCTAGCACAGGCTCTGAGTAGATCACAGTGAGGGGCATTTTCTGGTGATACGAAGGCACAGTGAATTCTATATTTAACATCCATTGATTCATCACTGTTTGACTTTATAAATGAATTAACTTGCTTTATTTTGTTTTCTATTTTTGAAATTATCAGGCGGTGCTCAGGAGATCCAGGGACAGCCAGTCGCTCATTATGAAGGCCAGAGGAGGTAGTGATGCTCAGGCCCCCTGGTGCCTGGGTCCCTTCACTAGTGCTAGGGTCATTCTAGTGCCTCACTCTGTGAGTAATTGATTTTTTTAAATTTAGTAATCATGAAGTTACGAAGTCTTTCATGGTAGAGTTTTTGGGCATACAATGTTTCAACATCCATCCCTTCACCGGTTTCCACTCCGCTCCTCCAATACTGCCCACATCCCATTTGCCTCCCACCCAGCAGTCTACCTTAATGAGGAACACATTTTAAAGTGTATGTTTTTGAATTGTGGTTCACAGTACTTCTGCTGGTAGGGTTTCATACATAACACTTTACCACATTTCAATACCACCTCCTACTCCCAGCTACACTGTTCTACCATATTCATTGCCTCTTCTTTAATCCTCTCCTTCGCCCCCCACCCCACCCTCCCCCGGGGTTGGCAACCTTTAAGACATAAATAGCCACTTGGATTCGTTTCCAAAGCGGGGGTGGGGGGTGGGGGGGTAAACCTGGGGGCCGCAAAACCATATAGCACTGCATACATTGCTTCTTTTCTCTTTTGTTTTGTTTTGTTTTGAGGTCACACCAGCAGCGCTCAGAGGTTTCTCTTAGCTCTGTGCTCAGAAATTGCACCTGGCAGGCTCAGGAGACCATATGGGATATGGGATTCGAACTACCATTGGTCCTTGAATGGGCAAGGCAAATGACTTACCCATACATTGTTTTTTATCTTAATGTTACAGGATCATGCCGTTAGCTGTCCATCTGAAGAAAAAAAGAACTTTTCCACTTAACAATGTAAAACATATATTTGTGCAAATTAATAGCCAATTAAAATATTTAAGTGATACTGCTTCCGGCCCTTCTGCCATGGGCCCTGCTGTAGGAATCTCAGCAAAGCTTCAAAGGGGCCGCATGGGGAGCCGCAGATTGCCTACCTTTGCCCCAGACCCTCAGGAGACATATATTTTACAGAATACCAGTTCTCACGTGCCTTGTTTCCATAGTGTTTTAATATTTGTTATTCTACTGTTTACGCTTTGCTTTTTCCCAAAACAAAGACATTCCTCAAATTCCTCTTTCATTTCGCTAACCTCTTTGTCTTGTAAAAGTCCACAGGATAGAAACTTTTGTCTCTCACTTGAACCTCTCTCCTAGTTGAATTTTAACTGGTCAATAAAGAGGTTTTTTCATTTGGTCGAACCAGAGAAATCACAAGGCAAGAAACAATTCACTCCATAATTTTCTCCCTATGACTAACTTAGTTCTTTGTGGCTGCCCTGCTGCAGACCCATCCACACAGAGTTGGAATATGACATGTAGATTTATTTTACATTCTACCATTATGTTTCTTTATATCCAGAATATAAAAAAGATTATCTGTGTGTCTTTTTCTCTGACAAACTTCAGTCAGCATGATACTCTCCGATTCCCACCATGTAGCAGCAAATTACATGCTTTTTTCTTTTTCTATGTCCAGGTAATACTATTATTTACCATATATATCATAGTTTCTTTATCCAGTCATATATTCTTAGATACTTGGGTTGTTTCTAGATTTTTGACTATTGTAAATAGTGCTGTAAGAAACATGGGGATGAGAGCATAAAAACCGGCTAACCTTTGCAAAAGCTGGCTCCCTGTGTGTGACACCAGGCGGGGAAAATCCGCGAAAGTACACCGGCCCAGTGGGGCTCAGCTGTGAAAGACTGTGAGTGTGACCTGTCTATGTCTGTCTACTGTCCTCTTGCGTGAAACTCTTGCGAGTGGGGCAAAAAGAGCCTCCAGAAACCTCGCTCGCCCAGACGCCATTTTCAGGGAGGGACTTCAGAGCATAAAAACCGGCTAACCTTTGCAAAAGCTGGCTCCCTGTGTGTGACACCAGGCGGGGAAAATCCACAAAAGTACACCGGCCCAGTGGGGCTCAGCTGTGAAAGACTGTGAGTGTGACCTGTCTATGTCTGTCTACTGTCCTCTTGCGTGAAACTCTTGCGAGTGGGGCAAAAAGAGCCTCCAGAAACCTCGCTCGCCCAGACGCCATTTTCAGGGAGGGACTTCAGAGCATAAAAACCGGCTAACCTTTGCAAAAGCTGGCTCCCTGTGTGTGACACCAGGCGGGGAAAATCCACAAAAGTACACCGGCCCAGTGGGGCTCAGCTGTGAAAGACTGTGAGTGTGACCTGTCTATGTCTGTCTACTGTCCTCTTGCGTGAAACTCTTGCGAGTGGGGCAAAAAGAGCCTCCAGAAACCTCGCTCGCCCAGACGCCATTTTCAGGGAGGGACTTCAGAGCATAAAAACCGGCTAACCTTTGCAAAAGCTGGCTCCCTGTGTGTGACACCAGGCGGGGAAAATCCACAAAAGTACACCGGCCCAGTGGGGCTCAGCTGTGAAAGACTGTGAGTGTGACCTGTCTATGTCTGTCTACTGTCCTCTTGCGTGAAACTCTTGCGAGTGGGGCAAAAAGAGCCTCCAGAAACCTCGCTCGCCCAGACGCCATTTTCAGGGAGGGACTTCAGAGCATAAAAACCGGCTAACCTTTGCAAAAGCTGGCTCCCTGTGTGTGACACCAGGCGGGGAAAATCCACAAAAGTACACCGGCCCAGTGGGGCTCAGCTGTGAAAGACTGTGAGTGTGACCTGTCTATGTCTGTCTACTGTCCTCTTGCGTGAAACTCTTGCGAGTGGGGCAAAAAGAGCCTCCAGAAACCTCGCTCGCCCAGACGCCATTTTCAGGGAGGGACTTCAGAGCATAAAAACCGGCTAACCTTTGCAAAAGCTGGCTCCCTGTGTGTGACACCAGGCGGGGAAAATCCACATAAGTACACCGGCCCAGTGGGGCTCAGCTGTGAAAGACTGTGAGTGTGACCTGTCTATGTCTGTCTACTGTCCTCTTGCGTGAAACTCTTGCGAGTGGGGCAAAAAGAGCCTCCAGAAACCTCGCTCGCCCAGACGCCATTTTCAGGGAGGGACTTCAGAGCATAAAAACCGGCTAACCTTTGCAAAAGCTGGCTCCCTGTGTGTGACACCAGGCGGGGAAAATCCACAAAAGTACACCGGCCCAGTGGGGCTCAGCTGTGAAAGACTGTGAGTGTGACCTGTCTATGTCTGTCTACTGTCCTCTTGCGTGAAACTCTTGCGAGTGGGGCAAAAAGAGCCTCCAGAAACCTCGCTCGCCCAGACGCCATTTTCAGGGAGGGACTTCAGAGCATAAAAACCGGCTAACCTTTGCAAAAGCTGGCTCCCTGTGTGTGACACCAGGCGGGGAAAATCCACAAAAGTACACCGGCCCAGTGGGGCTCAGCTGTGAAAGACTGTGAGTGTGACCTGTCTATGTCTGTCTACTGTCCTCTTGCGTGAAACTCTTGCGAGTGGGGCAAAAAGAGCCTCCAGCGGAGCACGGCCGCTCTGCTTCGCTACGCGGCCGTGCACTCTTTCTAAGGAAAGAACTCCATTGCAACAAGAAGGAAAAATCACACTAAGAACGGCACTATATCACAGAAACAAATATTTCTCTCTGGACTGTCTTCTCTGTTGCATGCTCGGGCCTAAGATTTGACCCGGTGTGAGGCTTCATCCACGGAGGACTCCCCTCCCTTAGAGGCAAGTCAGCCCATCCAGAAAGGGAGGAGCCAGAGGAGTGTGCTGCCTACATCACATAGACAATGAATACCACCACAACACGTAGAAAAACCCACAATACAAGTGTGACAATGGGGAAACAACGCAGGCCAGCATCAGAGATAGAGAATGAAGATGACAATTCTGAGGACCAGATAATGACTGAACAACTAATCAACCTCTCAGATAAGGACTTTAGACTAGCAATATGGAAGGTGCTCAACAGACTCCAAGAAACCATGGATCGAGTTGAACAGAACACTAATAAGAACCAAGAAAATATGAAGGCAGAAATGACAAAACTCCAAACTGAAATAACATGTCAACTAACAGGACTGAAAAAGTCAGTAAACGAAGTGAATGACAAAATGGATAAGCTCTGGGACAGGGTATCAGAAGCTGAGAATAGACTTGGTGCTGTGGAAGATGAGATACATAACAATTCCATACAGCAGGAGAGATTGGACAAAAAACTTAAAGCAAATGAGCAGACAATGGAAAAATTAGTCAAAGAATGGGAACAGACGAAAATAGAAGTCTATGATAAGATCAACAGAAACAACTTAAGAATCATTGGAGTCCCAGAGACCCAGGAAGAAAATTTCCAGGAAGAATCAATGGTCAAGAACATCATTAAAGAGAAACTTCCAGAGCTAAAGAATATATGTGATCAAATCCTGCATGCCCGAAGAGTACCAACCAAAAGAGACCCCAGAAAAACCACCCCAAGACACATCCTAGTCACAATGACAAATCCCACAGATAGAGACAGAATTCTGAAAACAGCAAGATCAAAAGGGGAAATCATGTTCAAGCAAGCTTCCCTGAGATTTACAGCAGACCTGTCACCAGAAACGCTCAATGCCAGAAAGCAGTGGTGGGATATTGTGACAAGACTGAATGAAATGAATGCTTCACCCAGAATACTATACCCAGCAAAACTCACTTTCCGGTTTGATGGAAGAATACATGGTTTCACAGACAAAAAACAGCTCAGAAACTTCACAGACACAAAACCAGTCTTAAGAGAAAAACTGAAAGACTTAATCTAAGAAAAGACTACCCAAAAGACACACCAAATTTTGAAATAAAGATGGCATTAAATCCCAGGACAATTCTTTCTCTCAACGTCAATGGACTAAATGCACCAGTTAAGAGACACAGAGTGGCTAAATGGATCAAAAAACTCAATCCAACCTTCTGCTGCCTACAAGAAACGCACCTGAATAGTCAGAACAAACATAGACTCAAAATAAAAGGCTGGAGAAAAGTTATCCAAGCAAACAACACCCATAAAAAAGCTGGAGTGGCCATACTAATATCAGATAATGCAAACTTTATACTCAGGAAGGTTGTAAGGGACAAAGACGGACATTTTATATTAATCAAGGGGTACGTAGAGCAGGAAGAATTCACTCTTCTAAACATATATGCACCGAATGAGGGGCCAGCAAAATATTTAATACAACTGTTGACAAATCTGAAAAATAATATCAACAACAACACAATAATTGTGGGGGACCTTAACACGGCTTTGTCAACACTGGACAGGTCAACCAGACTGAAACCCAACAAGAATATACTAGACCTGAGGAGAGAAATGGAAGAAAGAGGCCTAGTGGATATATATAGGACACTCCATCCCCAGAAACCTGGATACACATTCTTCTCCAATGTACATGGGACATTCTCCAGGATAGACTACATGCTGGCACATAAAACATACCTCCATAAGATCAAGAGGATAGAAATTTTGCAGACTACCTTCGCTGACCACAAGGCTCTGAAATTATTTGTGAACTCCAAAGGGACTCAGAAGAAACACTTTAACACCTGGAAGTTAAACAGCCTCATGCTCAATAACCAGTGGGTCCGAGATGAAATCAAGGAGGAAATCAAAAGGTTCCTGGAAACAAATGACAATAAAGACACAAACTCTCAGAACCTATGGGACACAGCAAAAGCAGTACTGAGAGGAAAATTTATAGCTTTGCAAGCACACATCAGGAAGGAAGAAGGAGCTTACCTGAGTAGCTTAATGACACAGCTAATAGAACTAGAAAATGCTCAACAAAAGGACCCAAGAATAGGAAGACAGAAGGAAATAACAAAGCTGAGAGCAGAAATCAACGAAGTGGAAACTCAAAAAACAATCCAAAAGATCAACGAAAGCAGAAGTTGGTTCTTTGAAAAAATAAACAAGATTGATAGACCACTGGCAAACCTAACAAAGAAAGAGAGAGAGAGAAACTTGATAACTCGTATCAGGAATGAAAAAGGAGAGATCACTACTGATATGACAGAGATTCAAAGGGTAATCAGAAACTACTTTGAAAAACTCTACGCCACTAAAAATGAGAACCTGGAAGAAATGGATAAATTCTTGGACTCTTATAATCTTCCACGGTTGAAGGAAGAGGATGTAGCATATCTAAACACCCCCATCACCATTGATGAAATTAAAACAGTAACCAAATGTCTGCCGAAAAACAAAAGCCCAGGTCCAGATGGATTCACTAATGAATTCTATCAAACTTTCCAAGAGGAACTACTGCCAATCTTGGCAAGACTCTTTCATGAAATTGAACAAACAGAAACACTTCCAAATAGCTTTTATGAAGCCAACATCACCTTGATACCTAAACCAGACAGAGACGCTACCAAAAAAGAAAATTACAGACCAATATCACTGATGAATGCAGATGCAAAGATCCTCAACAAAATCCTGGCAAATAGGATTCAATGCCTCGTTAAGAAGATCATCCACTACGATCAAGTAGGTTTCATCCCAGGAATGCAAGGCTGGTTTAACATCCGTAAATCTATCAACATAATACACAACATCAATAACAAGAAAAATAAAAACCACATGATCATATCAATAGATGCAGAGAAAGCATTTGATAAGGTCCAACACCCATTCTTGATCAAAACTCTCAGCAAGATGGGAATGGAGGGAACCTTTCTCAATATAGTGAAGGTCATCTACCACAAGCCAGTGGCAAATATTATCCTCAATGGAGAAAAACTGAAAGCCTTCCCTCTAAATTCTGGTACAAGACAAGGCTGTCCTCTCTCACCACTCCTATTCAACATAGCATTGGAAGTACTTGCTATAGCGATTAGGCAAGAAAAGGATATCAAGGGAATCCAGATAGGAAAGGAAGAAGTCAAGCTCTCGCTGTTTGCAGAAGACATGATACTCTACTTAGAAAACCCTAAAGACTCTATCAAAAAGCTTCTAGAAACAATAGACTCATATAGCAAGGTGGCAGGCTACAAAATTAACACACAAAAATCAATGGCCTTTCTATATACCAATAGTAATAAGGATGAAATGGACATTAAGAAAACAACCCCATTCACAATAGTACCACACAAACTCAAATATCTTGGAATCAACTTGACTAAATATGTGAAGGACCTATACAAAGAAAACTATAAAACTCTGCTCCAAGAAATAAGAGAGGACACACGGAAATGGAAACACATACCCTGCTCATGGATTGGCAGGATTAACATCATCAAAATGTCAATACTCCCCAAGGCATTATACAGATTTAATGCCATCCCTCTAAAGATACCCATGACATTCTTCAAAGAAGTGGATCAGACACTTTTGAAATTCATTTGGAACAATAAACACCCTCGAATAGCTAAAGCAATCATTGGGAAAAAGAATATGGGAGGAATTACTTTCCCCAACTTTAAACTGTACTACAAAGCAACAGTTATCAAAACAGCATGGTATTGGAATAAGGATAGGTCCTCAGATCAGTGGAATAGGCTTGAATACTCAGAAAATGTTCCCCAGAGATACAACCATCTAATTTTTGATAAAGGAGCAGGAAATCCTAAATGGAGCAGGGAAAGCCTCTTCAACAAGTGGTGTTGGCACAAGTGGATAGCCACTTGCAAAAAATTAAACTCAGACCCCCAGCTAACATCATGTACAAAGGTAAAATCCAAATGGATTAAAGACCTCGATATCAGCCCCAAAACCATAAGATATATAGAACAGCACATAGGCAAAACACTACAGGACATTACAGGCATCTTCAAGGAGGAAACTGCACTCTCCAAGCAAGTGAAAGCAGAGATTAACAGATGGGAATATATTAAGCTGAGAAGCTTCTGCACCTCAAAGGAAATAGTGCCCAGGATACAAGAGCCACCCACTGAGTGGGAGAAACTATTCACCCAATACCCATCAGATAAGGGGCTAATCTCCAAAATATACAAGGCACTGACAGAACTTTACAAGAAAAAAACATCTAACCCCATCAAAAAATGGGGAGAAGAAATGAACAGACACTTTGACAAAGAAGAAATACACATGGCCAAAAGACACATGAAAAAATGTTCCACATCACTAATCATCAGGGAGATGCAAATCAAAACAACGATGAGATACCACCTCACACCCCAGAGAATGGCACACATCACAAAGAATGAGAATAAACAGTGTTGGCGGGGATGTGGAGAGAAAGGAACTCTTATCCACTGCTGGTGGGAATGCCGTCTAGTTCAACCTTTATGGAAAGCGATATGGAGATTCCTCCAAAAACTGGAAATCGAGCTCCCATACGATCCAGCTATACCACTCCTAGGAATATACCCTAGGAACACAAAAATACAATACAAAAACCCCTTCCTTACACCTATATTCATTGCAGCTCTATTTACCATAGCAAGACTCTGGAAACAACCAAGATGCCCTTCAACAGACGAATGGCTAAAGAAACTGTGGTACATATACACAATGGAATATTATGCAGCTGTCAGGAGAGATGAAGTCATGAAATTTTCCTATACATGGATGTACATGGAATCTATTATGCTGAGTGAAATAAGTCAGAGAGAGAGAGAAAAACGCAGAATGGTCTCACTCATCTATGGGTTTTAAGAAAAATGAAAGACACCCTGGTAATAATAATTTTCAGACACAAAAGAGAAAAGAGCTGGAAGTTCCAGCTCACCTCAGGAAGCTCACCACAAAGAGTGATGAGTTTAGTTAGAAAAACAACTACATTTTGAACTGTCCTAATATTGAGAATGTATGAGGGAAATGTAGAGCCTGTTTAGGGTACAGGCGGGGGTTGGGTGGGGAGGAGGGAGATTTGGGACTTGGGTGATGGGAATGTTGCACTGGTGATGGGTGGTGTTCCTTTTATGACTGAAACCCAAACACAATCATGTATGTAATCAAGGTGTTTAAATAAAAAAAAATTATGCATTAAAAAAAAAAAAGAAAGAAAGAAACATGGGGATGTAAATATCTTTTGGCCATTTTGTTCTTGGGACCTTGGGGTATATTCCAAAGAAATAGAGTTTCTGTAAGTCAAATGGAGGTTCAATAGATTGTTTACATTGTTTTACAGAAAGATTAGACAAGTCAACATTCCTACCAGTATTGAACTAGACTAGAGTTTATTCATTAGTGAACAAAGCCATGCGTTTAACCCCAATGGCATAATTTTATTTGTACTTTATGTCCAGATATCTACTCCAAATAACTAGTGAGATATATGTTCAATTCCAGATATGAAACTTTTTCTATAGTGCATTTGAATATTTCTAGTATCTTTAATTATATCCTCCGGGCCTACCAATATGTCTGTCTGCTTAAAAGAATGGATGCATGCTTGGTTAATTATTATGCTGTGAACAGTGGTATTTGTACTGTATTTGTAGTTAAAAACTACTCCAGATGAAGTTAACCAAAAAGAAGGTGGTTTGGAATTAAAGGGAGAAAGATATTGTATATTTGATGGTGAATGTGGTATGCTAACATACCTATTATAAATGTGAACCTGTAATCCCAAAACAAATCCAGTCATCTAAATTAAAGTTTTCTTTTGAAAAAGGAGGAGGAAGAAAAAAAGGAAGAGAAAAATTATAAAGAACTTAAGTGCCAGTAATAAGGAAATGGCTAATATGTTATAATTTATTTGTTTTAGAAAACATAACCATTAACAACATATTAATTATTAACATTAACCATTATCAACATTAAAATATTTTAGTAGAGGCTGCATATAGAGTACAGTAATAAGGTGATTGCTTTGCATGTATCCAACCTGATTTTAATGTCCTGTACACCAAACGCTATCAGGAGTGATCCCTGAGTGGAGAGCCAGGAACAATCCCTGAGCACCACCATGTATTACTCAAAAACAAACAAATATATTAATGGAATGTTCAGTATATTTAATACTAAGTGTTTTTTTTTTTTTGTGTGTGGTTTTTGGGTCACACCCGGCAGTGCTCAGGGGTTACTCCTGGCTTCACGCTCAGAAATTGCTCCTGGCAGGCACGGGGGACCATATGGGACGCCGGGATTTGAACCGATGACCTTCTGCATGAAAGGCAAACGCCTTACCTCCATGCTATCTCTCCGGCCCCAATACTAAGTGTTTTTAATAAAAGAATTTAACTGTTATGTAATTCAATATGTTGAAAAATGTATATATACATGAACACTATTCCTAGCTAGATTATGAAATTATATATTTTATTAATTTTTCCTTAAAATTTCTTACTTTTGTTATTTGAATAGTTGTACTGTGACAATATCTGAGTGTTAATATGTAAAAGGTACACATAATATTAAAGCTATGAGCCCAGTTTAAATAACTAAATTGTATTCCAGATTTGAAAATACTGGCAAATTAACAATTTATTTGTGCAGATAACATTTAAGAAAACTATTGGAAATGTATTTTTGTTTCTTTCTGTTTGATTATGCTACTATGGGGGAGAGTGATCCTTCTTCAAGTAGACCTTTTCTTCAAGAAGAAAGTTAGATGGGAGTTAACTTTGTTTTCAAAGATGATTTAATCCTCTTGTATTGATTTATCATGAACATTTAATAAAATATAGTCCAAAGTAAGTAGGTTGTAATGAATAATTATTGGAAAAGTTGAAATTTATGATCTTGCATGAAAATATAAAATATCAATTTTTATATCATTTTGGGCTGTTAAAATTTTCTATAGGAGGTTTTTTCTATTCTGAAGAAGCCTTGAACATTCCTCTCTCTTTCCCCTTACATATCTTCAAATTTCTTTCTGTTTGTTTGGTTTTGGTTTTGGTTTTTTGGTCCACACTCAGTAGTGCCTCCAGATTCTGTTCACCAGAGCACTAGGCTTTTGAAGTGTATTGGACCGGAAAATCAACAGGCTGGGTTTTTTGTTTGTTTGTTTTTTTGTTTGTATGTTTTGGGTTGTTTTCTGTTTGTTTGTTTGTTTGTTTTTAAGCACACATAGCTCTTTTCATGATCCTCTGGAGGCACGATTTGCATAAGCAATAGAGAGTAATATATTACATCCCTCACCCAACCTTTTCTCATTTCACCAGCTCAGATGTTTTATTGTATCGCCCAACTCCCTTCCAGCCCACCAGCTCAGAGATTTTGCCTTTTTCATTGGGGTCTCATCTTTCTATCAGGCACGGTTTACTGTGGAGTGTTCACACTCCACCCTGACTATGTCTTGGAAATCAGTGGTTCACCACTTAATGGTGAGACTAAACTAGAAAATGCCTCAAGACATCCTGATTTCAACATAGGATATATGCTAACATCAATATCTCTAATTACTGAAGCCTGACAGCAACAGCCTGTGATAGAGAATTTTTTATGGGACTATGAGAAAAAAATGGGGGTTAGACAAATTATATGCCTGGAGCCTGTAGTTGGTCTTATGGCATAATGCTTCATAGGTAGGGATACCCTGTTTTTAGGTCAAAAGTTTTATATTTTTATTTTTCCAATTTAAGCTGCACCTATGCAAAATATTGCCACTCATTTTATCTTTTAGTTAGATGCATCTGCCTTTTTAGAACTTTGGGATGCAAATTACTTGTTTAAACTTATATTTCTGCATTTTTCTATTAATTCAAAAAGGGGGTGATGTTGGATTAACTGGCTTCCATTCTATGCAGAAATTATCTTATTACTCCTTGGTTGGAAACACGTTTGGATAAAAGCATTCTTTGAATTGGTGCCTTAGACCACCTATTAACCACCCCAGGGTGTGGTCTGGTGCTTGCTAATAAAGACCCCAGGTCTCGGGGGAAAAAAAGCCACTTGCGGTTTCAGTTTTCTACCTCTGAGCTGTCTGCTTCTTAGGAGTACAAGACTTGCATGTGGGTGTTCCACAATATGTTTTATTACCTTGACCTAGTGTAGATTATTTCCTGCATCTGCACTTGCTTCAGAACTGTGTCTTTCAAATGCCCTTCATTTGGGGCATGAGGCTTCCACTTCACTTTCAATCCACAAGCAGGGTATTTGACTTGACTTATTTGTGTTCTCTTACATTTCATAAAGCAGTGTTTTATTATTTTCTTTGGGCTTTTCACCTTTTTAGTTAAATTAATTCTAATGTACTTGACTCTGAGGCACAATTGTGAATGGGATTGTTCTTTTAATGTCTCTTTCTTCATTTTTCTTACTTATGTATAGAAAAGTTGTGGATTTTTGCATATTAATCTTGTAGCCTGCCACTTTACTATTACAAGTCTATTATTTGATGAAGCTTTTTGCAGTCTTTAGAATTTTCGAGATACTTTATTATCTCATCTGCAAACAGCAAACACTTGATTTCTTCCTTTCCTATCTGTATGTCCTTGATAGATTTTCCTTCCTTAATTGCTATGGCAAGTACTTCTAATAATATATTAAATCCAAGTGGAGAGAAGCAGCAATGCTGTCTTATGCCAGATCTTAGAGGAAAGTTGTTCTCAGTGATTTTAATGTTTACCCTGGGCTTGTGTAAATGGTTTTGACTCTATTAAAAAAATTCTTTTAATTACTATCTTGTTAAGAGTTTTTATAGTGAACAGGTACTGGATGTTGTCAAATGCTTTGTCTGCATGTATTGATTAGATCACAAGATATTTTATTTTTCTTTTGTGATGTGGTGCATTATATTAATTGACTTGCTATGTTAAACTTCGCTAGAATGAATCCTTAGTTATGGTGTACAAGCTTTTTAACGAGTTGTTGAATTCTATTTGCTAGTATTTTGGTGAGGATCTATGCATCTATGTTTATCAAAGATATTGGCTTGAAATTTCCCTTTTGTTTTTGTTGGTGCTTATTTTTCATAACAAGTTGTTGTTAGTTTCTTAGAAACTATTTGGGAGTGTTGCTGTTTCTTTAATTTCCTGGAAGAGCCAGAAAAGGATTAGCAGTAGGTCTTCTTTAAAGGTTTAAATCCAGGCCCAGAGAGATAGCACAGCGGTGTTTGCCTTGCAAGCAGCCGATCCAGGACCTAAGGTGGTTGGTTCGAATCCCGGTGTCCCATATGGTCCCCCGTGCCTGCCAGGAGCTATTTCTGAGCAGACAGCCAGGAGTAACCCCTGAGCAAAGCCGGGTGTTGCCCAAAAACCAAAATAAATAAATAAAATAAAGGTTTAAATCCATCTAGGCCTGGGCTTTTGTTTTTTCAGAAGCCTTTTAAATATCATTTCAATTTCTTGATATGTCTATTCTGGTATTCCAGATCATCCTGGATCAGTCTTGGGATGTTGTGGGAGCCCCAAACTGTATTCATTTCTTCCAAGTTCACTTGTTTTGTGATGAAACATTTTAAAAGTTATTGCAGATTTTCTTTGTATTTTTGTAGTATCTGTAGTAATATCTCCATTTTCATTTCTGATTCTGTTTAAGTCTTTTCTCTTACTTTGTATGAGCCTTTTTAGTGAATTATTAATAGTGTTTATTTTTCCAAAGAATCAACTTTTGCTTACATTGGTATTTTTGATAATTTTCTGGATATTTAGTTCAGTCATTTCTGTTCTGTTTTATTTTTTTCTTTTGTCCTGCCTATCTTTGGTTCCTTAGCTGATCATTTTCCAATTTTGTTGTTATTTATGTAGGTCCTTTCTTCCTTCCTGATATATGTACAGCTATACATTTTCCTGCTAATACTGCTTTTACTCTGTACCACAATTTTAATAATTTGTATCTTCATTCTCATTTGTTTCCAGAAATCTTTTGATTTCCTGCTTTAGTCTCTAATCCACTGGTTGTTCAGTAGTGAGCTGTTTATTTTTCAAGTTTTACAATTATTTCTCCAATTCTGTTTGTAATTCACTTTTATTTTCAGTGTATCATGTTCTAAGAAGATAGGTGATACAATTTCTCTACTCTTGATTTTATGGAGGTATTTTTAATGGCTCAGTATGTGGTGTGACTTGGTGAATGCCCCATGTGCTTTGGAGAAGAATGTATAGTCAGCTTTTGGGGGATAGAACACCTTATATATGTCTAAGAGCTACTCTCTTCCATTTCTTCCTTCAAAGCCAGTATATCCTTGTTAAGTTTTAACCTGGTTGATCTATCAAGAGGTAACAGAGTGGTGATCAAGTATCTCACAATTATTGTGTTGTTATTGATGTTTTTCTTCAGGTTTATTAGCAGTTGTTTTAATTATTTTACTAGCCCCTCATTAGGTACATATATATTTGTAAGTATGATCTCTTCTTGATGTACATATTCCTTGAATATTAAGAATTGACCCTCTCTGTTTCTAATAGCCTTTATCAACCTAATTTCTATGTTATCTGATATTAGTATGGCCATTCCAGCATTCTTAAGGGCATTGTTTTCTTGAAGGATTATCTTCCAATCTTTGAATTTGACTCTGTTTTTCTCTATGTATTCATATGTGTTTCTTGCAGGCAGCAAACTGGATTCATTTTTCTGATCCATTTTGTCACTCTAATGTTGAGAGTTATTATTGTCCTGGGGTTTTGTGCCATAATTTTGTAAAAATTTGGTGTGTTTTTGAGGCCTGTCTGTCTTAAAGTAGACAACTCAGTTGGTCTTTTAGATTGACTTTGAATATGTAAATTTTCTGAGCTTTTATTTATTCATAAGTAGTATATTCTCCTTCAAATCTAGTTTGTATAAACTAGTATAAAATCTAGTTGTATGAACTAGTATAAAATCTAATTGTATAAACTATTCTTGGAGCAGCATTCATTTCATGTATTTTTTTTTCACTATAACCCACCACTGCCTCTGGGACCTGGAGGGTTGCTTGTGAAAAATCTGCTGTAAATCTTAAGGATGCTTCTGTAATATCTTCTTGTGATCTTGCAAATTTTAGTATTCTATCCCTATCAGAGTTTTTCATCATTGTGACTATGATGTGCCTTCTTATGTTTGTATTTGGGTCTCTTTCAGCTGGTACTCTTAGGGCATTCAGGATGTGGATGTAAACACTTCAGTTCTGGGAACTTCTCAGTAATGATGCCTTTGATTATTGTTTCTTCATTGGTGTTTATTCCTGCCTCTCTAGGACCCCAATGATTCTTAAGTTTTTCCTGTTGAATTTGTCCCAAAAGTCTTTTCACTTATTTTGAGGATTGTTTCTATATTCTGGTCTTTTATTTAAAGCTCTTTTCCAATTTCTTCTGTTGTTTTTAAGTGTTATGAAGCTCATCTTCCATCTCACTGATTCAGTCTTCAGCAGCTTTTAGGCTGTTTGTGAGGCTTGCCAGTGAGTTTTTCATTTCACCAACCAAGTTTTTCAGGGCTGTTATTTCAGTTTGAAGTTTTCTCATTTCTACTTTCATATCCTCTGAGTCTTATTTTCTGTTTGTTTGATTCATTCCATGGTTTCTTTAAGTTCATTGAGCATCCTCCACATTTCCTCTCTAAAGTCTTTATCAAAGAGATTACTGTATGTAGGTGGCTGACGTAGGTTAACTCCTCAGAACTCCCATCTTCACTCACTATGTGTAGTAGGTTCTGCATTATCTTCCCATTGTGACCTTTGCAGAGTGTGGTAGGTTTTTGTGTGTTGTGGGAGGGTTCCTTCCCTAGGAGCAATGTGAGTCCATGAAGCAAATTGGCCTCACTGCAGCCTCACTGCCCTCGTTGTCCATTTCACAGCCATGCTGCTGTGGGGCCCTCCTGTCGGGCTTAAGTTTAGCTAGCTCCCTCAATGCTAATGCCTGTGTCCGTTGACCAGATGGGTCTGGGCCACCTGACAACTTAGTTTCCTGCTTCTCAGAGCCTGGCCTTTAGAGTAAGGGCGGCATTCCCAGACAGTCTCTTAGCAATGGCAGCTCTGGCTGCTGGCCACACCTCAGTGTTAGCAGTCTAGTAGCACAGCTACTGTTATGGCTTAATTGGTGCCCTCCTGTTGCAGCCTGGCTCCTGCTTCTTCCCTCTGTGCTAATGTCCATGACTTAGCTCTGCCACACTGATGGGTTCATGCCAAGTTCCACAATTCCCTGTTTTGCTGAAAGACCAATTCAGGGCAATACTCATTTTGTCTCTGGGAACACCAAGGCCACAATTGCTTCTTCCAGCTCATCCTCTATTCTCTAGGCTTATCAGCTGCCATTGTTGTTTCCTTCGCCCCCACCCCACCCCCCCAAAAAAAAAACCCAATCTCCTTCAATGCTTATTATTCTATCTAGTGATCTGCCTTTGCTCCTTCTCCAGGTGTCTTGGCCATTTGCTGGGCTCAGGGGTTTTAGGAATTTTATGCTCTGGTTGCTGAGGCATGTGTTGCTCTAGGCATCTTCAGGCTCTTCTGTACCGCTGCCCTATTTCTGTTGCTATCTCCCTGCCACATTTTCTTTCCAAATTTCTATTAATAACAATAATTCTACTTAACAAAAAATTAAACTAGATAGAATAATTGTATTTTCTTATTACACAATCATATTTCTTCTGTGACAGCTTTGGGCACAACCACATCTATGAATGATTTTAAAACCAACTTTAACTAACAACTCAAGTTTTTGGATTTTTTTATATTGTTTTTAATTTTTGCTTTTTAGGCCACACCCAGTGTTTCTCAGTGGTTACTCTTGGCTCTGTGTTCAGATATTACCCCGGAAGGTTCAGGGAACCATATGGGATATCATTGATTGAACTCAGGTTGGCCACATGCAAGGCAAATGTCCTACCCACTGTGCTTTCACTCCAGTCCTACAACTTGGTTTTTTAAAGTAATGAGATACCAATGTTAGCAAGTTACTTCATTTTGTATTAGGCTACTTATCAAAGATATATTCTCTCACTATAACAATCTAAAATTAAAATGGACCTGTTACACTGTCAGGCAGAGATCTAAGGGTGTTCGTATAGGATGCATGCTGGGAACATTGGTGGAAGAGAGAAGTCGACAGGGTGGTGAAATGACCCTGATTCGCTGTCACTTTATGCCAACTATGAATTACTCTGTAAATCAAAATGCTTTCAATAAAATAAAAAAATTCTCTCATCACATATATTTATACTTATGTAGGTATATATGTATAATATATATACTTATATATTTTTGCATGACATCAAACAGTTTTAAAACCCTCAATTAAATTACTTAGGCAAGCAAGGTGAGAAGCATGGATACATTTTAAATAAAACTCTAGATAGAATTTAGATATTTACATAAAAATTAATCCTCAATTTTGGGATTATGTTTCAATAATAATAAAATACTATTTATTCTTTTTTATAAATAATTATTTTCATTAGATACAAGGATATTTAGTTTTGTCCTTTCTTAACACCACCAATGCAGCTGAGACCCCTTGTCCCCTCTCCTCTGTCATTTCATATGTGTCTTTCTCCTTCTCTATTCAATTTATTTCCTTCTCCTCACTATACTGTGGGGACTAGTGTGTTTTTGATAACCCCATTTTAGACCACAGCATTTCTTAATGAGGTTTTTCTAAATACCATATATAGGTGATATCCTGTATTTATCATTTTTCTTCTGGCTTATTTCATTTGGCATCATATTTTCCAGTTCCATCCATGTTGCAGCTAATTACACAACTGAATCATTCCTAACAGCAATATAGTATTCCATTGTATATACATGTCACAACTTCATGATACACTCATATGTTATTGGACATTTAGGTTGATTTCAACTCTTACCTATTGCATTGAGTGCTTCAGTGAGTAGTGGTTTAATGTACATTATTTACAAATAAAAATGTACCTAATACGTTTTAAAGTTTTATGTTAAGTGATATCATTAAATAAATAATGGTAATTAATGAGTCAAAAAGAGAGCCATTATGATCAGGGGAAAAATTAAGAGGTTTAGCTTAATAGTAATAACTTGAGCAGACATATTCCTAAAATTGGAAATGAACACATTAATTTAGCTGTACTATAGTATTACAAGATATTAAGGTCTTCTGAATCTGGAAAGTTGTTATTCTAATTTCCTACTGGAACTTAATTATCTTCATATTAAAATATTTAATCAACCAAAGTATTTTTAATTATCTAATTTATTTGGATCATTTTATTGTTTCTGTAATTTTATTCCATGAGTGTTATTTTCTTTATGGAAAGTTTTGTTGCCAATATATTCACTGTTTGTTCTGTAGTTTCATTTCTCATCAATCAGTATTGAATTCTGTGCTACATCTAAGAAACCATTATTTGGTGTTTTCGTAAAGAGGTCTTTTTTTATTACTAAAAACACTGTGGTTACAAAGTTTATAACACAGTTTTCATCACAATTATGAAGCTGTTCATGATTGAGTTTCAGTCATACAATGTACAACACCCTTCACCAGTACACATTTCTCACTGTAAGCTCAGTTGCCCTTTTGCCCTCTGCCTGCCTCAGGGGTAGAAATTTTTCTTCTCTCTCTCTCTTGCTGTGTGTGTGTGTGTGTGTGTGTGTGTGTGTGTGTGTGTGTGTGTGTTTATAGCAAGAATTTGTTTTGTTTTGGTTGTTGGGCCACACCTGGTGATGCTCAGGGGTTACTTCTTGCTACACTCTCAGAAATCACTCCTAGCTCTGGGGACCATATGGGATGCTGGGGGGGGGGGGAGTAAACCATAGTCCATCCTAGGTTAGCACGTGCAAGGCAAATGCCCTACTGCTTGCACCACTGCTCCGGCCCCTATCAAGAAGTTTTTTATTTTTTAATTTTTATTGTGATCGAAGTGAATTACAATTCTCTCATAATAATATTTGAGGCAAATAGTGACAATAAGTAAGGGGAATTCCCACCACCAGTGTTGTCTTTCCTCCACTCCTTTTCCCAGCATGCATCCCACATCTCTCTCCTTTACCCCCATAATGCTAGTGCAACTGTTCCCCCCCTTGTACAGCTTGTTGTAGATTGGGTATAGTTTCTGTTGTCATTGACTTTAGATTTAGTATTTATATCTGATCAGTTTTTATTTCCACCAAATGAACATTCAACTGTCTGGCCTTGGTACCATCTGGGGAAGAAGGAAGAAAGAAAAAAGGAAAAAATAAAGGCAAACAAACCATATGCGGCTCTTTACACTTTTTAATGAAGCTCTTCTGGTTGCAGGGTGGCCATTCCAGGAGTCAGGACTCTGATCCTAGCCGCTGTCAGTGAGCGCTCTGTGTGCAGCCCTGGCTCCACACAGCTCCAGTCGGGTCATGTGGTATGGGGGTGCCCGTGACTTTCTGTGTGGTGTGCAGCATTGAGGCAGCATCCTCTCTCTGTCTGCTGCCCTCAGAAGAAGACTGTGCCTTCTAAATCAGCAGCATGTCATCCGGTAGATGTAGCAATGGCTTGGCCTGCCTCTGGGTACTCAATTTCTGTCACAGAAAAAGGAAGGGTTGGTGGGGGGGAATGGAGAGGGGATTAATATGAACTAACAGAGTGTCATCCAATATTACTTCTTTTATGTGATTAAGGATGCCGGTTTGGTGTTGGTGGCTTTATTTTAAAATGAAACATTTTTATAGATGCTCTGTTTGACATGGCTACAAAGACAAAACAACGAAAAACAGAAGACAAAAACTGTGCATTTAAAGTGGAACAGACCGAGTCTTTCGTGTTTCAGAACATAAATGCTTCCTTATTATCAGAAATCAGAGCATTTTTCCTTGAGAAGGGTGTTCACTATCCAGAATTAACAATCAGTGGATTCAGAAACTGTATTTCAAGGTGGACGTTACTTCACATCTAAATCAGCTTAATCATAAACTACAGGGGAAAGAAAACACAAGTTTTTTGATGTTAGAAGAAGTTGTTTCATTTGAAAAAAAATTACCTATTTTTGCTCGAGATTTTGACAGAGAAACTTTGATTCACTTTCCAAGCCTGTTGAAACATCACCAAGAAAATAATTCTGATATTGACATAACCTATTTTAAAATAGCACTTTTAAATATGAGGGAAGCTTTTCTCAAGAGGTTTCAGGATTTCAGAACAGCAAAGCGATGTTGGCCTTTGTTAAAAATCTTCTGGATGCCACTGTAATAGAATTAATTTTTTCTCCCTTTAATATAGACATTGACAACTTTGAAATGCAATTTCTGGATTTACAAAACAAAGAACTGTAGAGCTCGAAATTTGAACCTCTTTATGCTAATTTAGAAAGATTGGAGAAGCACAAATCTGAACTTAGTTCACAGCACAAGTGGTCTGCTTTGAAAGACCTGGAGAAGAAAGATATGTTGATTTTTAACACCTGGAATAATATTCCTGACTCATATAATCAACTAAAAAAGCTAGCATTTGCTGTTCTTTCCTTGTTTGGGTGTACATATTTATGCGAACAATCATTTTCAAGCATGAATCTTATCAAGAGTAAATTGAGAAATCGTCTCATCAACAAGAACCTGGAATCGTGCCTAAAATTAAAAACAACAACATACAAACCTGACTTACTCAAACTATTCAAGGAAATGCAAGGCCAATGTTCACATTAGTGTTTGTGACTTTGTCAGTCATTGTCAGGATCTAATTTTCTCTACATTGTAAGGCAAATTTTATGGAATTTAACGTTATTGATAAATAATATTGTTCTAAAGTTTTTGTTTTATTAGTTGTGTTATTTGTATCCTTCCAACTTATGTGGATACTTGCATGCAGAATATTCTCAATAAAAACGTATTAAAACTAAAAATAGTGTACCATCCTATGTATTTTCAGTTTTAAAAATGTGGCTCTCAAAATAAATTTCATTCGTGGTTTTGGCGAGATTTGGCTTTTGAAAAAAAAGGTTGCCCACCACTGAGCTAAGAGATACAGGGTTTCTTCGCATTTTAAACATACGGCCATGGGAACAACTACTGGCTCCACACTCACTCATTTGCACACCCCCAAGGTCTTTTAATGGTGCCAGGAAACTTTCCACTCAGATGTGGGTGATTATATCCCACCTTTGTAGCTGGATATCTTGTTATTTGTGTAGGTCATAGGACAGGATGAAGGCTAGGAGAGAGTTTTTCATTACGGTTCTAAGAGTTCTGTCCGATCTCTGCTGTTGTAATTGGTTTTCTGTAATTAGTGGCTTTGCATTCAGAATTTAATTCTGGCAGACTCGGGTAACCACATGGGATGCCTGGGATCAAACCTGTGTTTGCCTTGTACAAGGTAAATCCCCTATCTGCTGTGCTATTGCTCCGGCATGCATATGATCATTCTATGTTTATCTGTCTCCTTCTGACAAATTTCACTTAGCATACTACTTTTTAAATCTATCCATGCATAAGCAATTTAATTACTTTATTTTTTTCCAACATCCAAATAGTATTCCACTGTGAGTCTATACCATTGTTTATTCATTTGTCTGTTCTCAGGCACTTGATTTGTTTCCAGATTTGACTATTGTATATAGTGATGTAATGAACATAGGAGTGCAGATTCCCTTTTTGCATTATGTTCTTGGGCCTTTAGGTTTTATTCCCAAAAGGAGTATGTTGGGTCATATGGGTGCTCAGTTTCTAGTTTTTATGAGAATATTCATATTGTTTTCTAAAGATACTGCATCAGTCGACATTTTCCACCAGCAGTGAGCAAGAGTCCCTTTATCCCTGTATCCACACCAGCATTGGTTGTTCTTGTTCCTTTTTGATGTGTCTTTGGTATCAAATGATAGCTCTTTGTTGTTTTGTTTTGCATTTTTTGTTGATTAATGATATAGAGAAATTTTTCAAGTGTTTTCTGTTATATATACATACATATATATGTATGTGTGTGTTTTGATTTTGGATCACACCCTGTGGTGCTCAGGGGTTCCTCGTGATTTGTGGTCAAAAATTGCTCCTGGCAGACTCAGGGGACCATATGGGATGCCAGGAATCGGACTGGGGTCCATCCTGGGTTGGCCGTGTGCAAGGCAAATGCCCTACTACTGTGCTGTTGCTCCAGCCCAATGGTATATCTTTTATAAAGAATTTTCTGTTCATCTTTTTGCTCCTTTTTTGACCAAGTTAGGTTTTTATTTTCTTGTTAAACACAACCCGTTTCTTTCATATCTTATATATTGACCCCTCTTAAGATTGGGTGAATAATTTCTCCCATACCATGGGTAATCTTCGTATACTGGTCATTATTTAATTTGAGATGTAGAAGCTTCTTTAACGTAGTTCTATTTGCTTATTCTTGCTTCCACTTGCTTGATTGATCGGTGGTTTCCATCCTTAAAATGCCTTTTGCATCAATGTTATGGAGAATTCTGCCTACATTTTGCTCTGTGTACCTTATGGTTTCAGGTGCAATATCAATGTTTTAATCCATTCTTTTTTATTCTTAGCATTGAGTTGTTTTTCTTTTTATTAATAACTGTATTCAAACACCAAAGTTTTTACACTGTTACACAGTTGTTTGTAATTAAGTTTCAATCATACAATATACAACACCCATCCCCAGTGCACAATTTTTTGCCAACAATGTCCCAGCTTTCCTCCTGCCCTTCCCCTACCCGCCTCTGAGGCATTTTTATTCTCTTTTTTTTTACTCTCTCTTGCTCTTTTCTTTTTTACCTCTCTCTGTTCTCCCCCGCTTTTAGACACTGTGGTTTGCAATATTGTTACTGAGGTATACCATGCCTATCACTTTATCTCTTTTTAGTATCCAATTCTAGTCCAGAATGATCATTTCCAACTATCATGGTTCCTTATCAGCCCTAACTACACTCCTACTATTTTTGTGATAAGCTTCAACTAGTCCTCCTGAGCCTTATCTCTATTGTCTGAATATTATTACTATACATATTACCATAATAATATGTACTATTACATACCATATTACCCTACCATATTACCTTTCTTAAATATATTTTTTATTTTAATTATAGTGCCTTACATATCGTTCACAGTAATATTCCAGGTACATATTTACATTGAATCAGGGGAATTCCCACCACTGAATTGTCCTCCCATAACCGCTCGCATTCTGCCTTCCATATCCTCCACTCTCCCCCCCCCCCAGGGGCTTTTAGAATGCGTGGTCCCTTCTGTGTCTAGTTTATTACTTAATGGTCTTATAACTGTTTGGTCTTGGTGCCTCCATTACTGCCCCCTCTAATAGGGAGGCGGGACTAGAAAGTTCAAGTTATGTGGTTTTGTTTGAGGAACAGAAAGTTAATATAATGGGGTAAAAATTGACTACGCCAACTATGAGCAGAGTCATTCTAGAGGCTCTTATCCTTGGTTTGAGGGACGAAGGGGAAAAGAAGAATATGAAACACCACAACAGTTCAAAAAGAGGAATCAAATAAGATATCCAGTGAGCACTTCAGCAATAAAAATATGCACCACATAGTTGCCATGGTCTTGAGATAGGAAATATGACAAAGTGCAAAGAGGAAGAAGAGAAAAGAGGAAAGAAAAAGTAAATATGTAATTAAAAAATGGACAACTACTTCAATATCTACCCCAAAACAAAGAAATCAACAAAAACTAGATAAAAAATAAAAAATAAAATAAAAAAAAGATTATTTAGTGTTTTTTGTCTCTTCCATCCCCCATAGGCACAGTAAACATTGGGATCATCCAAAACAGAAATCCCCTTGGCCTAAGAGATACAGTGTTTCTCTACCCTTGAAATATATTGTCATGGGATTATCTATAGACTCCTTTCACATTCATTTACTCTCCCCTTGGTGTTTTTGACTTCTGCTCCAATCTGGGTGATAAAAATAGACCTCTAAATCTAGAGGTCTCAGTCTGTGCACAGGTCAAGGAGTGGAAATTATGATGAAGAATTTCTTTGTGATTTTAGAAGTTCTGTTTCCTCGATGTCATTTTAATGACATCTGTGTCATTTAATGTCTTCTGTAGTTAGTGGTCTTGGCCCTTGCGCTGAAACTTGGATGGAGCCTGTGATATCATCTTTCATTATGTTTCCAGAAGACCCGTTAAGTTGCAATTGCCTCAATCAGGACTCTGGAATTAGAGGTCATGATTGTTATGCAGGATATAGACCAAACCCTAGACTAGGGCTTTTTTGTTGGTCCCAGAATACATACTGCCAGGTCATGGTTCTATCAGCCGGTCATCTGTAGATCACGTTATTGGCTTTTGCAAAGCCCATAGTGTGGTAAGTCTTCTGATTTTGTTATATCATTAGTTGATAAGGTAGGATTACCTGTTCTTATGTCCATTTGTTCCCAATTTCCTCGTTGTCAGGATATCATATTAGAACTGGCACATGTTGGAGATCGAGCAGTATTCAGGATGTCCCAGATGGGCTTTGGTTCCTGTAGCTGTTGTGAAGAACTGTGTCGATTCTATGTCTGGGGTTCAGGATTCAAGTCTGGATGGTCGATGTATAATGTTCTGGTGTCTAAGATGGATCCACATGACATATTTTCAAGGTGGGAGATTCCCCTGTATTGTAAATAAGTATGAATTCTTATCCCTAATAGATAAGAGCTTGTTTATATACATGAGATTTCCCCTTCTTTAGTGTGCCTTTGCAGGAAGAAATGGTGCTTTATTATATTGCCGGTGCATTTGGGGGTAAAAAGAACAGAGAAACAAGTCACACACCCAAAAAACATAAAAATAGAAATAAAAAATATATATTTGCTCACATATGTATAGTGAAAAATGATTTTAAGTAAAATGAAATAAAAATAAAGAGGTAGTGTTATAAAGGTCTTATACTTATGATGGAAGTATAGGTTTCCCCATTGCCTTTTGAGATTTTCTTGTGGGGTATGGGTTCCCAGGCACCTTTTCATCACACACCCTGCCCTTCCTGAGATTGGTAAAAGATTTGAGGGGGGGGTCTTGTGTAAAGTTCTTGCATTGGGAGTTTTTTTAGGGCTAAGTCCGGTATCCAGCAACAGTCCACGTTAGGGTAAATTGGTAGGGAGAGCCACACAGAATGAGTCAGTAGGGTTGTTGGTTGTCTTTTCCTGCTGGGGACGAGGTGTGGATTTGAGTGGATGTCCCTTCGCTCAGGTACTGGGTACTGGTTCGTTGGGGTAGGAGGTCAGTCTTGATGCCTAATAGATTAAGAACTGAGGGTGAAGAGTTTTAATAAATTGGAAAATCTGGATGGGATTGAGGGTGAAGGGGTAGTCATATTCCTGGAAGGGGAATAGGGGAGAGTATTTGGAAGGGGCAGGAAGGAAGAAAGGGGAAAATAAGATTAAATAGGGAAAAAAAGAAAAGAAAGAGGGAGTAGTAAGAAGAGAGGTGAAAAGAGCGGGGACATGTCATTTTGCTTGAATATGTTCGATAAGTAGGCCCCGCAGTATTAGCCTGCAGGTCACCGTTGCTGCTTCGGTGGTCTAGCTGGTCGCAGGCTTCAGGTCCTAAAAGAAGGTATGCCCTAGAGATAAAGGTGTGTTAAAAAGTTTTGTCCAGACAATTTTGTAACGCAACCTGGGTATGGTATCTCGTGTGGCTTAGCTCTGAGATGCCATCTTAGGTTGTCCATCCTTTGTATCCAAGAACGCTTGTGGGCAGAAAAGCTGAGAGGTTACTTTAAATATGTTAAGCTTAAGGCATTAACACCTATTATTTTGAAATACTTTGGTTGTAGTCAGTGATTTCCCATAGTATTCTTTACCTGTAACCTTGTATAAGATCCCTAAGAAATTATTATGAGCCTTTGCAGTAACAGGCTGATTTCATACCTGTTCACTCTACGTTGCTGTTTCTGCAGTTGCTGGTTTCTTTATGGTTTAATGTGTGGTTGAGAGTTTATGATGTTCCTCTTTCATGTGTTTTGGGCACTTCTTCCCAGTATATGTGTGGTATTACAGTGTTTGGAGTATCTACCCTGTTAAATCCTGTTATTTGATCTTTAAATATTAGTTGTATATATGGTGTAGTTTCTAGGTGCTTCAAAATAGTGCTATCATTCTGTGTTTATCTTTCATCTTCTGACTTACTTTGTTTAACATAATATGTTCTAGGTCCTTCCATGTTGCTGCAAAGTCTGTGATTGAATCATTTCTTACTACCATGTAGTATTCCATTGTGTATAGATACCACATCTTAATGATCCACTCATCTGTTGTTGGGCATCGAGGTTGGTTCCAAGACTTGGCTATTATACTGAGTACTGTGATAAATAGTGGGGTGCACACATATTTTGCAATGAATGTCCTTCCGGCTTGGGAAAAGATACCCAGGAGAGCAATTGCTGAGTCAAATGGTAGCTTGATTCTGAGTTCCTTGAACAGTCTCCAGACTATTCTCCATAGGGGTTGGACTAGGGGGCATTCTCACCAGCAGTGGATGAGAGTACCTTTCATACCACAACCCTGCCAACAGAGATTGTTTCTATTACTTTTGATGTGAGCCATCCTCACTGATGTAAGGTGGTACCTCATTGTTGTCTTGATTTGGCTTTCTCTAATGATGAGTGAAGGTGAACAGGTTTTCATGTGTTCGTTGGCCATCTTTTGATCTTCGGTGAAGTGTCTTTTCATTTCATCTCCCCATTTTTCTATGGCTCTATTTTGTTTTGTGGAGCTTGTCTTTCTGAGTGCTTTGTATATTCTGGATATCAGCCCTTTATCAGATATGTTGAGTGCAAAGATTTTTTCCCATTCAATTAACTGTTTTCTTGTGTTGAGTGTGCTTTCTTTTGCTATGCAGAAGCTTTTTTGTTTGGTGTAGTCCCATTTGTTTATGTTTGATGCTAAAGTTCTTGCCATTGGCAATCTATCAAAGACTTTTTTGATATATAGGTCTTCGAGTGTCCCGCCTATTTTTTCTCAATAAACTTTATGGTTTTGGGTCTGATTTCGAGGTCTTTGATCCATTTTGAGTTGACTTTTGTATATGGGGTGAGGTATGGGTTAATTTTCAATTTCTTACAGGTGGTTTTCCAGTTGTACCAATACCATTTGTTGAAAAGACTTTCTTTGTCCCATTTCAAGTGCATGACTCTTTTGTCAAATATTAGTTGACTATATGTCTGGGGGCTTATGTCTGAAAATTCTGTTCTAACCCACTGGTCTGAGGCTCTGTCTTTGTACCAGTACCATGCTGTTTTGATCACTATGGCTTTATAGTATAGCTTCAGGTTAGGTAGCGAGATGCCACCCATCTTCTTGTTTTTTAGTATGTGTTTGGCTATCCTGGGTCTTTTGTGGTTCCAGATAAATTTTATGATTGATTGTTCTAAGTCTTTAAAGAATGATGTCTGAATTTGAATGGGGATTGCATTAAATCTATATACGAGTTTGGGTAGGATGGTCATTTTCACTATATTGATTCTACCTACCCATGAGCATGAAATATTCTTCCATTTCCTTAGGTCCTCTTCAATTTCTTTCTGAAGTGTTTTGAAGTTTCCCTGGTATAAGTCCTTCACTTCCCTTGTAAGGTTGATCCCTATGTATTTAATGTTTTTGTTACTATTTTAAATGGAATTGAATTCTTAATCTCTCTCTACTCTACTTTAGTATTTGTGTAGAGACATGCTACTGTCTTTTGTGTATTCACTTTATAGCCAGCCACTTTGCTGTATTGGTTAATTATTTTTAGAAGTTTTACTTTGGACTCTTTAGGGTTTTCTATATATATCATCATATCATCTGTAAAGAGGGATAATTTGAGTTCCTCTTTCCTAATTTGGATTCCTTTGATTCCCTTCTCTTGTCGGATTGCTATTGCTAGGACTTCTAAGATTATATTGAATAAGAGTGGAGAGAGTGGACAGCCTTGCCTAGTTCCTGACCTTAGTGGAAATGCTTTCAGTTTTTTGCCATTAAGGATAATGTTGGCTGTGGACTTTTCATAGATAGCTGTAATTATCTTGAGAAACGTTCCTTCTAACCCTATTTTGCTGAGTGTTTTCAACATGAATGGGTGTTGAATTTTGTCAAACGCCTTCTCTGCATCGCTTGATATGAGCATATGGTTTTTGTTTTTCTGGTTGTTGATGTGGTGTATAATGTTGATTGATTTCTGTATGTTGAACTAACCTTGCATCCCTGGGATGAAACCCACTTGGTCATGGTGTATAACCTTTCTGATGTAGTGCTGGATTCGGTTTGCTAAAATTTTGTTAAGAATTTTTGCATCTATGTTCATTAGGAAGATTGGTCCATAGTTTTCTTTCTTGGTACTGTCCTTGCTGTCTTTGGGAATGAGTGTGATATTAGCCTCATAAAAGGAGTTGGGGAGGGTTCCTGTCTTTTCTATGGTTTGGAAGAGCCTGTGGATCAATGGTAGTAAGTTTTCTCAGAATGTTTGATAGAATTCACCTGGACTTTTGTTCTTAGGGAGTTTCTTAACTACATCTTCGATTTCCTCTGAAGTGATTGGCCTGTTTAGATTTTCTAGATCTTCAGATTCCAGTCTTGGTAGCTGGTATTTTTCCAAGAATCTGTTGATTTCTGCTGGGTTCTCTAGCCTAACTGAATATAGTTGTTCATAATATGACCTCATGATATGTCATATTTCTTGGGGTTCTGTTGTAATCTCTCCCCTTTCATTTGTGATCCTATTAATTTGGGTGATTTCCCTATTTTTTTTTTTGGTGAGTCTTGCCAGTGGTTTGTCTATCTTGTTTAGTTTTTCAAAAAACAACTCCTGGACTCATTGATTTTTTTGTATTGTTTTCTTAGTTTCTATGCTATTTAATTCTGCTCTGGTTTTTATTATTTCTTGACTTCTGGTTGTGTTGGATTTCTTTGCTACAATTGTTCCAGTTCCTTAAGGTGATCCTTTAAATTGTTGATTTTGTTATTTTCCTCTTTTCTGACATAAGCCTGTATTGCTATGAGTTCCCCCCTAATTACTGCTTTTGCTGTGTCCTACAAGTTTTGACAAGTTGTCTCTTCATTATCGTTTGTCTCAAGGAATCTTTTTGTTTCTTCCTTGAGTTGCTCTTTGATCCAACTGTTGTAGAGTAGCATGTTGTTTAATCTCCAGGTGTTTGATTTTCTTCATTGTTTCTTCTTACAATCAATTTTGACCTCTGTTGCATAGTGATCTGATAGGGTGCTTCTGATGATCCTTACACTTGTGGTTTTATATAAGTTAGATTTATGTTCTAAGGTATGGTCTATTCTGGAAAAGGTTCCATGTGGGCTTGAGAAGAATGTGCATTCTGCTTTTTGGGGGTGGAGGGCCCTATATAAGTCTACTAGCCCTAGATCTTCTAATTTTTCATTTAGGGCTCTTATGACTTTGCTATTTTTCTGCCTGCGGGATCTATCCAGTGGTGATAGTGGAGTATTGAGATCCCCTACTACTATCACATTTCCCTTCATGTGTTTCTTCAGGTTTGTGAGTAATTGCCTCACATATTTTGCTGACTCTACATTAGGTGCATAAATATTTACCAGGGTTAGTACTTCTTGATCTATTGTTCCCCTGATCAGTATGTAGTGACCTTCCTTGTCTCTGAACACTTTCTTGAGGTTGAATGCAATTTGGTCTGTTATTAGGATGGCTGTCCCTGCTCTTTTTTGTTTCCCATTGGCCTGAATAATTTATTTCTGTCCTTTTATTCTAAGTCTGTGCCTGTCCTGCATTAGTAGATGTGTTTCTTGCAAGCAGCAGAAGTCCGGTTTATGTTTTCTAATCCAGTTTTCTAGTATATGTCTTTTAATGGGAGAGTTTAGACCATTAACATTTAGGGAGATTATTGACAGAGAGGGCTGTTGTGTAGTTGTGTTGTGTAGGGTTGCTGTTGTTACAACCAGGGATTTGGATTGTGTAATTCGTCTCTGAGTAGGTCATTTAAAATTGGTTTTGTTTGGGCAAATATAGCTAGATCATTTTTATTTGAGAATATTTTTAGTCTTCCTTCCCATATGAATGAGAGTTTTGCTGGGTATTGGACCCTAGGTTGGAAATTTCTTTCATTCAGTCATTTAAATATGTCATTCCACTGTCTTCTTGCTTGAATTGTTTCAAATGGGAGATCTGGTTTGATTCTTATGCCCCTTCCTTTGTATTTGAGGGTTTTTTATCCCTTATGGCTTTTAAGAGTTCATCTTTCTCTTTGTTTTTTTGCCATTTGGATTACTATATGTCTTGGTGTTGGCTTATTAGGGTCTATTTTATTAGGGACTCTTTTTACTTCCTGGAGTTGCATCGAGGTCTCTTTCCAGAGGGTTGGAAAATTTTCTGCTATTATTTCCCTGACCACTTGTTCTTCCCCTTTCCCTGTTTCCTCCCCTTCTGGTATACCTACAATTCTTAGATTATTTCTTTTGCCTTTGTTTATTAAGTAATGGACTTTCTCTTCCAGTGCGTTGCCTTTTATTTTTTTGTTGGTTTCCTGGACGATTTTTGATTGCAGTTTTTCTTCGAGTTGTTCTATATGCTTTTCCAGCTGTTAGATTCTGCTCGTATACCTTTTTACATTATTTATTATTTCCTTAAATTCCATTTGTATGGAATTTCTCATATACTTTTTTTTTATTTTGGTTTTTGGGCCACACCCGGTGACGCTCAGGGGTTACTCCTGGCTAAGTGCTCAGAAGTCGCTCCTGGCTTGGGGGACCATATGGGATGCCGGGGGATCAAACCGCCGTCCGTCCAAGGCTAGCGCAGGTAAGGCAAGGCACCTTACCTCTAGCGCCACCGCCCGGCCCCGGAATTTCTCATATTCTGTAGCAGTTCTTCTCTTAGTTGGTTGATTTTTTTCATCCATGGTTTTCTTGTACTCGCTGGCTAGTGCTTCTTTCATTTTACTTACCATGATTTACATTTCTTTTTTCATGGCTGTTTTCAGATCTTCATCTCTTGGGTCTGTTTATTTTGGTGGACTTGGAAACGTGTTTGTGTTTTCTTCCATATCTCCAGATGTTAGTGTCTTCCTTGGTTTACCATTATTTCTTTGCAATTCTTGGTGTTGCCTGGTTTGCAGGGCCTTTCAATTGGAACGTGCTTTTGCCACCTGCCTTGTTTGATATAGGTATTTCTTGTTTGTTTGGTATTTTGCTTCCAATTTTATGGGCTCTTAATTATTTAAGAAATTTGGGTGTTAGGTCTGAGCTGGCTAGACCTATATGTTGTGTTAGGCGCGGTTGGTGTGGGTGGGCGGGGCTTCCCTACCTGAAGCAGGTGGAGAAAACCAGGCAGGAGGGGGCTAGCGCCGTTCGCCCATATTACCTTTCTTATTTATTCCCCAAATGATTACGATATTCTATGTCTATCCTCTCCCTCTGACTCGTTTCCCTCAGCATATTTTCTCCATATCCATCCATCAGTGAAATTTATGACTTCATTTTTCCTAATAGCTATGCATTATTACATTGCATAGATGTACCAGTTACTTTATCTACTCATCTATTCTCAGGCACTTGTGTTTCTACAAGATTCTGGCTAGTTAATCTTTTATATTTTTACTCTTGTGCCTTAAATTTAAAAGTGCATTCTTTTGCATATCTCTCCAGCTTTTTAACATCACTTTTTAAAAATGCCGTTCTTGCTCCAATTTGTATTTTCGGTCCTTTCACAATATTATTTAATCATATACCTGAGGGTCTGTCTCAGGAATTCAATTTATTTTTAGCTGAGGGTCTGTCTTTATTCTACTACCATGCTGTTTTAATAACTATTGTTTTGTAGTATAATAGTTTGAAGTTTAGGAAGATGATGTCTCCCTTTTTCATTTTCCTAACAAGTTCATTGGCTACTCCTGAAATTTTATTTTTCCATATAAAATTAGGAGTGTTTGATCTATTGCTTTGAAAAATGTCACTAGTATTCCTATAGAGATTGCATAAATCTGTATAATGCTCTTGGAAATATTGTCATTTATTTATGTTAATTCTATTAATACTTAAATAGGGATGTGCTCATTCCCTGTGACCTCTTTTATTTCTTAAAGTAGTGTTATATAGTTTTCTTGGTATAGGTTTTCATCTCCTTAGATAAGTTGATTCCAAGAAACTTGATTTCTGAGGTACAATTATGAACAGGATTACTTTTTAACTACCTCTTTATTCTCTTTTGTTATTTGTATATAGGAAAGCTGTGATTCAAGCATATTCATTTGTTTCCTGTCCCTTTTACTATGCAAATTTATTGTTTTTAGAAGCTTTTTTTATAGTGTTTAAAATTATTAAAATATTGTCCATGTCATCTGCATATAGTGAGTGCTTGATTTCTTCCTTTTATATTTGGATGTCCTTGATAGCTTTATTTTGCCTAAATTCTATGGTAATTATTTACAGTACTATATTGAATAGAAGTGATGAGAGTGGGCAACATTGTCTTGTGCTGATCTTATAAGAAAGCTTTTAATTTTTTCCCATTGAATATAATATTCGCCCTGCAATTTTCTGGGACTATTTCTGGCTCTTTATTCAAGAGTTATCTCTGATGCCATATGTCATCTCTGTGGAACTATGCAAGGCCATGTTCAGCCATATTCAAAAAAATCTTAACCTCTGATATACTCTTCTGCTTCCTATTACCTTTATTCATAAAAAGACTTCATGAAAGTCTTTAGTATTCAGAAATTATAGTCCCTTGATGATTTAGATCAGTTATTGATTTTGATACTTAAATAAACAAATATTTTGGAGTAAATTCACAGAATAATGTAATGGACAAAATACAAAATAAATATAAGAAATAAATACGAGGGGCTGGAAAGATAGCATGGAGGTAGGGCATTTGCCTTGCATGCAGAAGGATAGTGGTTCAAATCCTGGCATCCCATATGGTCCCCGAGCCTGTCAGGAGCGATCTCTGAGCATAAAGCCAGGAGTAACCCCTGAGCGCTGCCAGGTGTGACCCTAAAACCAAAAAAATAAAAATTAAATTAAATTAAAATTAAAAAAATAGAAATAAATATGAGAAAGAGCAGGCACATCTTATAATTTTACATTTGTGTGTGCATCTGAATATTAAATTATCTCACCAATAACTGATGAACAGCTGTAGTTTGTAGTGGGACAAAAAATTGATTAGTATTTATTGCAAGTCTTAATATATATATATATATATATATATATATATATATATATATATTAAAAGACAAATTATAATGAAAAAATCAGAGATGATGTTTTTGGTTTCTATTTCTTTATCAGTAATGTTAGCATGTGGGTGTGTATGTATGCGATGAGTTGATGGGTGACTAGAATAGAGAAATATATAGAGAGAAATATATATATAGAAAATATATATAGAATATATCACTTTCCTTTCTTTTCCCTATGCTTATGTATTTGTACATACAAATATATAAAAAATATATATAGAGAAAATATATATAGAAAATATCACTTTCCTTTCTTTTCCCTATGCTTATGTATTTGTATAATCATAATATGCATTTACTCTATGCCTGATATATTTTAACTATATTATAAAATTTTAAAGAATCATGTAAATTTAATTCACGATACTTTGATGTAATTCATTCAGCATTTCTTCAATAATTATACTATTAGAGCATAGAAATAAAAAAAGAATAAAAACAAACCAAAAAAAAAGCATAGGAATGAAACCAAATACCTCTATGAATTAAAAAATATTTCTTTCAACCATTGAAATTCTTGTTTCTCAAAGTGTAGTCTATGGAGCTGAAGATAGATATTTTCTATGAGTTTTAGACATAGAGAATGATAGGGTCCAACACAGACATCTTAAATTAAAATCTGCATTCTAACAAGTTCCTGAGGCAAATTAAAGACATCTTAAATTTTTAAGTGAACTATAGTTAGAAGATCTTTGACAGAAAATAGATATTAAAATTAATTTAGTTATTAAAGAATACTGACATTAAAAATACCATTATACAATATTAGAATCTAATTTTTTTCTGGAAATTGAGTCATGCTGAATCTGTTCACTTTTATGCTATACTGTTCACAATGTACATTAGCATTTTGAAGTATGTACCTGAAAAATATGTATGAGAAAGTTTTGGTTGTTTGTTTGATTTTTGAGCCGCACCTGGTGATGCTCAGGGGTTACTCCTGGCTATGCGTTCAGAAGCTGCTCCCGGCTTGGGGGACCATATGGGACGCTGGAGAATTGAACCCTGGCCTGTCGTAGGTCAGCCACATTCAATGCAAATGCCTTATCACTGCACCACTACTCCAGCCCCTGAGAAATGTTTTGTAAAGTAAAATAGTGCTTAAATTTGCCTTCTTTTAAAAGGTATGTTAAAGATTCTGATTAGCTCTGAAATAAATGTTGTATTTATTACAAGATTTCCTCAAAGGTACCCATGTAAATCGTACAATTTTTTTTATTGCAAGGCACATTAGCAATCTTAAGAATTAAAGCTCAATGGAATAAACTTTGGAGACTACTGTTCTTTAAAAGTTTGCAATATTTTAGTCATAAATTTTAATAGAATTCTGCTTTCTATTCCCCTTTTTTCTTGCACTTATCAAGTATCCTAAATAAATGCAATCTTGACAGTAAGCATAAACAAATAAAATAAAATAAAATTTAGCTTTGACAATGTATATAATAATATAGTAAGTGAAGCAAATTAATTTAATTATTCTATTAAACCTTATGCAGATCTGGTTAGGCAAAGTTGTCTTTAGATAAACAGCATGCTAAAGTCTGCCTTCCACATATCATTAAAAATAAGCTATTTCCTGCAAGTAATAAAAGGAAAGTTTGGTTAACTACCAATAATGAATAATTCATCAGTGAAAGTATGAACAAGAACAATTGTCATGACTAAAATAATATTTCTGAAACTGACACAACATTTGAACCAAAGTAGTTTATAGGTTCAGCTCAGGGAGAGTAGGCATATATTCTGCACTGATAAATTGTTAAAATTCAAAACTTCCTTCAGGGAAAAGTGCAGGAGTCTGTCAAATTAATAGCAAGGAGTTCTTAAAACTCAAAATTTCAAAGATGATGAAAGCAAAGAACATGTCAAAGAATTCACAACTCTCAATTTTTCTTTTAGTTCTCAGACTTGCCATTTGTTTTTGTTATTTAAAAATGTATTTTTCCTTGGATTATAAAAGAAATCTACTCACTAACCTGAGAAATATTTCTAAGTATTTAAATAAATATTTAAATATAGTAAATAAAATAAAGATACCAGAATTATAACTATCTCTGCTGTTTGTATAAATGGAGAAATACTGGTAAGCTCTCATTTCATTGGTCCTACCTATAATTCTGGATTATTTTATTTTTGATATTTTTGATTTGGGAGCTACACAGAAATTCTTGTCAGGGCTCTCAGTGCAACATACATGGTGTAGGAAATCAAACTCGGTCAATGACACCCAAGGTAAGCATCTTACCTGTTGTATTATTTTTCCAGTCTTCTTAAAAGAATTTAAAGTGAAATCTAACTACAATCATATTTGTAATCAAGGTGTTTAAATAAAGATTAAAAAAAGAAAAGAAAACAAAAAAGGATTTAGAAGTAAGTTCAGCTGCCTCAAGGAAGTCCTGGCTGTAGCTTACAAGGAGCATCTCCTACCCTCCATTATCAGATGAGAGCCACAAAGGAGTAAGCACCAGGCAGGGGCAACCCAAGAGGGATGTCAGGACCCTACCCTGAAGCTCCAGAGAACAGATTCACAATACCCAATAAACCCTAACATACCCTTCACTATCAATGGAATACACAACCAAGATTTCTACTTCTACTTCACATTGAGGACACCAATATACAGGTGAAAGTACACAATGATAGGATATTCTTCACTGCCGCTAGAGATAAACCAATGAAAATGCTTTATTAAAAATTTCTTTATTTTAAATGTCATGGTTTACAGAGTTGCTCATAATACAGCTATTTCTGGCATTCAACATTCCAGTACCAATTTTATCACCAATATTACATTCCCCACCATGTCTCCAGTTTCTCAACTTCCCAAACTTTTCCAACTTGTCCCTTGGCAAATACAAATATTTTACTTACTATTGCTTGTTACAAATAAATGATAATGGGATTCTCAAAAAATAACTTGATTAAAAAATTTTGTGAAATTTTTTTATTTTTTTGGTCGCACCTGGTTGCACTCAAGGGTTACTCCTGATTCTGTGCTCAGAAAACGCTCATGGCAGGCATTAGGGCCAATATGGAAAGCTGAGGATCAAACCCCGGTCTGTCACAGGTCGGTTGCATGCAAGGCATATGCTCTACCATTGTGCTATCTCTCTGGTCCCATAAATTTGTAAAAATTTTTACGTCATTGTCATTATGGCATTGTCTGAACGTCATTACTACTTGAGCATTTTGTTGTTGGTTTTGTTTCCTGAACTTATGTAGCTAATTTGAGAATGTCAAATCTTATTTGGTCTATTCCTACTGGCATGCCAATATTAAAATTGGAGGTAGCCAGATGTGATGTGGCCACACAGTTCAGGACTGTAGAGCTGGGTTAATGAGCTCATAAGGCAGCAGTGGTAGATCATAAGTACTTCTGGAATACAGAGGGACAGGGGTAGAGGGCTTGGGGGTGAGCAATGTAGTGTGGAGGCAGCTTTCTCTTGCTCCAAGGAATCCTCAGAGATATCAGTCACAGAATCTGGGATTGGTGATGATCATGTGTCTCTGCAGTGATTGGCGCAAAAGTGTTGGTTTTGGAAATGTCTTTGGGTGGTGGCATTTGTTTGGTGTGCCTGTATGGATAGCTGCTGAGGCTTCTGCAGGGTGAGAGACTTGCCCCACACCACTTCCAAGGTACCCCAGTGCAATCAGCTGCCAGAACTGTTTATTCATGACTTTTTGCTGCTGGTTTTCTTCTTTCAAGTCAGATAAACCTATGGCACTGGTCGATGAGCAGGCCTGGCAGCAGCTCTGGATCATGAGCATAATTTTCTTTCCAGAGGCTTTAAACATAAAACCAGTCCTGATTTTATAACATTGTCCCCAAGTCACTGCTCCAGGGCTTCTGTTTAATGCCCCAGAATAAGGAATATTGTTCTACGTTCTTCTATAGTCATTTGGACTCATTTAAAAGTTAGAAAATAAGATCTCTAATGCTTTCACATTTTTTCCACCTCAAATAATTATTTGGGGTCTTAGTCAGAGGCACTGACTAACACTGTCTTGCATACCCATTTTTGACATTTACATTTCCCTAACTCCTGCCCACACAATGTACTAGTTAATGGCAAGGACAGACAGGAAATTCTAACTCCATCACAGAACTTTTGAGACTGAAATACTATGCATTCACAAGAGGATAATACAGGGAGAACAAAGAAGATTGAGTAGAGGCTTAATTTTGGCTTCTTTCAGCTATGTGACATTTACAAACATGACTTCTATTCCACACTAATAGTAAATGAAGACACAATAATTTCAGAAGCACATATATAATAACAATTTTTTTTTACATTTGTCATGTTACACCTATTAACTCTGGGTCTGTACAAACTCAGTCAATGTAAGACACTAACAGTCTCTTGTCTCTGAGATGAAATTTTCACTTCATGATCATGTACTTTCTTGTATTCTTTTGTTTCCTCAAGATCATAAAGCAGTCACTAAGAGAGATCTTAAAGGACATAACTATGAAAATTTAGAATATGGAATAGCAGACATATGGGAAATCTGTATAAAAACATGCCAAGCTTAAGGAGGGAGTGAAGGTAATAAAGTCCAAAAGACTCTATCAGCATCTACAATCTCTATAACCTTTCACACAATAATTTTAGAGATGTTTGAATGTGAATGTTTAATGATCTCAAAGAATAGTAGATGTACATGAAAATATGAAAGCTCAAATGAGAAAAATTACAATCAGAGTCACAGAACTGGAGTATGATAGTTGAAATTTAAAAATCAATAGAATACATCAGCAGCAGAGTGACAATAGCTGAGGGGAAAAAAATTAATGAGATCCAAGATAGGACATAGTGCCAGGGTTCAAATCATGGCCAGCTGCATGCAATTTAAGCATCTTTCTCTAGCTCCCAAAATATTCCTGAATCCCCACATTATGCACAAATTATATGTATATAATGTAAGTAACATATCTGGTACCTCATAACATTCCCTGAGCACTGCCAGTAATAATTCCTGAGCACAGGGTCAGGAGAATGTCCTAAACTGTACCAGGTACCTTAAAATAACAATAACAACACATTTTTACTCATAGGGAAAATTTCTTTGATAAAATTATAAACACATAATTAAGAAATTTTATTTACATTTAAAAAGTAATAAAACCCCAAAGTTATAGCTAAGTCACAGTCCAATCGCCTCTTGTTAAGAATATGACATGCGGGGCCGGAGAGATAGCATGGAGGTAAGGCATTTACCTTTCATGCAGAAGGTCATCGGTTCGAATCCCGGCATCCCATATGGTCCCCCGTGCATGCCAGGAGCAATTTCTGAGCACAGAGCCAGGAAAAACCCCTGAGCACTGCCGGGTGTGACCCAAAAACCACACACACAAAAAAATAAAGAATATGACATGCATTAATTTCAAGTTCCCAGATCAGTTCACAAAGTCTATTTGAAGTGAGAAGTAGAGGTGGTATTAACACCATTCAGAATCTTCATTTATCCACTCTCTCCAGAGCTCTGAACTAATACATTCTAAATAAAAATTCTCTTTGTCAAAATTTGTTAAACATTTTTGTATACCACGTGTAATGTTATCAGCATGTAACTTTTCAGAGTGTAGAATCTTTTGCCTATCTTATGCTTAAAGATAGTCATCCTATTATCCAAAGACCTTTTGTTTTGTTTTGTTTTGTTTCATTTTGTTTTGGGGCCATACTGGTGATGCTTATGAGTTACCACTGTCTATGCACACTAGGGGACCATATGGGACAACGGGGATCAAACCAGATCCGTCCTGGATCCACCATGTGCAAGGCAAATGCCCTACTGCTGTGCTATTTCTCTGGCCCCTAATAGAAACAGTTCATTGCTGTCTTCCAGGCAAATGAAAATCACAAAGGAAAACTGGAAGTTTGAGTTGAGGAAGTCAGTGGCACTCAGAGATACTAAGATAGAAATTGCAATCAGACCAATACACCATCTTTATATAATGACAATGGTGCTGAGATATAACAATTAACTTGGAAGTTGTGTTTTCTTAAGTTGAAACTGATTCTTTCATCAATTTAAACTCATACTAAGATGGAGTGATTTAGATTGATAATAAATAATAACTTTGAGTTTGTAATTTGTACCACTCATGATCCTATGATGATACTAATTAAAATGGAAAATAAACAAAAAAGTTGCAATGGAAGTACTAGATTTGAACTGATGGATAAAACTCATTAATTGATAATTATATGTTTGATCATTTCTCTGATAATTTTCCATTCTAATGGAAACATTCTAACCAAAATTTCTTCACATATGATATTTAGGAATTAGAAGAACCCAATATATTTTTTGCTAAAACAGCTATTACTGGGGAGTACAATATTGAAATGCAGGGAATTTCAAACCTGAAATTCCTAAAATTCAGTCACCAGTCTTCAGTCAATTTCTCTCTCAGGGAAGGTATTTAAAGTAAACTATCTCTAATCTTCAATTAATTGATGACAAATTGAATATGAAAGAAGAATAGGAAATACCTACATGTTGAGGCACTTTTGAAGTGGAAGGTATAGCTAATCAAAATCTCTCCAATGAACAGGTAGAAGAACTTGATTAGAGGAGGGACAAGGGCTGAGGAGCTCTAGTGATTAGATTTTATTATATAGATATCTTAGAGCAATATTCACACAAAACTTTTTTTTTACAAAACAACATAGGTCAAACATCATACTTAGTATTTTTGCTTGCTGGTATTATTTTGCTCACTAGTTGTAGTGACAGCAACATGAAGGACAACTAGCTACTGACGTAGCATAAATTCATAGCTATACTTCAAAAATTGAATCTTTTTTTTTCAAAAATAAATCCATAAAGTGAACATCCTTTGTTGAGTGATATACCACCAAAGTCTCTTTAATGAAATTATTTTCTATAAAAAAAATGACACAACTTTCCTTAAAAACACAATTAATGATTGATATGTTCATATGATTCAGGAATCAGTAAATGTCACAGACAAACTTCATATTTTTCAAGGCAGTAAATTAAATAATTACAGTGTCTTATTTTGTGGAAATAATTCGCTAAATAGCAGAACAGTGATTGCCTAATGGGATAGACAGATACTTATTAAATAAGCAAGACACTTGCCCATCCCAGGTGCATCTTTTTAAGGATCTCATGTTTCTTCCATCCTATTTGTCAACAGGTTTCAAAAGTTGAATGTGAATTTTATATTTCCTCTTGTTCTATGCTATGGGTATACAGTTTGTTCAATTTGTCATAGCTTTTTCTTTTCTTTTTTTTTTTTTTGGTTCCTGGTTATGCACTCAGAAATTGCTCCTGGCTTTGTGGGGGCCATATGAGATGCCGGGATTGAACCCAGGTTCGTCCTGGGCCAGTCACGTGCAAGGGAAAATGCCCTACCACTGAGCTATCACTTCAGTCCCTGTCATAGCTTTTTAAGTCAGAGCTGTGAGTTGACTTTTCTGCTGAATCATCCTAATACCACATCTTGCTTCCTGTTTTCATTCCTTATCCTACCAGAGCCTCCTTTAAAAACACACACACACTTCTTTCACCAGTATATACAGGTTTTATAAGTTAATTTGCAACCACTAAGAAGGACTGATTTTTAGTTTTGAATAAAATATACTTACATCTACTGATAAGGAAAGATTATGTGTTAATTATTATCTGGGAAAAAAGCATGATTTAAAGAAAGTCATATAAAAATTTAAAGTGAGAATATGAATAACCTAGTGTTACTATTAGGTTAAGAATGAAAAGACCTGGTGTAGAATTTTAACTTCAGAATCAGCCTATTTACTTGTAGATAAACTGGAGAATGTGGTAATATTTTATTAAGCTGAAAATGTATAGGATAACTTTCTTTCTTATTTATTTATTTATTTATTTTTGTTTTTTGTGCCACATTTTGTGACGCTAATGGGTTACTCCTAACTAGGTACTCAGAAATTGCTCCTGGCTCAGGGGACCATATGGGACTCTGGGAATCAAACCCATTTCAGTCCTGGGTCATCTGCATGCAAGGCAAACATCCTACCGTTGTGCTATCTATCGCTCTGAACCCTAAGATTTTAAACTTAAAGCTAAGTGTAACTGTCTCCTGACATCCAAAGCAAAGATATAAGTAATAAAAACATTTTTTGACTGGAGTTACTTTCCAATAATGTTGCTACACCTGATATACTGAAGTACAAAATTAGTCAAATAGGCAAGCAACCGGATCCTAAGCACATGATCAAGAAAGTCATATCCCTTAAAAGTAAAGTCTTAGTAGAGTGAGGCTTTATTAATATCTTTGTATAAATATTAATGTTTAGTGATAGGAAGGGGTAATGTCAACTGCCAGATATCCTGGGTTTCTTTACTCACCTCTGCTGTTTAAAATCACAGCCTTCTCCAGTAAAATTGTGTCTCTGTGCTATCCTTTTTTTTTTTATAATTTTTTAATTTTGAATTATGAGAACAAAAGATGCAAAGAAAGAGGATAAGGTAAAGTTACAGTGGAAGGACAATCACCCATAACATAATTCTCAGGAGAATTCCCCTTGATGATATCTTAACTTTGAACTTTCAGCCAAAGAAAGTTAAGATAAATAAAACAGAATCCATGTGCAATTACTTTGTCCCTCAAGTTCCCAGATTGTAGCACATTATAATATTTCTTAACAGCACACAAGGCAATCTAAAGCCATCAAACTTACATAACTCCTTAAACATTAGAGACATAGTATTTTTTACATTTCCATGTACATACATATTAGCTTAAGTTAACCTCAAATTTTAAGTGGATGCGTTTTAAGGATTAGAGTCAAAGGAGCACAGTAAAAACGGTGTTAGAGTGGCAATTGTTGTTTGCATAGGCCCACCAAAATATGAGAGGCATGGAAAGGAATAACCTTGGCCTAAATACAAAGAGATCCTACCCCTGAAGTTTCCTGGCATAAGACCAGCTCTAGGCCTCAGGCAAGTTATCGTTCGATCCAAGACATTGTCCGTAGCACCAACACACTTATCACACAGTCTCTGTTGTTGGTATCATGTTTCTGTATTAAAGATTCTGGAATCTGCATGTCCTACATTGAAGTCATGATGTGGAGTGCCTTCTCGTTTCACCTCACCATGAAAGAGCAATGCAGGAAGCCCTGTCCTGTAAGCAGGTTGTTGTTGTTAAGTCTTCTCAGTGTTAAGGGAAGTCTCCTTTGAGCAGGACGATGTCTAAGCAGTGGTAGGGTCTTCCGTGGTAGAGGATTGCTTCCAGGTGATGTTATAGACAAAACTCACCATTAAGGGGCAATACAGCAAGCCCTGTCCAGTAAGCAGGTCATTGTTCTTGTTGTCTTCTCAGTGTTAAGGGGTGTCTCTTTTGAGTAGATCGATGTCAGAGCAGCTGTAGGGTCTTCCCTGGTACAGGAATGCCTCCGGGTGATGTTATATACAACCTTGGATGTTTTGTAAATGTCTTCTGTAGATCAAGGGGTAAATGGAGAATGCCCATTCTTCTGAGGCCTGTGCCAGGTCTTTATGTCAATGTTCAGGGTGTAAGGTCTCGTTGCACTACAAGATTTGTGTGTTCCCATTTCTATTAGATAAGAACTTATTGGTATGTATAGTATTTTCCCATGTTAGTGTGCCTACGCAAACAAGATATAAAGCCACGTGGTGCTATCAGATATATGGGGGCATAAGAACATTTCCAACAAGACCCATGACTTGGTTCAAACATAAGTATTAAACTGAGGGATTCTTTCACACCAAATTCCATATTGAGCAGTTCACAAAGAGAAGATAAAAAACATGGGGGGGGGGGATCATCACTGTATAAGAAAGTATTCAGCAAAAGTTATAGCCGTCAAAGAAAACACCCATAAAATGTTGAAAAGATATGTGTCCTTTTTATGCCTTTTAAAATAGTTGGGTGGGTGTTAACTCCAGGGCACCACTTTGGTCTGTGACTTAGGACTCAACAGTACTTAAGTTAGAAAGGGTAAAAAAGGAGTAATGATGATAGGAGTTAAAGAAGTTAAAGAGAAATATGAACTTATGAAGGGGTATGCAAAAGGGCAGAGTACAAAATGGACATTCTGCATACATAAAAACATAATTCAATGATAGTGAGTACTATTAATGTTTCTTGTGAGAGTACTATTAATGTTTCTTGTGAGAGTACTATTAATGTTTCTTGTGAGAGTACTATTAATGTTTCTTGTGCGCTCGGGTTGAAAATATAGACTGGACAGAGATACCAGTGCCAGCCAAACCTCCTCCTGCTAGACTCCCGGCTCCCAGGAAGGAGAGATCCTTCAAGAAGCTGGGAGACCAGAAGTTCAGAGCCCCACCCAGACCCTCCTAAGGAGCTGCATGGATAATGGGGGAAGGCCTAGGGTACCTTCAAGCTCCACCAAGGGACCCAACTCACCGGCTTGCCCAGGCATGTGGCCCGGGGAAGCCCTGGAGATATGGAGCAAGGTGGTAGAGGGGTGCTGGGGTTACCCAAGTCCCATACCCCCACTAGGCCTGGTCAAGCAGGCCTCCCGCATGGCGGGGGCCTGTCAAACCTCCTCCTGCTAGACTCCCGGCTCCCAGGAAGGAGAGCTCTGTGCTATCCTTAATAGTGAACCAACAACAAGAATTAAATAACAGTTGAGCTGTGTGTATCTCTCCCTGCTCCAAACATAAAAAAGCCATAATAACTCTTCCTTATGACTTACTATATGTGAATAATGTTGGTAGAAAATGAGTTGCCTTACTTTCAATAAGAAAATTAATAGAATATTAGATCCCATATATCATATTAGATTGACAGTTTCTTACCATTTCATATAATTTGTTTATTAAAATTGATTTAAATTATTATTTGAGGAGGTTGTTTAAAAGCTTTAAATAGGGGCCGGAGAGATAGCATGAAGGTAAGGTGTTTGCCTTTCATGCTGAAGGTTCGTGATTTAAATCCCGGCATCCCATATGGTCCCCTGAGCCTTCCAGGAGTGATTTCTGAGCATCGAGCCAGGAGTAACCCCTGAGTGCTGCCGGTGTGAACCAAAAACCAAAAACAAAATAAAAATAAAAAGTAAAAGCTTTAAATATAAATTCAGAATTCCAGTTAACCAAGCTTCCTATATAACTCATATTTGAAATTTGGTTTGTTTAGTCATTTTCATATTTGCATATTGTTTCAGATAAATTTCATTGATTTTCTAAAGAATAATAATGTCAAAAATGCATCAATTTATTATAAAGACAAAAGGAGAATTAATGTAATTAATGTAATGTTAGGATAGCTAAATTTATTTATATTTTAGTTTAGTTTAGTTTTTGGGTCACACCCGACAGCACTCAGGGGTTACTCCTGGCTCTGCTCTCAGAAACCACTCCTGGCAGGTATGGAGAACTATATGGGATGTCAGGATTCAAACCACCATCCTTCCTGGATCGGCTGCATGCAAGGCAAATGCACTACCACTATGCTATCTCTGTAGCCCCAGGATAGCTAAATTTAGAAAATAAGTTTGAGACTAATTTTTATTTTTTTTCCATCAACATATAGATATTTTTAAGCTTTCATTATCTTTCTGTATTATTATTACTATAATTATTATTGTTATGATTATTATTATTACCTAGATTTTGGATTTATTTCTGTGAACTATATGAGGTGTCAGATATTGAACTAGAGTTGGCTGCATACAAGGCAAGTACTATAGCTCTGGCCCCTACCTGTATTATTTTCTAATAAAAATAATTTATATGAGGCCAGAGAGATAGCATAGCAGTAGGGCATTTACCTTGCACGCAGCTGATCCAAGACGGATGGTGGTTCGAATCCTAGCATCCCACATGGTCCCCTGTGCCTGCCAGGAGCAATTCCTTAGAGCAAAGCCATGAGTAACCCCTGAGCACTTACGGGTGTGACCCAAAAACAAAAGCAAAACAAAAACCAAAGAAACCCCAAAACTTATATATCATATTTTTTAAATTATGGAGCAAAATATCTGTGAATATATTGAAAAAATGTATGTATAATATGTATCCAGTATGTATAGGTAATATACATAAGACTTATAATGGACTATTAACTTATTATTTATTTATAATAAATAATATATGTTTAACAAATTAAAGTTTCTTTTATTTATTTTGGGCCACACCCAGTGATGCTCAGGGATTACTCTTGGCTATGCACCCAGAAATCACTCCTGGCTTGGGTGACCATACGGGACAGTAGGGTATCAAACCATGGTCCGTCCTAGCTCAGTTATGTGCAAGGCAAATACCACTATGCTATTGCTCCAGCCCAAAAATTAATGTTTTTTATGTTCTTTTTATTTTTCCTTTGCAACAGTTTGTATTATTTGGGGAAGAAAAAACAGTGGGAGTGTAAATGAAGAAAAATCAAAGTAATTTGTTGCCTCAGCTGGGAAACAACCTTTCGTTGCATATTTTTTCAGATTTCTCAAATGGATATATATATATATATATATATATATATATATATATATAACTTCATTTTACAATTGAATATTACACTTTATGTAACCTTTATGCTATTTATTTTCAGCTCATATCTCATGATCATTTTCTACATGTATAAAGAAATTCTTTTTATTGAAAAGTATTGAAGAAAATTGATCTATAACACCACCAAATATCACTCATTTAAGAATTATAATTACCTTCCACTTAAGACATAGAATTCCATGTTAATAGTCCATCTCCTAGGAAGAATCACTTAAAATGTCTATGACACTTTTCTTACTAATTTTTTTTCTTTTTTTCTCCTTACTAATTTTTTTTTTGAGTTTGGGTCACACCCGGTGATGCTCAGGAGTTACTCCTGGCTATGTGCTCAGAAATCGCTCCTGACTTGGGGAACTACATGGGACACTGAGGGATCGAATCTCGGTCCCTCCTAGACTAGCGCAGGCAAGGCAGACACCTTACTGCTTGCACCGCTACTTCGGCCCCATCACTAGTTTTTGAAATAATTTAGGCAGATGGCTAAGATGAAGACCTGGTTTTTCTTGTAAGGCTTTTTAAAAATAGGTTGGAGAGATATTACAGTAGGTAAAAGACTTGCCTTGCATGTAGAAGACCTGGTTGGTTTTTATTTTTTTTTATTTCAGCATCCTGTATGTTCCTAAAGCCCACTCAGAGCGATTCCTGAGCATCACCAGATATGGCCAAGTAAAAAAAAGAAAGAAAGAAAGAAAAATAAAAAAAAGTTTTTATAGAAAAAGATTTATTTTCATTTGGAGGTATTAAGGTCACTGATTGGTAAAGATTTAAAATATTGTATTTAATAATTTTTATGATTTGAGCTGAGCCAAATGATGCCAAGAAATACAACTTCTTACCTTGAAAACATAAATAGAGAAAGTTCATTTTGGAGCAAAAGATTCAAAAGAGTTCATGAAGCGTTAGCACATCACTTCTCATACAATAGGATAAGTCATTACATTTACCCACTTTATGGTATATTAAAAAACTGCTTACATTTTAGTCAAATAATCTCTTTTTATCTTTATTACCTTTGTTGTCCAAGAAAATCAACAATGTCACTAAGTGGCTTTATTTGTGTATAAAATTTTAGCTGTAATCTTGGAAGACTCTTCCATCATATATAGTGGGAGAATATGACAATGAAATATCATATGTAATGATGTAAAACATGGACTTGGAACAGCAATAACTTAGTTATATTCGCAATGATTTTTTATAATTTCATTTTTAAGATTATAATTATAGTTGTTAGGTTACCTAGTTACAGAATTGTTAGCATTTATAGTTTTGACATACATACATTGTTAATGCACAATATTATCAGTAAGGTGCCCATGACCTCTATCTCTGTCCTTAATTATAAACTTGGACAAGGCACATAATCTCTCTGGGCATTAGTTTGATATGTGAGAGATGACAGATTCTTCCCATTTTAAAATCTAGGTTTATAAAGCACACATTTTTACTGTGTCCAAACTTTGTAGCTGCTCAGTCACCAACTTTTTAGAGCTTCAGGGTTCTACTACATCAAATTCTTTGCCTCTGGCTGATATGAACTACAAACACTTGAAATTCCATGCTCAGAGAACCCTAATGATTCTCTGTGCTTTATTACTCCAGGCATGGCCTCCATCTTCAGTCCCATTCAAAAGCAAGGCCATATGAGCACCAGATGCTTCCTCAGTGGGTTTTGCCTGCAAGCATGCTGAATAACATTCTTTCAATTGCCAAAATCTGTATAATTATTTTTGATATTGATGTGCATATTGAAATTGGAAGGGACTAATCTTTTGCTGGCACAATAAAATTAAATTGTATAAATATTAAGCTTCTGGAAATTATTTGTCAATATACATAATATATTTAAAGGCAAAGTGTTGGTAACCTAAATTATAGGTACAAAATTAGTAAGTGGTAAGGCAAAGCAACTCTATAAAAATATTGTCCCATCAACATCGACATCCCATTACATCATTAAAAATATATTACTTTTTCTCTTGATAACTCTATTGTTGGGGGTCTGACAAATTAAAATAATTGAGATGTAAGACCCTCTAAGACTTTGTTAATATGAGCCAGAAAACTAGTAAGAACCTATGCCAGAAAGTAATATTTAAATTGGATATGGATTATCTCTAAATTACTTTCTAGTTCAAACCTGTTTTGATTCAATAATAGGCCAGGACATAATAACTTCACTCTTTCCATTACCATCCTCTGGAGTGGTAAGAGGAACAATTCTGCATTGTACTCACATTCATTCACATTGGAATACATTTTTGCTTTTCAAAGATGACAAGTGATTTTTTTTAGATAAAACTAAAAAAATGGATGATTTTTGTAAACTGCCTCCTCTTTTATAAAGATATACAAACTAGTAAATAGATACTCCTTTCATATTCAATCTTCTCATTGAGTTGTTTGAAGAAAAGTAACCCACTTAATTGAGCAACATGTAGTTCATGATCAGAACCATGTAGCATACAGTGTAGAAGATGGTGACACATACAAATTTCTACAAAACACCCGCAGAGAATACATGCATAAGCACAAAAAGCCTGAGTTTTGTCACAGAGTTGATGGTAATGAATTTGACAAACATAGACCATGAGTAACTACTAAATAGTAGTAGTGTTGATGAGCTTTGTTTTGATTGGAGACAGACAAAAATGAAACTCATTACAGCGCACAAGAAAATATCCATGACTGAAGAGGAAAGCATATTATACATCTGCACAGGAAATAGTTTATTATGTAAACCCATCCACTCAGACCTACCACTAAAAAAACTTCCTGAGTGTCAATGTTTCTATTTTCACTTAACAAAATAATTCTAAATATCCAAAGTCATAATGGTAAAAATATGAGAATAAAGAACATTTGAAAAATATAAACAGAAAATAGACTTTTCAATACTTGAACTGAATTACCAAAATGCATAAAGCGAGCTTTGGAAGATGACCCTGGCTGGCCAGTGTGGGGGCCTTGTTGGTAGATGGATTAAAGTCTTAAAATTTATTTATTTGTATGGTCTCATCATTCTACTCCATATCTAAGCATTTGGGGGCTTTTCTAGGAGAGAACTGATAATAATTCAGTTGCCAACAAGGCTACCTAGGTCCCAAAAATATACACTGGGACACCCTTTAGGTGTTGAAGCTGCAGTACTGAACCAGTTAATTGCTCATATGAATTAAGGTAGCATGAGATTTCACCTCTTCTTAGGTAGAGACCACAGTCCTTTGCAAACCTAAAGAAGTAACAGAAGATGGGCTTTCATCCACACCCCCCCACTTCATTTTTGTTTTTTTGGGCCACACCCTTTGACACTCAGGGGTTACTCCTGGCAATGCACTCAGAAATCGCTCCTGGCTAAGGTGATCATATGGAATGCCACATGATCAAACCAGGTCCGTCCTGGATCTGTCACATGCAAGGCAAAGGCCCTACTGTTAAGCTATCGTGCTGGCCCCCACACTCCCTTTTAATAACTTCTAAGGTGGTGAAATCTTTAGGGAAAATATGGAACAGGAAGGTCATCAGGAAAACTTCCAGGGGTATAAGGGCAAAGAAGGGCAACAGGAATAAATGAGCTAAGGTCATTGACATCAATTGGAAATTATACTATGCTATATTTTCCAGACTGGGGAAAGTAGCAAGAATTATTAGCAATGACATTTAAAGAGGATAGGAGTTATAAGGAAAGGAGCAAAACTATGCCTTCCCTTGGTAATGTTAAAGGTAAAAAAAAAAATAGCACCAGGTGTGGGATGCATTTCTTCATCTCTGTTTGACCCAGTGCAGGAAAGGCAACTAAATGTTAGGGCCTTATGCTGTTCTCTCCACCCCAACAGCTATTTAAGTTGCAGGATTGAAGAAGCAGAAACCTCCTCTCTCTTCATGATAGAAGCACAGTCTGAATAAGGACTCCCTATAGATCCAGCTGACTCAGGTCACAGGACCAGGGTAGAAGGCAGATAATCCTTGTGTTTCTGCTGTTTGTGGTCATGACTATGCAGTGACTGCAGGACGACCAGAAAGAATGAGCACCCTCTTACCCAGACTGTGGATGGGGGAAGTTGTGGGTCAAACTGTCACTCTGAGGATCCCTTTCTTAAACTTTGACTTATGTGGTTTGTTTGGGTTTCTGGTTATGCTCCACAAGATCACCCCTTACTAAGGTGTAAGTGTTAAAAGAAGTGGTTCTGGAATAGGGAAGTTGCCCCGAGAGCATTCTCATTTTATGCTTGTACAGAATGGAGTTCCCCAAAATGCAGGCAGAGGGATTTTCTCTATAGGGTATAGGAATGTGTCAAGGAAGCCACCTGGCAGCACAGAGTGAGCTGGACTCTGAGGCTAAGTTTGGAGGTCTCTGGCAGAGTTATGGGAGTGATGTTAACCAGAGAGGTCTGGCCCAAATATTAGCAGGGCTTTCAAGAGAATTTGCCCAGACTAACTTTGTAGTGGGGAGCATTGGTTAAGGCAAGTAAGAAGGAGGAAGTCAACAGCTCTGCTCTGCCTTAGGTGCTAGTGCAAGCCCCACAAACTTTAGCTTAACTCTTAATTTTTCTTTGCTCAATAACTGAAGGGGAAGAGGCACTCAGAACCATAATAATGGGGGTAATGGTCCAGACAACAGACTATAATATATAATGGGCTAAATGCACCAGTTAAGAGACATAGAGTGGCAAAATGGATCAAAACCTGAATCCAATATTCTGATGCCTAAAAGAAACTCATCTGAATAGTCAGAACAAACACAGGCTCAAAATTAAAGTTCAAAGAACACATTAGAAAGTGGGTCCCGGGCTCAGAGAGATAGCACAGCGGTGTTTGCCTTGCAAACAGCCTCTCCAGGACCTAAGGTGGTTGGTTTGAATCCCAGTGTCCCATATGGTACCCGTGCCTGCCAGGAGCTATTTCTGAGCAGGAGTAACCCCTGAGCACAGCCGGATGTGGCCCAAAAACTAAAAAAAAAAAAAAAAAAAAAAAGTGGGTCCCATGTAAATAGCTTAATAACACAGCTTATAAATTAGAAAATGATCAACAAAATGAACTCATAATAAGTAAGCAGAAGGAAATAACAAAGCTTAGAGCAGAAATTAATAAAGTGGAAACCCAAAAAACAATGGGAAAGATCCATAAAAGCAAATTTGGTTCTTTGAAAAAATAATCAAGATTGATAAACCCCTAGCCATGTCTGCTGCCTCTATCACCGAGAACAATCATTTCTGGATGGCCCTGCCTCATCTGATCACTACACTTGCTTTAGGAGACACCCAATCTGACGAAACTTCAGGACACCAATATGACCAAACATCAGGGTTTTTTGGAGTGAGTGTGAGTACCACCCACCCCCAGTATCTTCTTTCTTCCAGGAGTTGAGTAATACCTCTAAAATCTCCATTATCAGTAATAGTGCTCTGAATTTCTGGACAACTTCATTTGTTTGATGCTATCATTCCTATAGGAACACACCAATTTAACAGAGTGGACAGCTAACAACAAGAGCTTACTAAGCCTTCTGCCATTGTATTAATGATGACCTTGGAGATACGATAATTTTCACAAATGTGCTTGCCACTGTACTTTTTCTTTATTCTTTTTATTAATTAAAACTATATTTGTTATCTTCCTTTTTATTTTTTTATTTGTTCTTTCTATTTTTAAAAAATAAAGTTTCTGTGGGGAGGAGGGAGATTTGAGACATTGGTGATGGGAATGTTGCACTGGTGATGGGTGGTGTTCTTTACATGACTGAAACCCAAACACAATCATGTATGTAATAAAGTTGTTTAAATAACAAAATTTTTTAAAAAGAAAAAAATAACGTTTCCATTTATCTGGAAACCAATGTATTATTGTCAACTATATGATGCATTATCTTTAAATAAAATAAAATAAAAAACCCTAAAATATGGAATTGCTCTTTTGAGGAAGACATCTTTCTAACAGTTCTACAGTCACTCCAATAGAAACTCAGCTAATGAGTTCAAACCAGATGGTTTTGACACTCAGCCTAGAGAAATGCTTGGTCAGAGTGCAGGAGTTACTGAGCAGTTCTCTGGAGGCCATGTAGTGCTAGGAATCAAATTACAGGCTGCTGCATGCTAGTCTATGTGCTCCATTCCTTTGTGTCATTTCCCCATCTCTTAAAATTTGTCTTAAAAATGAAATAATAGAACAAGAGATATTTTACTAGACTAAGGGGCTTGCCCTGCACACAGCTGACCCAAGCTTGAACCAGGAATAGTTCTGAGTACTGCCAGGTATAGCTTTAAATTCCCCTCAAATAATAATTTGTGGGATAATATATTAATTGAAGACTGAAGTCCAATGTCTCAGCATCAGTTCCAGCCAAAAAGCCCCTCGCCTTCCACAGGCCCTTTTTTTTATCCCCCAGAATCAGGTACCACCGAATGGTGGGATCAGATACCACCCAATGGTGGAAGCAGAATCAGGTACCACCCTAGGGTGGGGGCAGAATGCCAGGTCACACCCTAAGGTAGGGCACAATCACCGATCAGGGTAGGATCAGTAACATAATAATCCCATAAAATGTTTACATACACAACAATATTTATGAATACATTTTACAATGGCTATACTTATATTTCCCAACAAAATTATGCGATGTTAAAATTAAGTATAATACAATGATATTTTAATACTATTTTCCAAAAATGTTTGAAAGTGTGTAAAATTATTTTGTATGCTTTAATAATCAATTTTACCTCAATTATACATATAGATTTTAAAAAATAATCCTTGTATTACAAGAAAATTAACTTACTTCCTATAACTTTTTCTCAACTCTGAAAGTCTTTTCAGCCTGCAGAGTCAAATTATGGCATGCCCTTCCTGGATATCCTGCAATGACCCTACACTACCATCAAGATTTATTTGGCCATTTTTTCATCTTTCAAATTGTCATCAAGTTGAGTGAGACTGAAAGAGTAATTGAATGTAGTCTCAGTCATAAGGATCACTTCTGGAAGTGTTTCTCCAATAAACATCTCAGATTAGTTTGAACATATCTGAAAAAAATTCTGAGACTAAATCCAGTGTTTCTGTATCAATAGGTCTAGATCCTGGGAAAGTCTATCAAGTTCTATCAAGTTTGTAGGTAATTCTGGTTATACTAAATCTAAGAGAAATTTTGAGAACCATTGATCTAGAGGAAAGAAGAATGAGTAAACAGATAACTATGATTCAAATAAAAGGGTCATAATTGAGAAGGGTACAGAATATTGTAAAAATCCAAGGGAGATTAAAAAGGATTATGGGGGAGACTTATGAGGTAGGAGGTAAACAAGAAATATATCTCTAGATGATAATGTTTAACTATAGCATTTATTGTGGGTTTATTATATCTATGGCTCCATATGGGCATCATCTAATCAAAATCTCATAAAATCTGAGATTATTATTAATATTATTAGTTATAGTTGCTACTAGTGATTATTGCCACTATTTTAGAAATAACATTGAGCATCTAAAAGTTAAATAACTATTTCAGTTTGACCGTGAATTATATTTTAGAGTTTGACGGTGAATTATAAAGCTAGGCTCATAAGCATGCACTGTAACTTTCAACGATTCTACTAATGAAGAGTCTGAAATGGAGCTAGGATTTGTTTAATGCAAATGAAATGATAACTACGAAAAGCATGCCTTGATTAAGGTTGGTGGAAGAACTGAATAAAACTGCTTAAGAATTGGGGTCACATTATGATGGCATGATACGTGTGTGCATACTTGTATGCATATGTAAAGATGATCAAACCCAGACCTTAAACAAGTAAGGTAGTTACCCTACAGTCGGGTATATCACTGAGCCCATGCAGGAAAGTTTATGCATTACAAAGGAATGATAAATTTCTTCCTATAAACAGTGGGGTACTGAATAGTTTGAGAACACTCACTGTAGATTAGTGAGGGACTGCAAGGTAGAAAAAATATTAAGAGAAATACTTATGTGAAATGACAAAGATGTTAACTAATGCAGCATTAGTAAGTTTGTTGAATTATATAAACTGTTAAATCAACAAATTGTATACTTTAAGTTTATGCAACTTGTATGCATAAAATCTATAATAATCAATGAATTTAGGGCAATAATTAAGGTAAATAAAAAGGCAAATTGAAATGAGTTAAAGGGGGAAAAGGAGAAAACTAGTCAATTATATTTTCTGTAAAGCTGGAAGAAGAAGCAAAATCAAATCAAAATAATAGGAATTATATTTTATGGCCTGTCCTAAAATTGATAGAAATATAGTATAACACACATAATTATAAATGTTATAGTAGCTATTTAATTAAAATGAAATAGTGAAAATAAATTTTAGAAAATTTAACATATAATATTGAACTTATAATTTAAATCTGCAGTAAATATTAAAATTTGTTATTATTTGTGTATGTTTTATAGTGCTAGTAATTGACCAGGGTTTTACATATAAAAGGCATGGTCCTTACATTGCTCTATCACCTTAGCCTTAAAGATTATTAATGAAATAATTGATATTGTTTATTCATACTGCATTTTGAAAAATAATTTTTATTTTGACCACAGTGGATTACAAATCTTTCACAGTAATATTTTAGGTAATATTGACATTGAATCAGGGGCATTCCCACTGCCAATGTTGTCTTCCCTCTACCCCTGTTCCCAGCATGCATCTCATATCCCTTTCTTTTGCCCCTCCAGGCTGCTAGTATAAGTGGTCCCCTCTGTGTCTAGCTTATTGTAGATTGGGTATCAATTCTGTTGTCATTGGTTTTGGATTTGGTGTTTAAGTATGATCATTTTTTATTTCTACTCAATGTTCATACAACTGTTTGGTCTTTGTATTATCCATTATTTCTCCCTCAATTTGTGAGGCAGAATAAGTTATGTGGTTCTGTTAGAAGAAAAGAAAATAAAGGGTGGGCAAAAATCAAACAAGCAAAAAAAGGGAGGAGTCCTTCTAGAAGCAATAAATATAAATTTAATAGAAGAAAGGGAAAATGGAAGTAAAACATAACAGCAATACAAAAAAAATCAAACAAAAATAAACCCCGAAAAGCACCACAGCAATAAAGACAACTACCAAGCAATAACCATGGTCCCGAGATAAAAACAAAACAAAATACAAAAACAAAAAACAAAAAGCTACAACAACAATAACAAAAAATTAATTTGTGCTTTCTTTTATGCATAGGCACAGTAAATATTGGGGGAGATTACAAAAGAAATTCCCTTGGCCTAAGAAATACAGGGTTTCTCCGCCCTTGAAGTATACTGTCGGGGGAAGAACTACAGACTCCATACATGCTCTTTTACTCTCCCTTAGGTCTTTTTGTGGCGTCTGGAAACTTTCTGCTAAGTTGTGAATGATAAAATCAGGCCTCTGTAATTAGAGATCTTTGTATTTTCACAGGTCATAGGATGGAGCCTAGGATGGAGTCTTTCTTTACAGTTCTAGAAGTTCTGTTCCATCATTGTTTTAATCAGTCTTCTGTAGTTGGTGGTCTTGTTTTTGCACCTATCCTAGGATAAAGCCTAGGATAGAGTCTTTCATTATGTTTCCAGAAGTTCTGCTCAGTTGCAGTTGTCTCAGTCAGACCTCTGGTATTAGAGATTTTAGTTGTTGTATACAGGTCATGGGCCAAAGCCTAGACTAGGGTCTTTATTATTGGTCCCAGGATAGGTTGTGCCCAGCCATGGTTGTCACAGTCGTCCAGTCAGTCTTCTGTAGTTAGCGATCTTGGCTTTTGCACAGATGAAAGGATGACATGTTCATACTGCATTTTAGAAAACTCAGAACATTTTACTTACAACACATTTCAGTTCAGAATAGGCAGAAGTTTCACAGCCACTTGTCTAGTGGCTACCTTTATTAGATTGTATAGCTCTAATATGCCTTTCCTTATAGCCTCATCTCCCAACCCTACATAGTCTATAGTATATTTACTATTTTTGCAGGAAGTACTAAGTCAAGCATTGTGACTCACATTTTCTCATTTATCTATATTCTCCAAAACTTAAAATTATGTTACATGAAAAATGAGTTACTCAAACAGATCAGAGTTATTCAAAATAGATTTGGAAACTGAAGAAAATAGATGTTAAACTTATCCTAGCTCATGTGGCTTATTTGTTGTAAAACTACAATCTTTATCTATTGGAAGTTAGAGTTTTACTTTGCCTTTTGCTATCCTGCCTTCTCCATATTATGCTTGAAAATGAAAGCATGCTCAATAATTAACTCCAGTTTAACACTTTATAAAAGTTATGGATACTGAATCATGGATAGGTTGAATGAATGGTTCAAGGTTATATCTTATTTAGTAGCAGAGTCAAGTCAGTAGGAAAAATGTTTTGAATTGCTAAAGTAAATCACATAATAATGCTATCCAAAGGCCGGAGAGGTGGCACTAGAGGTAAGGTGTCTGCCTTGCAAGTGCTAGCCAAGGAAGGACTGTAGTTCGATCCCCCAGCATTCCATATGATCCCCCCAAGCCAGGGGCAATTTCTGAGCACTTAGCCAGGAGTAATCCCTGAGAATGAAATGGGTCTGGCCCAAAAAACAAACAAAAAAGAAGAAGAAGAATTCAAAGTTCTCATTATTTTCGGGCTGGTGAGGTGGAGCTAGAGGTAAGGTGTCTTCCTTGCAAGTGCTAGCCAAGGAAGGACCGCAGTTTGATCCCCAGCATCCCATATGGTCCCCCCAAGCCAGGAGCAATTTCTGAGTGCTTAGTCAGGAGTAACCCCTCAGCATCAAACGGGTGTGGCCAAAATAAAACAAAACAAAACAAAAAACAATAATGCTCTCCAAATGACTAATAATATAATTCCATTATATTAATATTCTAATTTCATTTTAGGAATAGCCAACATAAAATCAGAATTTGTAATGGACTTGAAATTTAACTATTTTTACTTCTCTTAAAAAATTGAATCCTGGGGCCAAAGCGATAGCACAGCCGTCAGGCATTTGCCTGCATGCAACTGACCCCAGCTTCCCATAAGTTCCCCCAAGCCAGGAGTGATTTCTGAGCACATAGCCAGGAGTAACCCCTGAGCGTCACTGGGTGTGGCCCAAGAAACCGACAATAAAATTGAATCCTGAATTAAATAAACTTAAAATATTATAACATTTTTGGCACATTTGTTCATTTTGACTTCTTATTTAATACTAAGAATTATTTTAAGGTGCTAGAGAGATAGTACAGTGGTTTGGATGCTTGCTTTGCATGCAAGTTCAAAGTTAACACAAGTTCAATTCTGCCGTACTCCCCCAAGCACCACCAGGAGTAATTCTTGAGTGCAAAACTAAGAGTATCTCCTAAGCATTGTTAGGTGGCTGACCCAACCCTCCCCACAAAATAAATATTGTTAATAATTAAAGAAGTGATAAAATATTATGGTTAATTGGGTATCCTTAATTTTAAAGATAACAAATAGAAATAATTGCAGGTAAAATAATATGAAATATTATGTGGGTCAGAGTTGTAACTTTAAAAAAGTGAAAGAAAAAAAAATTCCCAGCTTGAGCTCAGCAGAGTGTGAGACCAGCAAGAATGTAGCTGCCAGTAGCCAGAGTTTGAATTAACCTATGGGTAAGGATTTATGAACCAGACCAAGCGGCCTGTGCATTATGAGCAGAGTTTGGGGGGGGGGGGTGAATCACCAGATTGAGTTCAGCAGAGTGTGAGATCAGCAAGAGTGTAGCCACTGTGTTTCACTCTACGGCTGCGCGTTTCTTCCAGTCAAGGAGCTGTACCACAACACTTAATAAGAGTACTATACATCAAAGTTCACAAATGGAAAATCACTCAGAACTCCACCACACCCTGTGACCGAAGAAGCTAGTTCTGAAGACTCAAACAACACCTGCCACCTATATAACACTTCTGATCAGGATTTATAAAGGATATGTTACGAATGTTCAACAAACTTAGAGAAATGATGACACAGACTGCCCAGAAGACTCAAAAGGATATGAGAGTAGATATAAGACAACTTCAAACAGAAATATCAGGACACAGTAGGTGAATAAAAAACCTCACTGGAAAGCTTCACCAGCAGAGTAACAGTGGCTGAGGACATAATCAGTGATCTAGAAGATCAGCTGCATAACAACTGCATACAACAGAAGATGTTGGAAAAAATCCTCAAAGAAAGTAAACAGGCAGCAATAGAATTCTGTTATAAACTTAATAGAAACAACATAAGAATCATTGAGGTCCCTGGAGACCCAGGAATAACACCCAATGAAGAATCAATAGTCAAATATATCATAATTAAAAAATTACCAGAACTAAAGAGTACTGCAGCTGCATACTGGATGCCCAAATACTACCAGCTAAAAGAGATCCAAATAAAAGCACTCCAAGGCACATAACAATCACAATGATGAAAATGCAGATAGGAATAAAATACTGAAAGCATTATGATCAAAAAGGGAACTTATATTTAAAGAGGCATCCTTAAAATTTACAGAAGATTTATCACAAGCAACTCTCAAGGCCCAAAGACAAATGTGTGATATAGTGACAAAACTCAATGAAATGAATGCTTTGCCAAGGATACTTCACCCAGCCAGAGTTCATTCAGATTTGAAGGAAAGAAACACAGATTTATGGATAAAAACAGCTCAGAAACTTTATAGACTCGGGGCCGGAGCAGTGGCGCAAGTGATAGGGCCTTTGCTTTGCATGAGCACAGAACAGACCGTGGTTTGTCCCCTATCCCAAGCCAGGAGTGATTTCTGAGCACATAGCCAGGAGTAACCCCTGAGCGTCACTGGATGGGGCCAAAAAAATACAAAGAAAAAAAAACTTTACAGACTCAAAAGCAACTTTAAAAGAAGAGAAATTAAAAAGACACTGAAGAAGCAGAACTGCTAGAACCACAAAGAAAGCCTTCATCATAAGCTCTATTCCTTGAGCTGGACAGTCACCAAGATCTCTAGATACAGAGGACTGATTTTACCATCCATGACGAAGCAGAAGTCTTCCACACACCACAAAAGCACCGAGAGGAGAGTAAATGATCATGCAAGGAGTCTATAGTTAATCCCATGACAGTATACTTCAGGGATGGAGAAACCCTGTATCTCCTAGGCCAAGGGAATTTCCTCTAGAATATCCCCAATAATTACTGTGCCTATGCAGGGGGGAAAAGAAAAAAAAGGACAAAAAAAAAGCACAAAATAATAATTTTTCCACATATATATTTATTTATTGACTTTTTTTTTTCTTTTATCTTTTTTTTCTTTTTTTTTGTTTTGTTTTTTGGGCCACATCTGGCGGTGCTCAGGGGTTACTCCTGGCTGTCTGCTCAGAAATAACTCCTGGCAGGCACGGGGGACCATATGGGACACCAGGATTCGAACCAACCACCTTTGGTCCTGGATCAGCTGCATTGCAAGGCAAGCACCGCTGTGCTATCTCTCCGGGCCCTGACTGTTTTTTTTTTTTTTTTTTTTGACATCTTTATTCTGGTATAGATATTGAAGCTGATGTCTCCTTTTTTATTTTATAATATTTTATCTTATCTTTCTCTTTCTTTTTGCACTCTGGCATGATTTGAATTCAAAACCGAGACTATTGTGTGGTGCTTCTCTTTATTGCTGTAGGGCTCATTGGATATTTAATTTGACATTTATTTTTGTATTGTTATGGTGTTTCAATTCTCTTTTTCATGTCTTCTCTCAAACTGAGGCTGATAGCCACTAGGACTCCGCCCATTTTCAGCATTTTTTTTAATTATTTTTTTTATTTATTTTATTTTGCTTAATCTTTACCCCATTCTATTGCCTTTCTTTCCCTCAAACAAAACCACATAACTCGATTTATCTAGGTTAGCCTTTCAAATAGAGGGAGAAACAAGGGAGGGCACCAGGACCAAACAGATGTATGATCACTGATAGTAAGCTAGACAAAGAGGGGACCACCTACTCTAGCAGCCTGTGGGGTGATGGTGGAGAATATGGGTTTCAGAAAGGGAATGGGGAAGGGGGGAGGACAAATTTGGTGGTGGGTATTCCCCTGATTCAATGTTAATATGTACCTAAAATACTAATGTGAAATATATGTAAGCCACTATGATCAAAATAAAAATTAAAAAAAACAAAAGAGCTGAAGTGTTTATTCTAAGCCAAGGCACACCAAATAAACACACCAAACTTGTATAAGATGACACTCAATCCCATGAAAATCATCTCTCTCATCTCAATATCAATGGTTTAAATACACCAATTAAAGTATATAGATCAACAAAAATCGATCAAAATGTTGAAGCTGCATATAAGAAATATCTGAACAGTCAGAGCTAACACAAACTCTAAGTTAAAAGTTGGAGAACAAGCAAACGACTCCCTTGAAAAGGTCCATACTAATATCAGACAACACAGACTTTAAGCTTATAAAAGGTTATGTGATAGAAATGGATTTTCTTAATAATTAAGAGATATGTACAACAGAAAGAAATCACACTCCTAAACATATATACAGCCAATGAGATGCCAGAAAAATATTTAAAACAATTGCTGACAGATTTGAAGAATGATATCAATAATAATGAAAAATTTCACTACCATCCTTTCACTCCTAAATAGGTCAACCAGGCTAAAATTTAAGAAGGATACACTGGCTCTGAAGGAAGTAAGGCAAGAGAGTGGCTTGGTAGATATATATATATAGGGCTCTTCATCACCAAAAAGCTGAATACACATTCTTCTCCAATGTACATGAGACATTCTACAAGATTGACCATAAAACATGCCTCCATAAAATCAAAAGGATACAAATCATATCAACTACCTTCTCATATTATCATGTACTGAAATTAGAAGTGAATTACAAACAACATAGAGAAAAAATTAACATCTGAAAGAACCTACATAAATAATGACATAACTTAAAATTAGAAAAAGATCCACAAAATAAACGAAAAATAGGCAGACAGAGGAAATAACAAAGCTCAGAACTGAATTAACTAACTTTAAATGCAAAAAACAATCTGAAAGATCAGAGAAAGCAAGAGTTGTTTCTTTGATAAAATAAACAAAACCAATAAACCACTAGAAAGACTCACAAAGAAAAAAAAACTTAATAATCAAAATTAGTAATGAAAAGGGGAAGATTACTACAGACACAACAAAAATCCAAAGGATAATTAGAGATTACTTTGAAACTATGCCAGGAAACAAGAGAACCTAGAAGAAATGAACAAATTCTTGGACTCCTGTAACCTCCAAAGGTTGAAACAAAATGATCTAGCATATCACTGTTGAGCAAATCAACAAAATTATTCTTGCAATAATTATTATATATTATAACAGTACATGTATAATATAATATAATATATATTATTATTTTTTGTTTGTTTTTATTTTGTGGGGGGAGTCACAACTGGCAGTGTTTAGGGGTCACTCCTAGCTCCATGCTCAGAAATCGCCCTGGCAGGCACAGGGGACCATATGGGATGCCGGGATTCGAACCACCGACCTTCTGCATGCAAGGTAAATGCCTTATTTCCATGCTATCTCTCCGGCCCCATATATTATTGTTATATAATAATAAATATTAATTATTATAATTATTCTTGCAATAATTTTCAGAGACAAAAGAGAAGAGGGCTAGATGTTCCAGCCCACTACATGAAGCTCACCACATCGAGTAGTGAGTGCAGTTAGATAAATAACTACATTGAGAACTATATAACAATGTGAATGAATGAAGGAAATAGAAAGCTTACCTAGGGCATGGGGGCGGATTAAGGTGGGGAGAAGGGAGATTAGGGACATTGGTTATGGGAATGTTGCACTGGTGAAGGTGGGTGTTCTTTACATGACTGAAACCAACCACAATCATGTTTGTAAACAAGGTGTTTAAATAAAGATATTAAAAATAAAAAACTAAATCTATTACAATAAAAAAGAAATTAAATTGTAAATTGGATTCAAGGTGTTTAAATAAGATATTAATTAATAATATATATATTTTAAAAAGTGAAAGATGGGCCAAAGTGATAGCACAGCTATAGGGCATTTGCCTTGTAAGCAGCTGACCAGGACCAACCCAGTAGTGTGTGTGGCCCCAAACCAAAAAAAGTGAAAGAGGGTGGAGATGTTTATAAAACAACATGAACTTAACCAAAAATTATGGAGCCACTTAATGAATAAGCAAAGTTCATTATGCTACTGATTATAATCACTTAAATTTTTGTTATGATTTTGTAAAATGTTTTAATGTGTTCAAATGGCAAAAATTTTAATTTAATTTATATATTCATATGTAAAATTTTATATATTTAATTTTTAAGGAAATTTAATGAATATCTGTATTCTTGCAGATTGAAGTAAGGGGCACTGTTTAAAATCTGTATTGTTTAAAGCACTCTGAAAATTTTCTTCCTATTTAACTTTTATAATTGCCTTCAACAAACTTTTTTTTTTAATAATATAATTTTTATTTTGGTCATATTGGCTTACATATTGTTGACAATAATATTTTAGGTATATATTTACATAAAATCAGGGGGGATTCCCATCCCTAAATTGTCCTCCCTACTCCTCCGTTTTTGTCCTACCTCCGATTTCCTCTTCCCTCACCCCCAGGGCGTCTAGAATATGTGGTCCCCTCTGTATCTAACCTACTGCTTAGTAGTCTTGCATCAGTTTGGTCTTGATGCCTCCCTTATTTCCCCCTCTAAGTGGGGGCAGGGCTAGCTAGTTCAAGTTGCGTGGCTTCAACAAACTTTTATTTAGCCAAAACTTTGCAAATTGGCACATTTGATCTTCACAACAAGGTCTTTTTAGTTTTCTATTGAATTCTCTAAGGGAGGTCAGAAAGGGGCTAACTCTACCTAGTAGCTAGGAGAAAAACACCCCATACTATATATATAAAATAGCAAGGCGGGAGATATCTCCCATAGTATATACACACATACATAGGTATATGTGTATATATATATATATATATATATATAATATATGTTATATGATATAATAACAAAAGAAGACACCTCATATAGTTCCACAGACTGTAATGGCAGCTTTGAAATATTTAGCCTTGAGTAAATGGATCATCTGCCTTTCTGGAAGTCACAAATTGTTTTGAGCCTCAGTTCTTTGCCAGCTCTGCTATTTTCTCTATTGCTTTGACCCCAGTCCTTCCTACCATCTGCCTTCACTCCCTTCACAAATTATTTCATGGTATTTTTTTCAAAGATCCAGGATTGAATTGTTCTATGATGCTTCTCATTATATCTAGAAGAAAGGGATGCTATGCTATGCTCACCAATTTATTTATAGTATCTGACTGGACTAGGAAAGAGAGGGGTGTAATGTTATGTTCACCAATATATTTATAGTACCTGATTCCTGGTCCAAAATAGATACTCAATGAATTCGAATAGAACAACACATTATGGTTTTAAGATTGATAGAATCATGACTAACGTTCAACCTGCTCTCTAGTTATTTAAGGAATATCTGTGATGACTGGCTAGAGTACAGGCCACACCATATACCACCCCAGATAAAAGCAATCTTCGCTGTACAATGAGATTGTAATCGATCAGTGGATAATATCAAGTGCTGTGATGACGCCTAAAGCTGTTTCAGATTTCCTGGAATTACAAAAGAAGTAAGGCAGACAAAATTATTGCACAATAAGCAATTATAATAAGCAAATACACCTAACAGTTAGATGACTATTTAAAATATAGTTGCATAAATTAGTTTTCTTCAAAATAAGCCCCAGAGCTAGGGTTATAATCACTATTTTATTTATGAAGGGAATGTTTTTAGTAAAATTATTCTTCACAAAACTGGTCACTAGAAGAATTGCAATTTTATGTCATGTTTATTAGCTCCAAGTCAGAAAATAAACTTTATGGTTTTCTTTAGAAAAGGAAAACTACTTCACAAAAGAAAGATAATTGGGCTTCATAAAGATACAGGCTGTTAAGAAGACTTACGTTGGTCAACACTTTTCATACTTGTGTCATCCTGAGTGTTCTGTGTGTATTCAACTCTTAAGAAATACCTTATATTACTGTACACTTTGGGGCCTGCACCATATGACACCCAGGGTTTATTTACTACAGGCACTGTACTCAGTGATTACTCCTGGCTGGGCTTGGGATCATAAGTGATACTAGAGACCAGATCTCTGTCATCTGTGTGAAAGGTAAGCACCTTACCCATTTTACTATGCTCGGCCCTGGAATAATTTTTTAAGACTCTAAGATAATCTGGTGCAAAGACTTACCAAGGACTTGGGTGATGAATAGCCTGCCTTGTGTATTTTTCTCCTCAGATATGATTATTAAGCAGAACTTAGATAGACAACTGGGAAAAATGCATGCCTCCACTAAAACAAGATAAACATGAGGCAAATTCTCAACTGAAATATGCAATCATAATCTTTTGTTTTACTAATGTTAAAGAAATGCAAACTAAAAACAATAAAAACTATTGTTCTATCAAGTTACCAGAGATATTTTTATTTAAGGTATTTTATATTTTTTGGGGAGTTTTATTAAATGATATTTTCCTTAGGGAATAAAGAGTTGTGAATGTCTATTCACTTATCAATATCCTAATATAAATAGAAGAAATTTAATATATGTTTATTAATAGTCAATTAGTATTTATCAATTAGGTTCTATTTTTTAAAAAAAAAACGTAGTGTGACTGAAGTGAAAAATGCATTTCTGAAAAGGAATTTTTAAAAGCCTTAGTTATCTTTAGCTGACTTAATATTTTTGGTTGGGGACCACACCCAACTCTTTTCAGGGGCTGCTCCCTGCTTGATGCTCAGTGCCAGGGATAAAGGCAAGACCTCCTGGATTTATCATACACTCCAGTCTTTTGTGCTATCTCACCAGGCTAGAGCTATCTCTCCAGGCCAGTGGTGTTGGTCTTTATGTGGTGACAATATTGACGTTTTTGCTCATTTATCTTGCATTTTATAAGTTGTTTGTGGAAGAGAAAGGCCTAGTCTATAGCAATTACTGTTTACATGATTGTAAGCAAGTTACTGAGAACTATTTTCAGTAAAAGTGGTAGATATTTTAACCCTTTGGGTTAAATCATCTTGTTCATTGAATTGCTAATGCAAATGATGGACTGCAAATAAATAGATATGTTCAGACATGTATTTTAAAATGTTTTTCACAGACCTTAACTTCTGAAGTTTTCTATAAGTTCTACATATAAAAAATTTCTAATCTTGAAATATAAGTTCATCTTAAACATGTAGGTACCATGTAAGGGCAAGATAATCACCTTCACCTCATTAGAAGAATGAAAGAAAACATTAATCTATCTTTTATATCTATAATTATGATACATGCTGAAAGCTCTATATATATTACCTGTAGATCTATAATTTTAAGTTTCATTCCAAATTTTAATTTGCTCCATAGGTGTTCTCTCTCTCTCTCTCTCTCTCTCTCTCTCTCTCTCTCTCTCTCTCTCTCTCTCTCTCTCTCTCTCTCTCTCTCTCTCTCTCTCTCTCTCTCTCTCTCTCTCTCTCTCTCTGTGGTTTTTTGGGTCACACCCGGCAGTGCTCAGGGGTTATTCCTGGCTCCAGGCTCAGAAATTGCTCCTAGCAGGCACGGGGGATCATATGGGACGTCGGGATTCGAACCGATGACCTCCTGCATGAAAGGCAAACGCCTTACCTCCATGCTATCTCTCCGACCCCAGGTGTTCTCTGTTTATTTTATATGTAATGGAAAGAGATTTCCCTCCTGATAGTGATAACTAAAAAAGAAAAAAGAAAATGCAGAATTTCATTTCATTACTTTTTAAAATTTTTGATTCATCTAAATTTGAACCAAAGTTTCTATAGTTTTTGTTTGTTTGGGGGCCACACCTGACAATGCTCGAGGGTCACTCCTGGTTCTGTGCTCAGGGTTTGCTCCTGGTGGTGCTTAGTAGACCATATGTGATGACAGGAATGAAATGAAAATTTACTACATTCAAGACTACTTTAAAACCCAGTTCTAAGCCTCTCTAGGACATATCCTGGTCATTTTTTGATGCTTTCATGATTCCTGCAACAATTTGGCTCCCCAATGAAATCATGTTTTTATTACCATATTTAAATATACAACTTTTCCATTAGTGGGGTTTTATTTTCTTTTATAAATCTGTATTTATATGTCAACTTCACATTTTTTTTAATTACAGAAACTTGATAGTAAGGTTTAATATAGTTATCCCTCGTTTAGGATTTGTAGAACTACTCTTATTTCTTTCATGGAAAATTCAATATGTACTTAAGTGATTCCATAAAATACCTCTTATTTTTTTGGAATTATGATCCTAATAAAATGAATTATGAATATATTAATAAATAACAGTTTTATCATGTTTACTGTGTTCTTATAAACCAAGATTTACCAACTTTATGTAAATTCAGTTTTAATTCTCTTAAAATTATTTTAATTTTTCATCGCATTCAACAGAATTCCTGTTGAATTTATTTTTCTGTTTTATTTTAAAATGAAATTTAATTTTGATAGTAGTGCATTGACTATTTTTGTTACATCTAATTGCACTCAGTGGTGTTTTTAATCAGAAACGCTCTTCAATTGTCAAAGGCCATTTTTTGGGGGGGGGTGTTTGGGTCACACCTGGCAGTGCTCAGGTTCTACACTCAGAAATCGCTCCTAGCTGGTTCGGGGAACCATATGGGATGCCGGGATTTGAACCACCATTCTTCTGCATGCAAGGCAAACCCCTTACCTCCATGCTATCTCTCCGGCCTCAAAGGCCATTTTTAAAACATTTAAAGAACCATGGTTTACAAAAGTATTGATAATAAGAGCATTAAGTATATATTTCACACCAATCTCAATGCCAGTATCAATTCCTATCACCAGTGCTTCTGTACTCCATTATACCTCACTCCCTTAAAAAATCCTCACCTATTTTTCTGCCTGCCACCTTGGCAGGCACATTAAAATACAGTGACATCAGCACTTATGTCTTCAGTGCTGTTGAATCTGTGTCAAAGGCCATTTTTGTATTTTTGTGATAATTACTGAAATTTTATAAAAATGGTAAATGTTATTAATAGACACTTAATATTGAACCATCCTTACATTTTTGGAATATCATTTACTCATAAAGTTTTATTTTTCTGATGAACTCTTGGTTTCTGTTTGCTAGTATGCTAAGTTTCTGCTTTCATATTCTTTTTTTTTTTTTTTTTTTTGGTTTTTGGGTCACACCCGGCAGTGCTCAGGGGTTACTCCTGGCTGTCTGCTCAGAAATAGCTCCTGGCAGGCACGGGGGACCATATGGGACACCGGGATTCGAACCAACCACCTTTGGTCCTGGATCGGCTGCTTGCAAGGCAAACACCGCTGTGCTATCTCTCCGGGCCCTGCTTTCATATTCTTAAGAGAGAATAATATGCAGTTTATTGTTACTGCTGTCCTTATAATATTTAAATTTATGTTTAATTTTAATTTATTTAATTTATTTAAATTTATAATATTTAAATATTTCTTCTAGAACTCTCATGCAGTTTTTCTTTCTTTTGTACACTTAGAAATAATTTCAGTTACATTGTAAGTATAGAATCTTTGAAAATTTTGAAAAATTCCCCTATGAAACCTGAGCCTAATTCTTTTGTGATAACCTTCCTGTTCTATACAAATTAGAAGCTGTTATGTGATTTTACAAAATAAAATGTTTCTGATTCCTCTGTCTAGAACAGGGGTCTCAAACTCAATTTACCTGGGGGCCACAGGAGGCAAAGTCGAGGTGAGGCAGGGCTGCATAAGGGATTTCACACAAAAAAGTCCTCAAACGTCATTATTAACAATTTTAATTATTTCTTCTGAACATGAATAGAACATTGAGTGAAGATCATGAACAGTCCTTCTGAACATGGTATCTTTTGCCTATTCCTTGCTGCCAGAGACTTGACAGCACTTCTCACAAATCTGAATCACATTTGGCGTTAGAGAGGAAACAGTTGAGACCCTCAGTATGACTTGAAGATGATCATCATTAAGTCTAGACCTGTACTTTGACTTATTGAAGTTCAATGTGGAGAATAACTTTTCACACAAATATGTGCTCCCAAAAAGGCACATGGTACGCTTGAACATTCAGGAAAATTCAGGGAAGCTGGGGGGCAATTCTCTCAAAAATTGCCCATGCATATCTGCTTTTCCACGAATCTCCCTGAATTTGGCTTTGAGATTAGAGTTGTGTTGCAGGTCAATGAGCTCCATTTGAAGTACAGGAGGGGCATCTTGCACATCAAAGGAAAAGGGGTCCACAAACATTTGGAAAGTGGTTCTGTGCCTTTTGAAGTCTGCAAATCTGTGATCAAATTCCTTCTCTAGCTTAAAGATAACATCAACATATTTCTCACCACTGAATGGTTTGCCTGCATCCGCAAATTCCTTGCATGCTGGGAAATGGCAAAGGTTTGTCTGAGAGAGCTGGGATTTCCATAACGCAAGTTTTGTGGAGAATGCTCTCACGTTGTCATAGGTAGCACTGATAAGCTGCCCCGGTCCTTGTAACATCTTGTTTAGTACATTCAGCTTATGTGTGATGTCAACAAGAAAAGCTAAGTCTATGAGCCATTTGTGATCACTCAACTCAGAAACAGCATTCCTATCCTTGTCCATGAAGGCTTTCACTTCTCTCAACTCAAAAAATCTTTTCAGGACAATTCACCTGCTGAGCCAATGTACCTCGATGAAATAGAGCACATCTCTATATTCTGACTCCATTTCCTCTACAAAAGCACGGAACCTCCTGTGCTTTAAGCCCCTGGATCTGATTTGGTTGATGCATTTCACAACAACAGACATCACATTGTCACATGGCAGACATTTACTGCAAAGGGCCTGCTGATGGATAATGCAGTGAAGAGCAATGGCCTTTCTACACCCTCCTCTTCAAGTTGTTTTTGAACAAGTGCTACCAGTCCATTTTTCCTCCCTGTCACTGATGGCACTCCATCGATTATTATTCCAACAAACCTCTCTCATGGCAAACCTGCATTCTCAATGGCATCACACAGATGCTAAAATATCTCATTAGCGGTGGTCTGGCCATGCACTAGAATTATTGTGAGTAGCTCCTCTGTCAATTCAAAATTGCAATCAACACCACAGACATAAATTGTGAGCTGCACAGTGTCTGTTATCTGTGCCCTCATCAAGAGCAACTGAGTATGCATCAAAACATTTGACTTTCTCACACAGTTGATGATAAATGTCACTTGACATTAATTGACAGAAATGTGCTCTGCCACAGTGTTGGCAGAAAGGCTGATTTTGCTAAACTGACCTTTTTTTTCCTGGACAGATAATACTTGTAGCCTGTAACATGCATTTTTTAACAAACTCTCCTTCTGTGAATGGTTTCCCTGCCTTAGCAATCATCTCACTAACCATGTAACTAGCTTCGACTGATGCAACATTCTCTTTGGTTGCTTTCTTGAAAAAATCTTATTGCCTCATTAGACATGCTTTAAGACTGGCAACTCGCTTGGCTCTCTCATTTCCTTGATATTTTTCACATTCCTCAGCATGTTTAGTTGAATAATGGTGTTTTAAGTTGTATTCCTTGTGCACTGCAACTTTCTCTGAGCAAATAAGACATGTGGGGATGCCCCGTGCTCAACAAAGAAATACCGCTTTTCCTGAAATTGTCTGTCCTCATCATCAATCTTTCTCTTGACTGCAGACTTTGATGAAGTCATGATGAAGGTATGACAAAATCTAATTCTGTAATAAACTTCTCTCTTCTCTCCCTTCTCTCCCTTAGGCCTCCGCTAATGCAAGGAACAGCGGGCAGAAGTAGCAGAAATGACGTCTGAGCTAGGTGCAAAGTATTCGCGATTATTTGCTTACCAAATATTCACAATAAAAAATGGCATTAGTAAGAAAAAAATTTGCAAAAAATTGCATTAAACATTTGCATACCCCGAACGGAACTGCCCAGGTATGCAAATGTTTAATGCGTTTTTTTCTTACTAATGCGATTTTTCTTGTGATTATTCGGTAAGCGAGTAATCGCAAATACTGCGATATTTGAAGGCCAGCCGCGGGCCACAAATGTTTTACAGACGGCCCGAGAGCTGCGAGTTTGAGACCCCTGGTCTAGAACAAAGTTACTCTTCTAGAAAGATCAAATATCTGTATGTATCATATTTCTTTTCTGCCCCACTCTAGAATAGATCCAATCCCTCTTTATTTCAGTTAGCATCCCTGGCATCACTACAGGTCTTACAGTTTTGTCACATTATGTTCTAGTACACTTATTTTTGGAGTAGCCCATATATCTAAATCTCAAAGACAGAGACACTAATTTAATCATGCTTAATTTTCCAGCCACAGCAATATTGCTTAGTTCCTGGCAGGTGTTCAAAATCTGTATTTTGAACAATAATACATGAAACGATAGGTGAAAAATAAAGCATTATTTTAGTGAGAAGAACTTAATTAATTTAAAAAATGTAGATTCTGGGATAACATATGCTCTGGGGTTTCCTTTCGTGCTCCTCTTTAGCAAGTATATATTAACCAGTTGCTTTCTATATTTCCTTCTATAGATAAAATCCCACTGGGGTTTTGTATTTTAGTGTTAAGTACTAAATGTTCTCAACAGTTAAAAACTTGTCCTCTCCTTTTGCATGTGAAGTCTGCTCCTTGGTTCTTTTGCTAATTCCTGGATAATTTCTGAGATATGGCTCTCTCAATTATGAGGTCACAGGATCTAGTGTACTGTGTTTCCCTATAGAAGTTTCTATATGAATGAAATTCTCCAGTTTAAGTAAAAAAAAAAAAAAAACTACGAGGAAATAATTGGATGTATTGTGCTTCTGATGTTTTCACACAGGGCATTTATTTTTGCAATTATAATTTTAGATTAGTTCAACATAGCTGTGAAATTTGTGTTCTGAGTTCTGAACAACAATACATTGTATTTTCAACAATTTAGCAGTCCTCATACCTGGGCTTTTTTCCCAGATCCTTCGCTAGTTCCCCAGACAGCAAATTAATTAAATGGCCTTTGGCTATGACTCTTTTCCTTGAGTCAGCTTTTCTCTCACTTATAGTGTAGAGATGGGGTGATTTAATTAGCCCAATGCCTGGCACATTGTATTACTGTTTGTTGAAATTTGGAATTTTTCAGGAGAAGGTCACTTTTGCTAGTTATGAGTATATTATATGTAAGTCATATGCTGATGATATTGACAATAAATAAGGACTAAAGACAAGTTAACTCATTAAAAAGAATGAGGTTTTATTAACAATTAAAAAGAATAAATTTTTAATTTTCAACAATTCTCATCTTTTAAGTATGCGCTCTGCTTGACTAATTTTCTAAGGCTATGACAAAAAGTTCTGGAATTTCAAATGTGAAGAACAGGGGCTGAAGAGATAGGACAGGTTATTTTTTTTTATGTGGACCCTCCCCCACATAAAAAAGTGAAGAAGACCAACAATTACCTGAATACTTTTACCCAAAGGATCTTGTGTGTTTGTGTATGTGAGTGAGTCCAGACTAAATATAGCATTCCTATTCTTTCTGTAAGCTACTTATGGAAAAGGACATTATCTTTTAAATGTTATTGCTACAGCAAAGTTATTATTGCTAGCTCAATCCCAGAACTATGCATAAATTATAAACAGATTAAAATCCTCTTTAAAGAAATTAAAATAAAATCTTCTTGAAATAATGTCTTAAATGACCTAGAAATTTTTTCTCAGCTGCTGCCATGTGTAGCATTTAATACTTAATGTTTCAGTGGTAGCAGTGTTAGCAAAAAAAGCTTGAAGAAACGTGCGCAACAATGATCTTTTTTAAAAATATACCAATATTTTATGAAATAAATATTGCATAATTTAATCACAATTGAATTTTAAAGTAAAATCATGAATTTTCACATTGCCTTTCCCTTAAGGCTCTTTTCGGCCTGAAGTCTGTATAAATTTACACAACTGCTTTTGAGGCTTTTGAAAATTTCTTCCTTCACGAGTTCTGATTTCTTTTTAAAGCCGTATTTTTATACTAAACTAAATACAACTATTACCACTAGCTTCAAGGGATTGGGGTGGGAGAACAAACTTATGGCTTAAAATGTTTCCATACTTGGCCTTTAAAATCTTGTACATCCTTAGGAAGCTGGGAAAATAGAAGCTATAGATACATTCTGGAAAAATAAAGCTGAGGACAAACTGTCATTTCATTTCAGAAAACAATACCAGAAGTGCAGGTGTTAACATTAGAAAGCTTGCCTATGAGTGAAACGGTAAATCCTAAACCACCATTCTTCAAATGCCTTAACATTTTTTCTGGAGCCTGGACTCCTGAATATTACTGGCATTACTTACACAGATGCAGAACATTTTGTGCATGGTACCTAGCCAAAAGTAAAGCAAGGAGCTACTGCAAAAGGCCTTTATTGGAAAAATTTGCTTACACCAGCGCTAGGTAGTTGAAAGGCAATGCAAGAAGGCAACTTCTCTTCATCTTGTTTAGAGCAACTTTGAGCTGGAAGACAAAGCGCACAGTCTCTATCAAAGACAGGGTGTAAACAGGGACTCCTATTTAGATTGTCTGCAAGAAGAAGAAAAAAAAATTGTCACCTTGTGCATTTCAATTACACCTGAAACCTAAGTGTGAGATGAAATAGTACAGGATGATTGGATTACACACACACACACACACACACACACACACACACACACACACACACACACACACACAAACGAGACAGAAGCCATTTGTAAGGCTTGTGTAAACTGCTGACTGCCAAACCCCGCATCCTTATTACACAACTGAGTTTTCATACCATTTATAGTTATAGTCATGTTTGAACGATGAGTTGATTGTCAAAACTACAAGTAGCGAGAGACCAGAAATTTTCCTAGGCTGTATGAGTAATTACTATCTTATATCTAAATCAGAAACATGAGTTTTTCAGTCAGGGTTTGAGATTGTCTCAAAAGGCCACCGCTGCCATTCATGTTGAAGCATGACCCGTCATCTCTGTTTTCATTCATTCACAAGGGCCACAGATTGCTGGAAAAAGGAATTATTGGGGATTTTTCGCATCATGGCAAAGCAATCTAAAAACTGTAGCTTTCGGGGGATAGCAGAAAAATTCTCATGGTTTAAGATGATATATTTTATCTGACAGTGAAATGTTTTCAAAAACTGCCAGGATTGTACTGGATTGATCCAAAAGAAATCCTTCATTTTCTGTGCCTCTTTCCCTCATCTGATGATTGCCATCCTCTTATAAATGGCAATATATATGAGTCCTTGAGTTATTTCCCTATTACAGTGTCTTCTTTGGAAAACATGTACTTGGGGCCAGAGCGATAGCACAGCAGTAGGGTGTTTGCCTAGCATGAAGCTGATCTAGGACGGACCTTGGTTCGATCCCTGGTGTCCCATATGGTTCCCCGAGCCAGGGGCGATTTCTGAGCTAATAACCAGGAGTAACCCCTGAGCGACACCGAGTGTGGCCCAAAAAGACAACAACAACAATAATAACAAAAAGAAAATATGTAATGTTTAGAGAACATTCTGCAAAATCAACCTCCCCTTATCCATACAGTATAACATGGCTTTTTTGAATATTTTTTAGCAATCTTAGAGCTAGCTTTTAGGGTTTTTTTGTTCTTCTGAATATACTTTTACTATACAGTTTTGAAAAGTAATTTTTGTTGAAGTACAGTCCATTACTATATATTTCAAGTATGCATCATGAGAAAACAACATCTGCTTATTAAAAGCCTAATCTTCACCATTACTAAATTTGATTTTTATAATGCATATTAATAATGCTTTAAATATTTTTATTAGTATGCCTTCATAGTTATTTTAGTACCTGGTCACCCCATGTCTGTTATAATGTGAGTTCTTACAACGAAAATTTTTCTAATAGTAACTTGGTAACAGTTCCCCCTGTCTATTCAGATTTGAGCACATGAAGGGACCCTCAGTAAATGTAGATTAACAGTTGAAATTTCTTGCCTCTCAGTTTCTAACAGCAGAATCAAACTTTTTTTCTTTAACAAAGTAGGGATTGATTTCTGGTAATCATTGTGTATATTGAAGAGCAAAAGATCTTTTTATTTTCTCAACCTCCAATATATTCCCAGTGTTTTATTGGAATGAGATTCCAATGATATTACTCAGTTCCAAAATTATCACCCAAAATCTATCCATTCACAAATTTGGCACAATACATTAGAAGCCAAGGCTTATTTCATTGCAACCACTACACTGTATAAAATACTGAAAATTACAACTTTTCTACAATGATGCTATAAAAATTAGGTCACCAAGAGAACACATTAGGAAAAGATTATGTGTGTGTCTATAACTATCTTTTCTTTGAACTACTACTGTGTTTTGTTGTGAGAGTAGAATATAAATTTTAGCCATTCAATTGATGAAATACATATGTATGTTCATACTACATATATAGCTCTCTATATAAATGCTTACATATGTACATATATTTGCATTTAGCACTTTCTTATGAAAGATAAGGAATAAAATATGGAAAACTTCACATTTGGGGGTTTCCAGTTGTGCCCTTGACAATTTCAGTAACTATATCTTGGATCTAAAGTTCTTTGTTAAAATCTAACTCAGCTGTTTCCTTGAGTGTAGAGACATAAAGAAATTTCAAGATATTAAAGTCGCATATTGAGAAATAAATAAAATATAGTGCTGTATTCAAAATAATACTATGAGATTTCAAAATCTCAGAAAGGCAAATTATGCAGGTATACCATCAATAATCCAAAATAAGTAAAACAAGAATGTTTCTGAGTTTAGAAAATATTGCATCTTAGACAGAAAATAAGATGCATTTATTACTTCTCACATGTAAGTGATCTAGAACTTCACGAGTTAAAGACATTTGAGGCTAAATTATACAAATAGCAACTTCCAAAGTAGATAAGTAAAAACTGCAAATAATTTTATGTTAATTTTCGTAAATTTTTTGACATAAATTAGTTCAAGTAAAACTTACTTTTACAAAAATTTAAAAAGTTTTTAAAGCCTTTTAAAAATCTAGTTTATAAATAAATATTTTTCATAGGTGATATTTAATAATAAATGTAGTGTAAAATGGTAAGATGAAGATAAAGGTGCTGCTTTAATCAAATAAAATCTTTATAAAAAGTAAATAGTAGTAAAAAAATAAATAAAAACTAAGTAGTAAAATCTCTTTGTTCCCACTACCAGAATTTAATGAAACCAGTACACATTAATGCTTTCTGCTCCTCTTGTTTTGGCTTTGCTTTGAAAAGCAGGCACTATATACCTTTTTGTTTTACTGATTCTCCCTAAGTCATTTCTCCTTTTCATAGCCTTCTAGCTCTGGCACAACACTACTATTTTGGAAGTAAAATAAAGTGTACGATAGACTATCACTAAATCAAAAAAATGTACAAAAATGTTCTATTTTATTTTAGGAAACTAATCAAAGTTGCTTATTTCTTTTCTTGTTTAAAAACAGTGGATTTTCTTTTAAACTCGTATTTGAAATAATAGTAATAGTTTGTGACTTGAAAAGTCAGAGTAAGGGACAGTACCAATAAAATAACAATAGCATACAATAAAAAAGTTAGTGTGAATGAGTAGTTACAAATATTCAAATTAGTGTAAGAAAATGATTTTCATTCTCCCTAAATTGATCATATAATGGGACTAACATAATTGCAAATGTGGACTTGTATGTTCAATATCTCACTTTGTAACCATGCTTCTGTTTACTAGATTAGGTAGTACATAGTGAAAAAAAATGATAGCAGGATATCAAAAGAGTTGAAAATTATATATATTATATTAACCTACAATAATACCAGAGAGCAAAACAGTCAAGTAATGGGGCAAGTTTAACCTAATGATCAGAGCATAAAAAATAAAAATTGAACAAAAGGTTATTAAAAGAATAATTTAAAGAATCAATTGAATTTTCAGTACAAAGAGAATTTAGATTGGTAAGTGAGGAAAGCCATTCCAGAAACACAAAATAGGAAGTGGGAATAAGCCAATAAGATCTACTTTGTTAGAGTGAGGAATAAGGCTACGGCAATATATAGATTCCTAAAACACCCTTGTTACTAAAAGATAAGAAATGATTAAGAACCTTATGCCTGAGTACTAATGATGAATAGATGAATAACTGAAAGGGAAAAAGTGCAAAAAAATGTAAAACTAAACAAGAACTTAATGACTACATGTAGTGAAATTTAGAAAATATGAAATAAAAAGTGAATTGTTGGTCTCAACATACTGAGTTTCAATGCCAGTTTAAGGCTCGGTAAGTAAAAGAATCACCTGTAGCTTCTGACCTACAAATATCTTTCAGAGTTTCTGGTTAAGTGGGCATGGATGGGCCCAGTGTTTAAAATTCTGGGTACTATTTTTTTTGAGAACCACTGATTTAAATGATAGCCTCAAAAATAATTAATGATGATGGCAGAGGTACTGTAGATCTGGGCCAACAATATAAATATGGGAACTATCCATACTCAGATCATTGTTGAAACTACACATGGATCTCTCAGATTTACTGCACCTTTCATCATTTTTATGGTCCCCATCATTTATTTTCTTAATTATATTGCTCGCTTTAAAAAATAAATGTTTAGTATCTGGCAGTTGTAATAAAAGGGACTGAAAGTTGACCATATCGTTCCGAAAATCGACAAGTAAGTGTATAAGAAGGAAAATCAGAGCATTGCTATTGTAAGAAGCTACAGCAGCAATGCAGAAGCAAACAAAATTCTGGGGGTATTAGCTGTTAGGAAGAAAAAGGACCTCTAATGTAACTTGATTATCTGTGCTAGAAATTCCCTCTTCTTCTCCACAAAGAAGCCAAAAGGTAAAAAAGTTAAAAGGAAAAGTTAATAAGTCTACTTTGTATTTTAATTATTGTCAAGTACCCAGGTGCTTCAGTGAAGAGTTTCGTGTACATATAAATTGCTTCTATGCCCTGCATATTTGCAGAAATCTAAATGAGACGCTGTTCCATTTAAAATTCAAATAAGTCCCTTGAGAACATGCCAACCAGATTGCTTTAACTAGAAACCAATGCATAAACATGTATTTGTTATTTACTTGTTAATGTGTTCCCGCATCTGGCATATTTTGGGGTTTCTGTATGAAACCTAAAGTTCTCCATGATGTAATTTAATGACCCCTAAAAAGCGCCTTAAAAAAGTACACAAACAACATTGTGGTTGATGTAGAGTACATCCTTAAAAGAAAGTCACCCTTTCAAACATGATGGTTCCAAAAGGGATCAGACATGCCTTAGCATCTATCTTTTGCAAAATGGTAGTTTTAGGTCCAGGAGCACAGCATTGTTAGAAGATGACTCAGCATAGGGAAGTTCGCCTGAGACTAGAGTTGCTGAGGGTGATTAAGGGGGGAACTTGGCTTTGTTCAGCCAACGCAGGATGATTGCATCAGCCTTGGTTCTAGCCAAGCAATTGCTGGCAAAAATGTGCAGTCATTCCACATTGTCTATACTCTGATTGGAACTTACCTCTTAGAATAAGTTAGAGATAAAATGGGGGTAGGCAAAGTTCAAGTTCAATGCTTAATACTTGAAAATGCACAACTTCCTTGTTCCAAAGTGAGGAGGGGAGAGACTTTTTTGACTAAAAACAGATTATTTTTTTAAATGCCCCCAGGCTTTCTTGGACAGAAAATTGTTTTTGAAAACAACAAAATGATGAGTTAGGAGTGAATAAATCAGAAACATACGGATTAAATTTTCTCTGAAATTTACATGGATTTGGACGTCCTGGAGAAAAGGCCTCTTGGCAACATACATTTGAGATTTTACCCAAACAAAAAAACATGAAAAATAATTAATGGTGCTTTGGTGGACAAAAATCTCTGCCAAATTCTTTTGTTTTTATTATCATTACAATAAAAAAAATAAAATGGTCTAAATTGTAACTTAATGAAGAAATAGAACACTGTTTATACAGCATCTAGCAAATTCTGCAGAGAAGCACCAACTTTTTAAGGAATGGGGCTGGGGGGATAGATAAAACTATGCTATCGTCCTTTTCATAAGACAGGCTCAGATTTATGCAAATTTAGTTACCTTCACAATGCAAAATGAGCTTTAGTTGCTTTATGAGCATTGAACACATCATTAAATGATTTTTGAGAAAAACTTATATTGTAAAATCATTTCATTTTTGTTTTATTTATTGTGGTAAACATTTTTCAGCTTTTCAAAAAGGTCTCAGGGTAAAAATTTTCCATGCTTTTTTCTAGTGGATCAAAAAACCAAAATTCTATTCATCTTGGATTCATGTCCAATCCTCTTTTGTTCATTTATTTGTTTTAGGTAATAAACTGTGGTGTTCAGGGCTGATTACCCTGTGGTGACTTGTTTTTGTTTGTTTGTTTCCTTATTTGGGGATAATACCCAGTAGTGCTCTGTATTCAGGGATCACTCCAGGAAGGCTCGAGGCTATATGACATCCCAGGGATTAAACACAGCTAAATTGCTTGTGAGGCAAGCTGCTGAGCTTTTACTAACCTTTTACTATCTCTCTGGCCCACGTATACAATCCTTTTGATAACATTAATCATGTAATAACTTATAGTTGTACAAAGATACCCATTTCTTTCTTTTTGTTTTTGTTTTGTTTTGGGACCACACCCAGTGATGCTCAGGGGTTACTCCTGGTTCTGTGCTCAGAAGTCTCGCTGGCAGGCTCAGGGGACCAAATGGGATGTCTGGAACAGAACCTGGTTCTGTCTCAGGTGGGCCGCTTGCAAGGCAAACGCCCTACTGCTATGCTATTGTTCCGGACCCAAAGATATACATTTTCTAGGAATTTATTATTCAGTTGTAAAGAAGAGGTAAAGACGAATAAGATATACAGTGAGAAACTTTCATGGGGTGTTAGAAGCTAGATTTTATTATCTTTGGTGTATTTAATCTATGGAACTTAAAATTTAATTTTTGTTTGTTTGTTTGTTTATTTTGGATTTTGGGTCATACACGGCAGTGCTCAGAGGTTACTCCTGGCTTTACGCTCAGAAATCACTCCTGGCAGGCTTGAGGGACCATCTGGGACGCCAGGCTTCCAACCATCATCCTTCTGCATGCAAGGCAAATACCCTACCTCCATACTATCTCCCTGGCCCCTAAATTTTAAATTTATAACATGAACATAACAAAGATATTGGAGACATTGACTTTGTATTTGTTCTTTAATGAAGTAAAATCACTGTCTAATTAATAAGCTAGGGATAAAATCAAATTTTATGGGGAATCAAGGATAAATGGAGGTCGACTGTAGGGCACATCTCACCCAGTGTATGCTAAAACATAAGCAAAATAAGCTGCGTAAATACCATTTGAAAGATTTGAAAGTCAGTCCCCCTGGTTCGTAACTTGAAAAGAACATATAGGTCGAGACTGGAAATTTGGAAATAACAAATAGTAATGCACAATTGGGTGGAAATACTATAGGGTATTCAGAGAATGCTCCCCAGTTATACAATCAATTAATCTTTAATAAAGGGGCAATAAATGCAAAATGGAGCAAAGAAAGCCCTTTCAACAAGTAATGTTGGGATAACTGGTCAGCCATTTGCAAATAAACAAACTCAGATCTCTATCAAACACTTTGCACAAGGATCAAATGCAAATGATTTAAAAACCTTGATATCAGACCTGAAACCATAAGGTATATAGAACACGTAGGTTAAACACTCCAGGACATTGAAACTAAAGGTGTCTTCAAGGAAGAAACAGCACTCTCCAAACAAGTTGAAGCACAAATACATAATATTATGGGACTATATTTAACTGATAAGCTTCTACACCTCAAAGGACATAGTGCCTAGGTTATAAAAGCCACCCACAGAATGGGAGAAGCTACTTACCTAATACCTATCAGATAAGGGGCTAATATCTAAGATATACAAGATATAGACCGAACTGAACAAGAGAAAAACATATAACCCCATCAAAAATGGGGAGAAAAAAATGAACAGACACTTTCTCAAAGAAGAAATACAAATGGCCAAAAGGCACATGAAAAAATTCTCCACATTTTTTAACTGATCATCAGGGAGATGCAAATCAAAACTACAATGAGGTAACATCTCATACCATAGAGACTGACAGACATCATAAAGAACATGAACAATCAGTGCTGGCAGGAATGTGGAAAGAAAGAAACTCTCATTCACTGCTGGTGGGAATGCCATCTAGTCCAGCTCTTCTGGAAAACAATATGGATATTCCTCAAAAAATAAAACTGGAAATTGAACTCCCATTTGATCCAGCTATACCACTTCTAGGGTTGTACCCTAGGCACTCAAACACTCAATACAAAATTTCCTTCTTCACACCTGTATTTATTGCAGCACTATTTACAATAGCCACACTCTGGAAACAACCAAGATGCCCTTCAACAAAGGAATGGCTAAAGAAACTGTGATACATATACACAATGGAATATTATGCAGCCATCAGGAGACAAAGTTATGCAATTCTTCTATACATGGATGTACATGGAATCTATCATGCTGAGTGGAATTAAGTCAGAAGGAGAGAGATAGACACAGAATAGTCTCACTCATCTATAGGTTTTAAGAAAAATGAAAGACATTGAAATAATTCTCAGCGATTAGGGCCGGAAGGAACAGCTCAAGATAGAAAGCTCACCACAAAGAGTGGTGAGTGTAATTAGAGAAATAACGACTCTGAGAACTATCATAACAATGTCATTGAGTGAGGGATACAGAAAGCCTGTCTGGAATACAGGCGGAGGTGGGATGGGGGGAGGGAGGAAATGGGGACATTGGTGGTGGGAACGTTGCACTGGTCAAGGGGGGGTGTTCTTTTTATAACTGAAACCAAACTACAATTATGTTTGTGATCACAGTGTTTAAATAAATAAATAAATAAATAAATAAATAAATAAAAACAGAAGTCTTAGCTCCTACAAGAAAGGTGCAAATTTCTGACCTTAGAGGCAATTTCTCAAAGTGGTATAATACAGACATATTTGAGAGGCAACCTGTTACAATAAAAAAAAAAGTACAGGACTTGCTGCTTCCTCTTCCGGGACGGTGTCTTAGAGGCCTTCAGAATGGTCCAGCAATTGACATACCGTCCTAGGCTCTCCTACAATACAGCCTCCAACAAAACTAGGCTGTCCCGAACCCCTGGGAATAGGATTGTTTACCTTTATACCAAAAAGGTTGGGAAGGCGCCCAACTCTGCATGTGGTGTGTGCCCTGGCCGACTTCGAGGAGTTCGCGCTGTGAGACCTAAAGTTCTGAAAAGACTATCTAAAACAAAGAAACATGTCAGCTGGGCCTATGGCGGCTCCTTGTGCGCTAAGTGCATCCGAGACAGGAGTAAGCGTGCTTTCCTTATTGAGGAACAGAATATCGTTGTGAAAGTGTTGAAGGCACAAGCACAGAGTCAGAAAGCAAAATAAAAAATGGAACGTTTTTGAAGAATAAAATTAAAGGCTTTAAAAAAAAATAGTACAGGACGTTGTTGCATGCTAATAGAAAACCCAACTATACCCCTAAATATCCATATCTTAGGACATAATTCAAGATGTTCCCCATCTGTAAAAGGGAATGATATTACAACAGAGTTGTCTTTCTGTGTTCCACTGGGTCAGTGACATAAGCAGTGAAGCTGTACAGGTGAAGTCTGGAAATACTTCACACACACAAACACACACTCCATACACCCTTCCCACACAGTTCATCCCAAACTCAGTGTTTCTTCACTTTTTAGTCAGCTCAAGTGACACCATTTGGAAATATGAAAAGTACTGGAAAAAAAAGATATCCATCTTTGTTTTAAGATATTACATTTAGCAAATGCATTTTTTAGACCATGAATAACAACATTATAATTTTTTCCCAATTTTACTGTTTTAGAAAGTAATAAGACACAGGACAGAGAAGATTGCAAGATTGTCCAAGAAGTGCTGCACCAGCCAGAAAGTTTTGAGTATTAAAAGAGCTGAGATTTGGCAGCAGAATAGACCCTCACATAGAATCCATCAGTTATACGAGTTCTTTGTGCAAACCATATCTTATATATATATATCAACTTTTCTCACTCTCTCTGACTGCACACCTGACTAAGTGGCCATCATTTTTGCATTGTACTGTACTAGTGTAACAGCTCCCAGCATTTATTTTTTTATCCCCTTTTCCATAGAATAGCACAGAATATCTTTGGAAATCATAATAATAGTTATTCTTTTAAAATTCTTCTTGGGGATGAAAAGAGAGAGAGTGTACAATGGGTATGTAACTTGCCTTGTAGGCAGCCAATGAGAGTTTAATCTGCAGCATCCCATATGGTCTCCTGAGCATCATCAAGAACAATTCCTTAGTGAAGAGCCAGGAATAACCCTGAGCATTGGCAGGTGCAATGTAACCCCACCAAATGAATAAATATAAAAAAAAAGTCTCTTTGTTCTTGTCACTTTTGAAAAGAGTTTGATAAAGAACTTGTGATCTCCATCTAGGTATCTCACCTCATATTGTCCATCTATGGCACTGATTTCTATTGTCCTTCATTTTATGTATGTATGTATGTATGTATGTATGTATGTATGTATGTATGTATGTAGTTTTGCTTTTTGGGCCAAAAACAGTGACACTCAGGGGTTACTTCTGGCTACGTGCTCAGAAATCGTTCCTGGCTCAGGAGACCATATGGGAAGCTGGGATTGAACCAAGCCTGTCCTGAATTGACCGTGTGCAAGGCAACGCCCTACCACTGTGCATAGCTCTGGGCCTGTTCTTCATTTTAAACCTCACTATGCCAAGCTCTTTTTCATGCAATGTCTCTACTTGCTGCTTCTTCTATACCATGGGTGATTCCTGTTCTCCTTCCCTCTCTTGCGATCTCAACCTACTTGTCCTCTAAAACATCTAACTCGTGACTGGTGTTTGAGCTTTGCTGAGGCTTATAATTCATTATCACTAACACTTTTTTTTTTTTTTTTTTTTTTTTTTTTGTGGTTTTTTGGGTCACACCCCGGCAGTGCTCAGGGGTTATTCCTGGCTCCAGGCTCAGAAATTGCTCCTGGCAGGCTCGGGAGGACCATATATGGGGACGCCGGGATTCGAACTGATGACCTCCTGCATGAGAGGCAAAACGCCTTACCCTCCATGCTATCTCTCCGGCCCCAACACTTTTTTTCTTAAAGTCAATTTTTTTCATCACTTCTAGAGAGTAGGATTCCAAGTCTCTTGAGAGAGTTAAAGTTACTGATTCACGTGTAGTTGTCTCATTTTTATTTTGAAAAACAAAAGTTGATTACAGCCTTTGGGAGGAAGTCACATTTGTAAGGTGTTTTAACATGAACAAAACTCCCTTTGTCCATGAGATTCCTTTTATTATAATATATAAGATCATTGGTGAGAGCAAGTGCATGTGAAGAATCACAAACAAAATGCAAATTACTTTACACATACAAAAAGATAGGAGTAATGAAAATACAGAGAGTAATGCAAAAAAATTCCACACAATACTTTCATATATAAGTAACCAAAACTATTCCATGAATTTCTATACATATCTCTTTATGTATACATAATTCACTATATAATTCACTAATATACATGCATATATAGAAAGACTTCAGTCATTATTCACCAATTCTTTTATTAATTTGCTCACTAGATGTTCACAAAACCCAGGGGACATCAATAGATTATAGATTATAAAGGCAATAGGTCTTCAGAGAGGGGTTATAAGTAAAGCAATTAAATGAGGAGAATTATGGGACCTAGAAGTGACAATTTTCAGCCTTTTAATATTAGGTAGGCATCTAAATATTTTAGAATTATATGCACTCAAAACTAAAAACTTTTTCTAAGAAGAGAGACTTGAAGAGAGATTAGTGGAGGAGTGTTACCTAACCTCAGAATTACTATTGATTTTCTATAATATAGATAGCGAAAAATTAATGGGAGCCAGAGAGTGCAAGTGTTAAGTAACTTGCCTTGCATGCATATGGGTCAGATCTCTCAGGACCTCATATATCACTGGAGCCCCACTAGGACTCATCCTTGAGCAGAGAGTCAGAAATAAGCTTTGAGCACACCTCTAGATGTGGCCCCCAAACAAACACACACACACACACAAAATAAATGTGAGTAGGGTCAGAAAGATAGTACAAGGGTAAAGCACTTGCTTCCCAAGTACCTGACAAAAAGTTTGACCTCCTAAAATGACCCCTAAAATCACCACCATCCAAGAGTGATCCCTGAGTACAGAGCTTGAGTAAGTTCTGAGAACTTCTGGTATGAATATCTTTCCACCAAGAGTGAGAATTAAATCTATAAATTTGATGAATGCATTTCTATCTAAATATTATTCAACTTCTCTATGACTTACTTAGTGTTACAAATCACTCTAATGCTTAATTACATAAAATAACTGTTTTTAATGATGCTCACAGAGATTCTGTCATTCATTTCTGAAGGGCAGTGTGGATAAGTTCTCCACTGTAGAGCTCTTTGAGGCTACAGTCAAATTGTGGTCTAGGATGACAGACATCTGAAGGTCTGACTGGAACTTGAGAGTCTTCCTCCAGTGGTGACTTGTAAAGTATAGGAAAGTCAATTGGGACTTCTAAAATAAGCAATTAAGAAAATTAGGGGGGGAAAAAAAAAGGAAAGAAAGAAAATTTGGGTGTTTGGGGACGGAGCTATGGGTTTGCTTTACAAATGGCTGACCCAGGACGGACCTCGTTCGATTACCCTTGCGTCCCATATGGTCCTGCAAGCCAGGAGCGATTTTTGAGCGCATAGCCAGAAGTAACCCCAGAGCATCACTGGGTATGGCCCAAAAATCCAAAAGAAAAAAAAAATCAGGGTGGAAGATATAGTGGCAATTAAAAGCATAAACAGTTTATATAACTTGGGGCTGGAGAGATAGCACAGAGGTAGGGTCCGTCTCCCTTGCAAGCGGTTGATCCTGGATAGACCTGTGGTTTCGACTCCCAGCATCCTATATTGTCCCCCGTGCCTGCCAGGAACGATTTTCTGAGCATAGAGCCAGAAGTAACCCTGAATGCCAAGGGGTGTGACCCAAAAAAACAAAAAACAGAACAAAACAAACAAAAAAAGTTACATATTGACTCTTCTAATCTCTACCAGTCATACAGCATGGCTGCAATTTATAATAGAAGGGATTAGAGAGTATGAATTCTTGTGCTCCATTTTACAGATTAGCAAATACTAAAATCATCAAATATGAAAATTTGGTTCAAAATTGGTTCAAATATGGTTAGAAGCTGTTCAAGAACCCAAAGTGATTTTTCATGATTAAAGATAAGAAAATGATTAATTATAATTATAATGTATTTCTATGAATATTTTATTAAGTTTTAAATAAAATAAACAATTTTATGTATAAGACCATTGTTCTAATTATGTCAAATTTTTAACGTCTTCATGAACAAGAACATTAGCATTTTTTACTAGAATTCATTGACTAGCCTTCATATTTATTGTCATGTGAAAAAAATTTTCTTTTATATTTTTAGTAGAAACTTGCAAGAAATAGTGTTGGTATTTTGCCTAAGAAATTACTTAAAGGAATGACTCCTTGTATAGGTTACTGCCATAAAAAATTTTCAAATAAAGGTTTGGAACATTTTCCGTAACTTTTTCCACTGTTCCTTCCAATGAAAACCCTCAGTCAGTATGGAAAGGTAGAATGGAAGCTTTGAAACTTAATTTGAATAATCAGTAAATTGAGTGTGAAGCTTGTTTCTTTTCTAAAGGCAGTTATTTTTGTGGGCATACTCAGTAACACAAATATACAGATATAACACAACCACTTGCACATCCTTGGTCAGCTGGTCAGAAAATGGGGTTTTACAGCTGGATTTTGATCTTCAGGTTCTTCTTCCTGAAAACCAAGTCCAGATAACAGTAACTTCAGTAACTTTTATTAAAATAGCCAGAAGTAACTGAAAATAAACAGTAAAGTAACAGAAAATAAACAGTGACTTTCTTACTGATAGTAAGAAAGAAAGTGAAGATTTTACACAAAACCTCAAGAGAGATGTTCAAATCTCTCCCAGTTTTGCTCTACCTAGGTAGTGATGTACTTCTCCCTTGTATTCTGAAAATACAAGGGGAAAAGCTAGTTAGTAGCAATTTATTAAGTAAGTCCTGGAACTTCCTAAAGATTATACATTTTTAAATGCAACAACGGTTGATGACTTGATTGTTAAATTGTCACATACATAATAGTTGGCTGTTATAATTTAGGATGAGAAAACAGTTTGCCACAGAGACTGGCACACATCACAAAGAACAAAAATAGTAAGTAATGGCATGGATGTGAGAAGAAAGAGACTCTAATTCAGTTGCTGGTGGGTATGTTGTCCTAGGTCAAGCCACTTATAGAAAAACAATATGGAAATTCCTCAAAAAAACTGGGAATTGAGCTCCCATATGATCCAGCTCTATTCACTGTTTAGAATATAACCCTAGGAACAACAAAAAACAACAATACAAAAAATGCCTTCCTCTCACCTCTATTCATTGCAGCACTACTTATAATAGCCAAACTCTGGAAACAACCAAGATGCCCTTCAATCGATGAATGTGTAAAGAAACTGTGGTACAAATACCCAATGAAATATTATGCAGCTGTCAGGGAGAGATGGAGTTATAAAAATTTCCTATACATGTATGGACATGGAATATTATTATGCTGCATGAAATAAGTCAGAGGAGAAGAGAGATAGACAAAGAATAGTCTCACTCATTTATGAGTTTTAAGAACAATTAAAGACATTATTGTAATAATGCCCAAAGACAATAGAGATGACAGCTGGAAGGACCAGCTCATGCTATGAAGTTTACCACAAAGAGTGGTGAGTGCATTTAGAGAAATAAATACAATAACGAACTATAATGACAATGTTAATGAGTGAGGGAGGTAGACTACCTGTCTCAAATACAGTCGGGATGGAGGAGGGAGGGTGGTATTGGTGGACCCCCGGATATGTTTCCACTGGTGAAGAGGAGTGTTCCTTTTATGACTGAAACCCAATACAATTATGTTTGTCATCATGGTGCTTAAATAAAGATATTATTTTGCAAAAAAAAAAAAAGAGAGAGAGGGAGGGGAGAAAATACAGTTTGAGCAAGTGAAAGTATGGGATGTTTGGGGACTTTCTTCACCAATTTTCCAAACTTAAAAAACATTTGAACAATATCTGGAAACAAATGAGCTCAAATTGCCACTAGATTTTAATAGCAACTGTGCTATAAAATTGCACATATTCAAATTTGATGAAAAGATTAAAAAATACCATTATAGATGCCCAGGTTATAGACAGTGCTCCAAAAAAGTCTTGTGCCAAAACTGGATATTTTTGGGGCACATACAGAAAATAGTACTGGACAATCTAAATTTTGTATAAAAATTCCAGGTGAGATAAGACCTAAGTATAATAGACAATTTAGGTGAGAGTGAAAAAGTACTAATGTTATAAACTGACAGTTTCTTTATTATGGGTAAAAAAAAACCTGTTAAAGGAAGTGAAACTGATTGCATGAACTGAACCCACCGCAAAACTGAAGCTACTACTATATTGAAATGTTTCCTCCCAAGAAAGCTCTTTATGTATTTTCTAAAAGCATGCAATGTGTAATACTAATATGTATAAAATTTAACTTACTAAAAGTTAAAAAATAAATGGATGTCCTATGAAAAAAATTTTGCTCCTTTCTCTTTTCAGTAGAAAGTTCATTATTGTTTTAGATCTGTTTACTTTGGAAAAATCCACTTGTTATGTAAGTAAGCAAATTTTCTGTGAGAAAATCTTTTTATATACACTACTATCTTTTTTTTTTGTTTTGTTTTTGTTTTTTTGTTTTTTGGGTCACAACCCGGCAGTGGTCAGGTTAGGTCCTGGCTCTACTCTCAGAAATCACTCCTCGCAGGCCACAGTGGGATCATATGGGATACCTGGGATTTGAACCATTGTTCTCCTGCATGCAAGGCAAATGCCTTACTCCATGCTATCTCTCTGGCCCCACACTACTATCTTTGTCAGTATTTATGTTACATATTTACTCCTAAAAAATAACATACTCTGACATACAGAAAGGAAGGAAGGAAGGAAGGAAGGAAGGAAGGAAGGAAGGAAGGAAAGGAAGAAAGGAAGGAAGGAAGGAAGGAAGGAAGGAAGGAAGGAAGGAAGGAAGAAGAAGGAAGGAAAGAAGAAAGGAAAGAAAAAAAGGGAGGGAGGAAGAAAGGCAAGGGGACGGAGGAAAAACAATGGGTATGGATTTTATAAACAATTTCACACCCTCAAATGTAATCTTTGCTAGATTTCACGGTAAATTATATAATGCCTTGTGCTATTTTTTTTAAAATAGATGTTAAGGTGAAGTTTATTGGTCATTGCCATGTCCTATAATTGTACTATATTTAGAATGACTATGGACTGTTTCATTGGTTCATTGTATGGATATTCATTTTTATTTAACAAATTCCTTACTGCCTGAGGTTTTACCAATATAGAGTTAGTTGAAATTATTGATCTTGTATTATTTTAAAGTAAATACATAATAATAAAGTAATGCTAAATATAAACTTTTATGATTATAAATTATATTGATGAATTAGTAGCCCAGAATTGCTAGGCCTTTTTGTTTGCACATTTTGGGGATCATTAAAAAATTGAAAAGTGTCCTTTAGATATATTATACAACTGCTGATGATTATACAGCAATGTAGGCAAATGAGTCATTTCAGAACTTCATACAACTGTGCCCCAGTGGATCCCAAAGGGATAAGAATCAAGGCCTTGCATGTAGGAGGGAAAAGGAAAAGTTTAGCTGAACTACTCTGAAACTTTCTATCCTTAGTCTTCAAAGGCAATGCTTTGAAGATAGAATTGATGGGCAGTATTAATTGACAAAAAGTAGGTTGAAATTAGGCCTAATTTCTCGTAAGATGAAAAAGATGGGGCTGGAGTGTTAGAAAAGTGGATAATCTGGGCCTGGAGTGATAGTATGTGACTGGCCTGGGTTTCATCATCAGCATCCCAGGTGGGCTCCTGAACATTACCAGGAGTTTTTCCTCAGTTCAAAGCCAGTAGTAGCCTCTGAGCATTGCTGGATGTGGCAAAAAAATGTTTTTTAAAAGAAAAAAGATAGAAAAAATGTATTGACTCTCAGATGATTATGTAAGCAACTCAAGACACTCTCTAAAATAAAATAAAGAATAATAACTATAGAAAAACTATGCCTTTTTTTCTTTCCAGTAAAAATAATTCAATTTAATTTCTACATTAGTTTAAAATTCATAAAAGGCATCAGTCAAATAGTTCAGAAAGTTTGCACCTTCATAATCTAGGATCCAAACAATAATAGATCTCTAGGTATATACTCACAAGTAATCTAAGACTGTGTATCTTTTAAATTTTTTTTGTCACACTGAAGATACTCAGGGTTTTCTCCTGGATCTGCATTTAAGAATTGCTCCTGGGGCCAGAGAGATAGCATGGAGGCAGGGTGTTTGCCTTGCATGCAGAAGGATGGTGGTTTAAATACTGGCATCCCATTTGTTTCCCTGAGCCTGCCAGGAGAGATTTCCGAGTGCAGAGCCAGAAGTAACCATTGAGTGCTGCCACAAAAAAAAAGAAAAAGAAAGAAGAAAGAAAGAAAGAAAGAAAGAAAGAAAGAAAGAAAGAAAGAAAGAAAAGAAAGAAAGAAAGAGAAAGAAAGAAAGAGAAAGAAGAAAGAAAGAAAGAAAGAAAGAAAGAAAGAAAGAAAGAAAGAAAGAAGAAAGAAAGAGAGAGAGAAAGAAAGAAAGAAAGAGAGAGAGAGAGAAAGAGAGAGAAAGAAAGAAAGAGAGAGAGAAAGAAAGAAAGAAAGAAAGAAAGAAAGAAAGAAAGAAAGAAAGAGAGAAAGAAAGAGAGAAAGAGAGAAAGCAAGAAAGAAAGAAAGAAAGAAAGAAAGAAAGAAAGAAAGAAAGAAAGAAAGAAAGAAAGAAAGAAAGAAAGAAAGAAAGAAAGAAAGAAAGAAAGAAAGAAAGAAAAGAAAGAAAGAAAGAAAGAAAGAAAGAAAGAAAGAAAGAAAGAAAGAAAGAAAGAAAGAAAGAAAGAAAGAAAGAAAAAGAAAGAAAAAAAAGAATTGCTCCTGGAGATGCTCAGGTGACCACATGGATGACAGGGCTCAAACCCAGGTTTGGCCACATGCTAGGCAAGGGCCTTCTTCACTGTTCTATTAATTCTGGTCCTTTGGTACCTCTGGTTCCTCTTCTTGGCCATAACTCAGGATCTTGACTGAACAACATATATCTAAGGAAGTCAATAAGATCATTAAAGACTTTTAAACAACAAATTAATAGAAAACTCTGGTGTCTCTTTTGGGTAGGGGAGAAACATCCAGATTGACTATAGACTAAAATAATCAAATTGCTTTAGTCATTTTTATTATTCTATTGTCATTTTATCTCAGATTACTCACTTTATAAGTCATATAACCAGAACAGAATAGCATATCATTTTGAAGACTACATAACACTGGGAAATCAGTTTTCTTGGCTTTGCTACTAAGTAGTCAAATAACTTTGGAGTATTCTCTTCACCTTCCTCATTTATAATTACCGATTTTGTCATGTAGCAATTTACCTTTATAGCAAAAAAAAAATTCACTCATAAGCACATGCGTAAACTATATTAGCTTATATGGTGATTAAGATATTGGATGATGAGTCCTGATTACAGGTTCAAGTCCCAGACATTTAGTAAAATACAGCTTTTGAAAATTTAGTTCATCTCTCTGTATGGTAGTTTCTTCATCTGTAAAATATGAAATAATAGCACTTTCTTTTGAGAATTCATACAAGATTTCAATGGTATAATTCTTGCCTGACATATGGTAACACCCACCAAATGTCAACTGTCAATAATTATATTCATCACAGTGTGTAGAACTTTATTGTTAAGACCCCCCTCCCAATTCATCTAATTTAGAAATACTTCGAATTAATGTCTCATTACATACAAATTGAGCACTATTTATTCCAGCATAATAATTTTCTTAATAGTAATGATTTGTTTTTATATGTCTCGTGTGGTTAAATCTGTTTGGTTTTCTAAACAAATGGATTTCTAAATTGTTCTACTTATACCTTTATTTCATCTTTATCTTTCTGTTTCAGAACTGCTTCAGAAAAAATAACACTGTAAGAGTTTGATTTTAATAACGATATAATTAGAATCAATTAGCTTTTAAAATACACTTCCAATTGTATAAGACCTAACATTTGTACCTTATTTTTTTAAGAGCGATTTACATCACATCATTCTACTGAATAAAAAAATTCAGACAACACAATCTATTAGAAGGTTGCAGTTAGCATTGTATGCTCCAAGACGTAGTTCCTCAAGGGCAGGTGAGTTATCAGAAAATCAGCGAAGCCTCATCACAGTAAATTCATTTAGCAGAGGATCTTTCGCTATTCCTAGAGAGCAATTTGGTTTAAAAGTAATGTCCGAATCAAAAAAAAAAAACTTTATTAGTAAAAGTATTCTCTTATTAGAACCAAAATATAATTCCACTTCTTAAATTACTTCAGTCCTCCAGTGATAAAAGTAAAATTAAGTAAGCTATTATTGTCAACTCAAATATGGTCCTACTAAACTTACAGAATTTTAAGAGTAGAATAAAGTCTTCCATTTCAAGAGGAAATAAATTAAGAAATAATTTAACAATATAAGGAATTAAAGCTCCATTATCTGAAACATTGAAAGAGTGATAAGAAAAAGAATAGAAGCAAAATAAATTTATTTTTCTAATGTATCTATCTTTCTTACTCTTGCATACCAAAGATAGATAAATATGTCACAATTCCAAACTTATTTAGGAAGTCTTATTATTTCCTGTATTATATCAACAAGATAAATAATAGAAATGGGCTGGAACAATCGTACAAGGGTCAAGATGCTTACAAGGCAAACAACCAACTTTGATTCAGTCTCAGACTCTGTGAACCCTCCAGAGTATTGCCAGTAATGACTTCAAGTATAAAATTTAGAGTAGCACCTGAGCTCACAAGACACAGTACCAAAATAGAGAAAAAAATAAGTCCCTTCTCTAACGACTTCAGTTAGAATAGATGTTTTATTCAAAATATATGTTTATTTTTGAGACTACTTATCAAAGCAGTTTAATTTATGATTATTTATTCAATGCAAATATAACAAATACAACCCTGTGTATTTTAAATCTTCCTTTTCATCCTACCTAAGTAAAGTTTGATTTATTTTACATTTCAGATTTAAAACACACAATGCAGGGAAATCAGAGTAATAACTCAATTTTAACATTAAGTATTCTGATGAAGATAGTGCCTCATCAATTTGAAGTGTTTTCTAAATATACAGTGTGATTGGAAGAAGTAAAGTAAAGGAGAATTTTAGTCTCAATTTTTGATAAAGCATTCTATAAAGTATTTATAGATGTCATGTAGCAAAAGACCCTTAACACTAATGTTGGTTTATAAAGTGCTATATGAGTAAAATCAATCAAATTAATTTTGTCCAAACTAAACTTAAGAATAAATTGCATTTGAAATCAATATATTGAGAGCTAAAAATGAATATGCATGTGTGATACTAGAACAAACCAGTTAATAAAGTGAAAATTGCAGAATGATCATTTTTACTTTATAAGAAAACAAATAGAGAATATTATTTTTTTCACAAGATAATCTATACAATGTCCACATGTTTACCTGCATATTAATTCTAGTCATATTTGACTACACAAAAGTTATGTGCATCATCATATTATTTTACTGACTCACAAAATTGTCTTCTCCAGGTTTTTCTTTACTCTTGCTTTTCACCAAGAGATATTTCTAGAGATACCAGTAACCATTTCTGAAATATCACCTTCCCACCTCTATATCTTTTACTTGCTCTTCAACTAAGAAAAATTTCTTCCTTTTTTTCCTTAAAAGAAAGGACTGTTTTTACCTTTTTTTTTCCCTAGAAGCTCAGAATCAAAGTTGATTCTGAATATTACAACTCTGGTAGGTCCCCTGATATTCTTAAACTTGTATTTTCATATTGTGCTTTCCTTTTTCCTCCTGGACTTGTTTTTGTTTTAGTATTTGTAATTCCCAATTTTCTTTTTTTTTATGGATTTTTGGGCCACACCCGGTGACGCTCAGGGGTTACTCCTGGCTATGCGCTCAGAAGTGGCTCCTGGCTTGGGGACCATATGGGACACTGGGGGATCGAACCACCGGCCGTCTTGGGCTAGCGCTGGCAAGGCAGACACCTTACCTCTAGAGCCACCATGCTGGCCCCACCAATTTTCTTACTGTATCTTTCTGTGTCTTAAAACTTTTTTGTGGGTGGATCTAGACTTATTTGAAAATATATGCTCCTTATTGATGTTTGCTTTGAACACTGAAAGTAAAGGTCCTGTGTACTAATAATGCTGGTAATTTAGTTTAATATGAATAGAATTATTTTTAATGTAGTATTTGGATAGTTGGCTGCTAAGTATTTTTTCTTGAGATATTCATGACATAGAACTTCTGGGACTGTCTGAGATAGAGTGATATATAATACTTGTTTGGAGCACTTGCCTTCAGCTCTTGCTTAGTGCATGGGTACACTAGCAGTTTTTATATGATACTGCCCATGTGGACATGAGTGCTAAAAATTCCTTTGGTTCTACAATGCTTAATTGGTTGATAATAATTTACTCCAACTTAAGGAAAAATATATATGTACACTATGTTTGATAGACTATAAAGGCTTCACTTGCCATAATCCAACTCCAGTGAATGAGTCTAAAATAAGGGTGCGACAAGGATTAAGAAAACAAGACCTGTCTCTGGCTTGGGTAGCTGTCAGCAGAGGGTCTCTCTGTCTCTGTCTGTCTCTATCTCTGTCTTTGTCTCTGTCTCTCTCCCTTCCACTCCATGTCTCCCTTTTCCCACTCCTCTTTCCCCCTTCTCTTTTCTCTCTTCTCTCTCTCTAAATAAAAAAAATAAAAAGAAAACAAGATACCATAAGGGAGAAAAGCATGGAATCCAGAGGTCTCCAGACTCATTATTGAGCACCAACTGTCCTTCCCATGGAATCTTTACTATACAGACTCAATCTACATGAGGGGGGGGGGGCAGATATAGTTAACAGTCAAAAGTACCTATTTCATGTTGATCAAGCATAGATGGATCTTTTACATCTCAAAAGTGGTGGGCTAGGGGAAAGAAAACTCAGGCAAAATCTCTGTTTTGGGTAAAGCATATTGTATCTCTGTGCGTATGGCTACAAAGCCTAAGTCTTACAAAAGAAGAAATATTTGATAATCAATTAGAAACACTCAAAAGAACAATTGGCAAATAATAAAAAACAGTTTTTAGCAGAAAAATATTATTACTTAATAAACTTTAAAAATGTGCCCAACTTCACTATTAATTAAAAATAAATAAATAAAAATAAATATTAAGAAATCAGTTTTAGCTTTCTTTCTCTTCTGTTAAGTTGACAGACAAAAGCATTTATTTAGGTAGCAAGAAAATAGTTTCATAAACTATCAATAAGAAGAAACTGGTGCAAAGTTTTATGAAATAATTTTGTATTATTATTCATCATGTGATTAAAGGACCAGAAATTTTATTTTGCATTTTTATTATTAAACATTTAAAACGTTTTTCTTTGAGGCCACAATTGGTGATACTCAGAGTTTACTCCTAGTTTTGCATTCAAGCTTTGCTTAAGGGGTGACGCTGGGGATTATATTTGGGTCAGTTGCATGTCAGGAAGAAGCAACCTGCTCTGATTCCAACTATATATCCTAAAGTTATTTTATATTTACACATAGGGAGTTGATAAATGCCATGATTTTCTGGTGACAAAATTAAAACACACAAAAAATGAAAACAATCTAAGTATTCACAAATAGTAGATTAGATTTGCAAATTGTAATCAGTTGTATAAGAGCATGTCACTCAGGCCTGAAGAGATCATTCAAAGGGTTGAACATATGCTTTTCATGTGAGGGTTTGATAGGCAGCACCACGTTAACACTGAGCACTGTGCTTACAATAGTTCCTGAACACTACTAGGTGTAGTTTGAAAAGTAAAAATCAAAATGCAAACAAAAACACATGCAAAACCCAACACACCAACCATGTTTGCCACTTGATTTTGAATAATACCCTGTATATACACACAAATAGATAAAATATATGTTAAACATCATATATACTAAGTTTATCAAAAGTTTTAGTATAAAATTTTTAGTAACTTCTCAAGAAAACACTGGAACCATAGATTTATACCTTGATTAAACTCTGACCCAGACTAAGAGCTGAATACTTTCTATGGAAAGTAGCACAACCTCTTTTTACCTCATTGTTTTCATTTATAAAGTGAACACAGCGTAATATCCAACTCTAGACTGTCAGGAAGATAAATGATTCAATATTTGAATATTTTTTAAATGAGGGGTGACACATAGGCACATACATTTTTAGAAAATAAAACAAAAATTTGTAAAAATTACATGAAGTATAAATAAATGTCACATGTCTAAAATAATATTGGTAGGATAATTGCATATGAATGCATTTTGGATTTTGGGGTAAGGCTCAGTGGTAGAGTAACTTCCTTGTATATGTGAGTCCTTGGGTTTGACTCTCACTACTAAAGTAAATAAACATAACATTTTTGGAAATTATAGTAAGAATGTTTAGCTGAGTTAAAGATTATGTAAAGAAAGTAGATGGTGTCAGAGCATCTGAAAATTTTTTTTCATTAGGAAATATAAGGAGTCAAATAAAAGCAACAACAGTTCTTAGAAAATTGGAGAGAGGCAAAGTTTGCTTTGGTCTGAGCTCATGAAGGTGATAGGTTCAGTGTCACAAGTCAAATTTCCATAGTCTTTCCTGACCAAAATACTATAAATAAGTGCATGCATATATATAAACACTAACTTTGCCAAAGTACTACCACACACATACTCAGAAATTCACTCTTGTGCAAATATCTTCATATTTTTCTAAAATTATGATAATTGTACAAATTTAATTCATTTCTATAGTTATAGATATGATGAGAATATTTTATGTTTTTATTAAATAAAGTTACTCTAGAAGGCAATTTTTATAAAACTGCACATTTTGGTTATTACAATCTCCTGAAAGTTCTAGAATTAAAAGCCCTAGTTGAACAGATCAAGTCTACAAAGTAGACTGTCTCAGTAACAATTGTCGTATTTTTCATTGTTAATTTGTTCTGTGAAATTTCTTCCTTATTCTACAAAATACAGAAAAAATTCTAGGCAAAGTAATTAATTCACCTTAAGGCACAAAAATGCTAGTAGGGTAAGAAAAAACTGATAGTGATATGGAAATAAAATAACTCTTCACTTGAACAAGGATTAAATAATTAATCTAAAAATTTAATTTCCAGTGATAACTTTTCAGTAATCAGCAAAAAAGAGTAAGGAAAACATTGAGTAAGATGGGAGAAATATTTAGACTTAACAATTACAGATTGGGCTCAGTAAATGTTGGCTCAATTGAAATGTTCAGAAACTGGCACAATTGGCCTTCAGTATATCTTCCTTTTATTATTACAAATTATTATTGCATACAAACCATAGGAAGTCAAATAAATCCCAACAATTATAAGAAACCACCGAGCCTTTAGGAATATAAAATAATAATTTCTGTTTTTCTCTACTCATGCTTTCTAGTTTTCTTATAACCCTGGATAATTTTACTTAACTTCTCTGTGTTTCCCTTGTTACCTACACAATCTGATCTACCTAATACAAATATTTTGAGAAGATAATGCTCAAAACATGCTATCTGTGCTTCTTGTTCCCATTATCTCCTGCTCTCTTCTCACACAGAAGGGTGGAAGTCACAGAAGATAGCATGTAATACCCTTTGAGTAGGAACATGACTTTATTGCCTTTATTACATACCACTTACTGGACACTAATCTGAACCTTGTTTTACCACTGATAAAAGTAGACTATAATATATAAATTTATGTTTTAACTTAATGGAACGTATATACCATTTACAGCTGTTGTCTGGAAGTTCATTGTCCTTGAGGGGAGACATAGAAGAATAAAAACACATTTCACGTATTTCAGAATATGAGTGAGTTTCTTTGGTTGATTATGTCCTTTAATATTTAAAATAGCTTTTGAAGGTAGATGTTTTACAGATGGAAAGATTAAAGCCTAGAGTTTGCACAAATGCACAGACCTCAGGAGTAGTATAAATGGAATTTAAATTGGAAAGCCTCTATCTGCTGCCACACATTGGTTACAGTTCTTCAGAAGTCCATAGAAACACATACAAATTAAACATTATGATTATCATATTACTAAAGAGGTTGTAAAGATAAAGTAGCATGAGTCACCAAAATGAGTTCTCTAAGGTAAGAACTTTTTGTTCTGAAAAATCTCTCAATATGGGAGAGACTAATTTATGATGAAATGTTTCATAAAATAAAGCCATGATATGTCAATGACTATAACTTTATTAGCAAGTACTGAATATATAGATAAATGATTAAGCTTACTGATTATATGAAACTTATTAATGGGTATTTATATATTTAGGATAATATGTATATGTTTATATTAATATGTTATATAAAGGGTATATGATGGGGTTCACTTATACCTGATATTGATATAAAAGACAGCAAAACACTTGAAAATGGCTAACATAACAGCTTTCTTTTATACAGGGATCTGCATACTTTTAAACTACTTTCCTGGAAAAATTATCTTAAGCAGTATGTCCATTCAACTTATTTAATCTAACTGTAGAAACCAAGGAACTTCATTTATGCACCTGTCTTATATTCCCACTTGAATGTCTCTGTATATGCACAGTGGGTAAAGCACTTGCCTTGCTCATAACCAATTAGGGTTCAATCCGTAGTACCTTATATATTCCTGCAAGCACTCTAGAAGTGATCCGTGTGCGAAGAGCCAAAAGTAAGCCCTAATATGATATGACCTGATATGATATGATATGCCCTGCCAGATAGATCCCAAAACGTAAAAAAAGAGAAAACAATAAGAATATTTCCAACTGTTTTACCACACAATCAGTAAACATACATGAGTCCTTATTATTTTACTGATTAATTCCAGCCAAAGTCAGGTGAACCATACACAGACTTAAAGTCTCTGTTTTCTGAAAACACAATTGAATAAAATAAGGACATTTTCAGGGTGATGGTAATGGAGACTCTAAGAGAACTCCAGTACTGTGGGAACTTAAAGCAAACACCCTCTTTTCAAATAAGGTCAACAGATTGAGCCAAGAAAGAGCCAGCAAAGATTTTTGTGAAAGTGTGAAAAAATAAATGCAGAAATCCACCAGAATGTGGATTTTAATTCAAATGGTTTTATAAAATACTTTAGTTGTTTTAAGAGATTTTCAAGTAACCTCTGTTTAGAAAAGACCTTAGACTTCAGGCATATTAACAGCCCCCATCTCCTGTGCTGTAATAAGATCTGTCAATTAGCATCCAGCATCTATAATACAGTAGGCTTGTCCTGAGACATATTCCCAAGTGAGAATAATCTTAATTTCTCTTATATAAACTGTGGTGTGATTAGTGTGGCTCAGGAAAACTTGGGGAATTTACATTGCCTGCCATTTGCATTAGGACCTATGCAATTGACTTGCATTTTCTGCTTCTTGCTATCTTTACATTACAGAAATATTAATATGTACCTCATAAGAATTCCTATCAGTTAAATTTTAAATATATCTGTATCTATATACAAAAACCTTAGACTAGTTCCTAACATATGGTAAATGTTCAAACATTGCACTTAATGTTATTTTGCTTCTAAACACATGTCGCTTTTCCTTTTTGCCTAATTCTTATATCTCCTCAGGGCTTCTTATTTCATGTCCATTTGTACAGCCTTATTTTAATTCCTCTTCTGTTTAGAACTGTCTCTTGTCTTTCTCATGCTCCTTAGCATGGTATAGCTTTCCCTTGGACCTCAAGCCTAAAAGTGCTATTTGCTCTACTACCCCAGCCTGTTAATAAATCTGCTTTAGGTGTACATTCATACTCTGGAATGTTCTGATACTATTAAAAACAAAATATATAGTATATTATACAGACATGGAGAAAGAGCTAAGATATATTACTAAATTTTCCAGCGTTTCAGGGAAGTATCCAAAATAAGTATGATCTCATCTTTGAAACAGAATCCAGTTCGTATAATAAAAAAATTTCAGTGAGCATGCTCATTACTGCCATTTTTACCACAGTGTTTGTATCTTTTAAAAAAAAAAGGTGTAAATGACAATCATAATAAAATTCTGGTGAAGTGAAAAATATACATAGAAATTGTATTATGTTCAAGTTTGTTAACATGTCTAACAAATATTTTCCCAAAGAAAAAAATAGTTAATATGGCAGGTGTTAATGACTTTCTTATATAGGACAAAGACAGATTGGTTGTGTTAGTCTTAGAAATGCTACAGTACAGTCTAGAATGTTGGTAATGAGAACGATGATAATTATGGCACATAGAGAAGTATGACACTAACCTCTTGAAATTCCATACTATACCAAGAATTCAATGAAAAATTAATTACTTATTGTGGATAACTTTTGAAGCTTTGATATATATATACTCAGTCTTTGTGAGTCTGCAAAGTAGTGATTATATTGCAGGGTGGAGGGAACCAAGGCTATACCTGGCAGTGCTGTGGAAGGGGCTTGCAGTACTGGGATAGAACCCAGAACTCCCACCTGCATGTCATGTACTTTATCACTTGAACCTGCTGCAGCAGCAGCATTTTCCAGCTTCAGCTTTCCATAGAAAAGGACCTTCCAAATTTCAGAAAGGCTGACTTAAACTCTTTTGCTTAAATATCTAGATTTTTATTTTTATTATTTTAAACTCAGTATTCACTTCATCAAATATAGGTGAAAGCTGTGTCTATTTAATAGTCTTGTTTCAAACTCTCACAGCCAAGTCAATTTGAAAAATAAAAAGCTTTAAGTTTGTTTATAATTAAGTGAAAGATAAAATCAATATTTCCACCATTTGGGAGAAATACCATGTTTACACAGGAGAAGAAAAATATGAATACTTTCAAGTGTTATTCTCATATTTATCATAGATATTGCTATTATTTGGGACTAAGTTTAAAGATTAAATTTATCACCATCATCACTGAGTTCTTAGTTTAAGGTAAATTGCAATCTCTGACAGTTATTTTCTAATTAAGTTGGTCATTGATTTATTCCTTTATTTATTTCATTTCATATTCATTTTTCAAGGACATCTTCCTCCCAAATATTCTAATGACTTTAAAGATACTAAAAGGATTTAATATTTTTGGAAATTATACATTTTATTATGTATTCTAAATTAATATTGCATAATTACTTTTTGACTTTATCATTATGTTTTGAGTTTCATTCTGATGTATGGAATAAATATAGCTGTTACTTTAAATAGCTGAATTGATAGTTTCTAGTAAAACTTTATTCATTTTTATTTTATTTTCCTAGTAACACTTAGACTTCTTTCATTTTCCTACATTTAAAAAAAATGTTATGACCAGTTTCTTGTATGTCTTTTGTGAAATGTGTGAAATAATTTCTGGAGTATGTACCCCAAAAAAGTCATAGAATAAACATATATTTGAGTGTTGTCATGTTGTTCATTGAAATTAATATCTATTCTCTTATTCATAAGATTTTATATGATATCACATTGTCCTCCAAAATCTTATTAACCAGATTATAATTTTTGCTAGTCTGCTTGATATAAATTGACATCTAATGTTTAGCTGTAATTTTTTAAGAGCTATTCCAATTAGATGCCAAGAATTTTATGAGACTTAAAGCTGCATAATATGTTTTAATAAAACAAAAAGTTAAGACCATAATTTTTACTGTCATGTAGGCCATAATGTTCATATAGTAAATAAATAAGTTTTACAATGATATGTACATTTTACCAAGTAATATTGTATGAAAAACAAAAGCCAACATATCCAAAGAACATCCTAGTATTTTTGGCTAAAAGTGGAAATGTCCATTTTTATAATTTTCTACATTCTTCTTGCAATAGGAAATGACTTATGAGTATACTGTCTCATCCATTATTGTCAAGAATTAAATGTGAATCAAATTTGCAAAGCATTGTTTAAGTTTATGAGAGCAAAATAATGTCATTGTCAAAATTTTTAACATTTTATGACTTTGGAATTTTCTCTTAAAAGAAAAAAGCACATTGCCAAACTAATTATAATTGATCATGAATATTAATATTTGAATTAAAAACATCTGCCACTAGGTGGCAAACAATCTACACATAGAATTATACAAATGAAAAAATTATAAATATGCAATATCATATATAATCAAATTATACCAGCAGTGAAAAAATAGCTGGATGATTAGTATCTTCAATATATTGTTAATATCATCACCACTCATAAACATTGGCCAACTAGTACAAACAATAACAATGAACTCATGAAATTAAGGTTTCTTTGTCCTACATAAATTTTTTAATTGTTTACAGAAAAAGAATAGCAGCTATTTGGTTTAAAATCATACATTTATCACTATTGTGACACTGGAACACAAACAGTTATTATTTATCTCATCTGTGTTCTCCAGTAAGGCTTTCTGTGGTCAGAGATATAATTTATGATGAAACATAGTACCCCTGAGTGACCTTGAATTTGTCCTAAGGCTTTTTGTCTGCCTACTAATTCTATGTGGTCGTCTATTTTTATGATGTCTGATGTGAAAGGAGAGATGTAGGAACTGATAGTATTTTCTTTCTCCATTTGATTCATTCTCCTGAGAAATAGAAAATGTGTTATGATAAAGAATTGAAACTCTAGTGATGAACTAGTAGGATTACATATTAGCATAACTACTTACCAGTTGTACAATTGGTACTATTGTTTCCAAACATTACCTCCCCCCCATTTTGTAAGATAAATATATAATCACCCTATTGGTCTGGAGTCTAACCATGAGCATGCTCTAGATAGTGGCATATGAGGCACTACTTAGCTTAATTTAAAGAGTTATAGTATCATCTATCTTCATCATTCTCTCTACCAAAACAATATGGCACTTGTAGAAGTTGACTTCTCCTTCATTTTTAGTTCTGAAATGAAGAGCAAGAAAAATTATAACAATCAAAAATATAATATGAGGGAAACAGTACATGGCGTTATAATTACTAGAGTTGAAGATAATTATTATTAAGTTTTATTAAGTGTAATTCATTGTTATAATTACCTTGATCCTATTTTCTTCACCTCCAGAATATACCTGGATGTGTTGCTTGGGGGACTGAATAGATTAATGCAAGTAAAAATATAATATTGTTCATTATATAATGACTAGATAACATTATTAAAATCATGTAAATGTACATACAATAATGTTTTAATTATAAACTATTATAGCTTTGAAACATTTTGTTTATGATTTTACTTAAATATAACAATATGTAGTCTATAAAAATTTTATATGGATTTTAAAATATATTAAAATCTTATTTCATATTATCTTAATATAAAATCTTATATTAAAATCTTATTATATGGAGGAGAAAAAGATAAAAAATTGCACCCAATACAGTGATTCTCAAATCTCTAGTGATTAAATACTATTTTCATGTATTTTTCTCCCAAATCAATTATGGACTAATATTGCTTTTAGAGAATATCATTAATATTAATTATTAGAAAATTAAATAAAATAATGGGTAATTGGTGGGAGAAACTGACATTCTTGTGGAGGTTAACATTAAAAGAATACATACACAAATTTCTATTATTAATAATGTTATAAGTTACTATCACAATGCAAGTTGGAGTGGAGGGGCAGGAGTGATAGAACAGCAGGTTAGGCTCTTGCCTGGCACACAGCCAACCTGGGTTTAATATCTTGCATCCTATATGGTCCCCAATTCCTTCCAGGAGTAATTTCTGAGTGCAGAGCCAGGAATAAGCCAGGTGTGGACCCCACAAAAATATGTAGTAAAGTACATATCTAGTTTTTGTATTGTTAGATTCAATAAAATTTAATTCATTGCAAATAAATATCATTTAAAATTTAATAAAATGACTAAAACTACCATATTATTAAGTAAAAATATGCATGAAAATAACTAACCCATGGGGCCAGAGAGATAGCATGGAGGTAAGGTGTTTGCCTTGCATGCAGAAGGACAGTGGTTTAAATCCCAACATCCCATATGAACCTCCGAGCCTGCCAGGAGCGATTTCTGAGTGTAGAGCCAGGAGTACCTCCTGAGCGCTGCCAGGTGTGACCCAAAAACCAAGGGAAAAAAAAAAGAAAATTAAATCCAGGGTCTCACATTTGCACTGTATGTCTCCTGCCACCACGGATGAGCTCTCTCTCCACTCCTAAACAAAAAAGTTACAACTAAGAAGTAATCTTGCAAATGTGACACCTACATGTCCACATAAAATACATAGCTTGTGATTTGATGAATATGTTTTCTTCTTACTCAATAATTTATCTAACCTACTTTTGTTTCAGTAGCACTATTAGTAGGGAACAATCTCATAACTCTGTTGAAGGGACTAGAATAAAAAGTTGTGCATATTTGTTTGAGGGAAGTATTCCATCTGGCTGTGTTCAAAGTACTGTCTTTCATAGACTTATCTTCCACACCTTCAGTAATCTCAATACTATCCTCAGAGAATGTGGGTTTGTTTTTAATGGATACTGTTTATTCCCTTACTTAGTTTCTTAATATTCTACCTCTGAGTGAGATCATCTATTTTTTTCTCCTTCTAATTAATTTTACTGACCTGATACTCTTCATTTTTTAATGAATAAATTCTGTATTTACACTTTAAGATTTTGCAGTTAAAAATAAAACAGTTGACAAAGTAACTTTAAATTATTAGTGTTGCAGGGCCAGAGAGATAGTACAGAAGGTAGAGGCTTGCCATGAAAACTCTAGTTTCAATTCCCAGCGCCACATATGACCCCTTCAGTCCTTCAGGTATGATCCCTGAACACAGAACCAGGAGTAAGTCCTGAGTAACACCACCAGATGTGGCCCACAAGCAAATACACACAAACACGCACATATATATATATATACTACATATATATACTATAAAAGTAACTAGATTCTGTTTCCTGTTAAGCAGACTTTGTCAGCCTACAGAAGACACAAAGTCAGTTGTCTATTTGTCTCTATCTCTGTCTCTCTCCTCTCTCTCCCCTCTCAACTGCATAGGGATAATCAGCATTAACATTCTACTTTCTGTGGGATTGTTTTTTGGGTAGATGAATAAGATTTAGAAGGAACAGGGGTTTGGAGTTACTGTTTATGCTTTGTTTTCTTGTTTGTTTTTGAAGTATAGTGCCAAGAATTAAACACAGGGACTCATATATCCAAGACATGTGCTCAACTAATAAACTGCTGAGCTCAATCCTTATTGAATATTTGTTTTGTTTTGTTTTTGAGCCACACCAAGTGGCACTCAGGGGTTACTCCTGGCTATGTGCTCAGAAATTGCTCCTGGCTTGAGGTGGGCCATATGGGCCATATGTGGCTGTCCCAGATCAGCCACGTGCAAGGCAAGCAAGTGCCCAACCACTATGCCACTGTTTCGGCCCCCGTTATTGGAATATTTTCAATGATGAAGAATTGTATTTATTGATGGAACTTTAGTTGCATATTTGAAGGTACAATATTGTGATTCATATATATTATGTCCACAAATTTTTCATTTCCTTCCATCATATAACTTAATCATATTACTCATTGTACTCATTCTTCAGCATTTCTCTTTTTTGTCTTAATACTCTCTTGACTGAGACAAGCCAACAGTTCACTATTTGAATATTTCAGAATATTTCTAAATATCTGTGCTTCATTTCTGAGTTTATCTTTGCAGGCCAATAGAAAGCAAATCACTGCTAATGTTATTCTTTGAAACAGTTCTTAAAAAGCCCTCGCTTTGCTAATAAGGGGCACAAAGAGATTCAAACCTCAGATCTGGCTGACTTCTTCATTATATAATGCTCTTTCTTTAATTGAAATCTGTATACAGGTTATCTGAGTTAAGAATTATATTATTTGGCTGCTTATCCTACCTACTAAGAACAGTTGGCTCACAATAGCCCAAGAGCCAAACAACGTATATGGTGAATTTTATAAATATAGCTATTTAAATATTCATTAAACTAATAAAGATTGTTCTCTGCAGTTCCAATCTATATTGTAACTATTTGTTTATTTTTGTTTTGGGGACATACCCAGCAGCGCTCAGAGGTAACTCCTGGCTCTGTGCTCAGAAATCACTCTTGGCAGTCTTGGGGGATCACATCATAGTTTAGGTTATATGTTTGCAACAGTACTGTCATTTATAGTTTTGGTGAACCAAGCTACCTCATCTTAACTCTGTTAAAGTGCCCAAGGTCCTTCATCAATGTCCTGTGTTACTTCCAGTCCAGTCCATCATTCCCCTGATTTCTACACCTCTAGCTTAGCTCTTTTTTTCCTTATCTGTAATCTAGTTCCCAAAGTTTATTGTCAGTTGATATCATTTATGCATCCCGTTTTGTTTCTCTTTAGATTGTAGATTATCAGAATCTTTTTTACTTTCCTTTTTTGGATTTTGATTTTGTAGTTAGTTCTTGGGTCACACCCAGAGGTTCTCAGGGCTTATTTCTGGCTCTGAGCTCAGGGATCAGTCTTGGTTTGGCTCAAGGGATCATTTAGGGTGCTAGGGATAGAACCTGGGTTTGCCTTATTATTTAAGCCCCCCCCAAAGAGGATATTTAAAAAAAAACCTCTATGTTCATAGATTTTTTTCATTGTCAATCTGGTGTCATTGAACTGAAATAGTTATTTATTATTCAACCTGTCATTATTAAAACATATATAATCAAAAATACACAGAAATGTGTCTTCCTCTTTGTTTAATAATTGCACTTAATATAAACATTACATTTGTTATACATGAATTTTATTTTTTTACTGTTTAACTTAAATTACCAAAAGATCCTTACTTAACTCTCTATTTTATTTTCCTTTAACCGTGAAGCTGTGTGGGATATTATAAATTATCTTTAAGATAATATAAATACTGGGGCCAGAGAGATAGCTAGAGGTAGTGTTTGCCTTGCATCCAGAAGGTCAGTGGTTCAAATCCCGGCATCCCATATGGTCCCCCGAGCCTGCCAGTAGTGACTTCTGAGAGTAGAGCCAGGAGTAACCCCTGAGCGCTGCTGGGTGTACCCAAAAACCAAAAAAAAAAAAAAAAAAAAAAAGAGAGAGAGAGAGAGAATATAAATAATATAAATACCAAAGGAACCAAAAGATGACTTAATAGACTTAATGACTTAATGTGCATATTTTGCATGTTGGAACCCAGGATTCAATTTCCATAACACCCTCGAACAACATCAACTACAATGTAGATTAAAGGGGCAAAATAAAGATTAAATATAGAAATATCTATGTTAACTAGTTTCATCCTAAAATGGTACATTTAAAGAACATACTAAATTCCTTTCCCACCATCCTTAATTACAAAAAAAAAAAAAAACTGTTATAAAATGAATTTAAATGGAGCTGGTGCCCAGGCTGTTCTGGATGCTGAGCAGAGTCCTGTGGCTCTTAGGCCTCTCTGAGCAGGGAGAGACCTGGCAGACCCAGTCAATGGAAGAAAAAGCTCTTGAGCTTTAAGATTTGATTCGTGCTAATCAAGACCCAGAGAAGCCCAATACTTTAGAAGAACTGGAAGTGGTAATAGTTGCATGGAGGTTCAGATCAATGAAGAAGATTATCTGGTTATTATATATAAGGTTCACACCAACAGTGCCTCATTGCTCTTTGGCAACTCTTAATACTATGCTTAAAAGTAAAACTGAAGTGTTGTTTACCATTTAAACATAAACCAACAAGCAGATAAATGACAAAGAACGAGTGACAGCTGCAATGGAGAACCCAGCTTACTAGAAGTCATGGAACAATGTGTCCTTAAACCCGACTAATAGCTGTTTTAAGACCTACAGAATTGTTGTTTGATCTGTTCTTTGTAAAATATAAGACTCATGTTTAATACATAGGTGGTTTATACCTCAAAGCATTTTTAAAAAGATTTTTCAAAATAAGAATTAAAAGTATTACCTACTTTATTCAGTGTATAGCATTCTTAGGATTTGTAACACTTAAATGATCAGAGAAAAATGTTTTCTAGTTATTATGTGAAAGATTAGTTACTATTTTTCTGATTCCCAATCTGATGAAACTACTTTTCATGTTAAATGTTTACCATGCCCAAGTGTATTCAATTTAAATCTTTGCTCTGTAAAATAAAGCAGTTGATTCTTATAATGATGTGTCTTAGAATTTTTAATTGAAGTTACCATGTAAATATAAATTTGTAGATATTTCTTAAGCTTTATTTTTGCAGAGTTATTATGTAGAATTAGAGATATGAGAACCACAAATGAACCCTATTGTCAGACTTATATCCTACTTTCCTCTAAAGAGAGCTGACCTATTGGTAGAGTGAAAACATGTAGAGAGGACCAAATGACAAGACCATTTTTGTGGGATCAGATTTGGGTGCTGTACTACAGGGGGAGGGGATCTTCAGGGCTATCCCTGACTCTATGTTTGAGATTACTTCTGGTGGTGTTTGAGAAATCATATATGGTAGTTAAGAATTGAATGGGGGGGGCATAGTAATAGCACAGCAGTAGGGCACTTGCCTTGCACACAGCTGATCCAGTATGGACCTGGATTCTATCTCCAGCATCTCATATGGTCCCCAGAGCCAGAAGCAATTTCTGAGTACATAGCCAGGAGTAACCCCTGAGTATCACTGGGTGTAGCCCAAATACCAAAAAAGAAAAAAATATTGAACAGGGTTTGGCTGTGTGCAAGTCAAGTGCCTTAAACCTTTTCTTATTTGTTTGGCCTTATCACAGTATGATTTTGAAAAGCGAGAAGTCACCAAGAGTCTGGAATAATAATACAGCAGGAAGGATGTTTGCCTTGTGTATGACCACCTACCTGGCTTTAATTTTCAGCATTCCATATGGTCCCCTGAGCCCTGCCAGTAGTAATTCCTGAGTACAGAGCTAGCAGTAAGCCCTAAGCACCACCAGGTATGTTTTAGCTGCCTCCACCCCCCCCCCCCAAATAAGTCTTCAAGAGAAATATTATTAAACCAATGTCTAGTTTCTTTATTTGTCTTGTGTTTAGTTGACTTATAAAATAACGGTCCTTTGAAGAGTAACTGTGGTTGGTGAGCAGGCTCCATATGGATTCCAGTGATTCCCACTCCCTGACTTTCATGCCCTTGTATAGTTCTCATTCATATTAGATAATGAATGACAGTGGTGTATGACTTCTGAGACTGAGAGGTTGTTTAATTTGTTTGCTTGTTTGTTTGTTTTGAGGAGCACACCTGGTTGTTCTCAGTGGTTCTCAGCTCTGTTTTCAGGCATTACTCCTGGGAGGTTTGGAGGACCATGTGGGATGCTGGGGACTTAACTCGGGTAAGTCACATGCAAGGCAAATGTCCTATCTGCTGTACTACTGTTTTGATCCCTGAGAGGTCTTTTCACCATGAATGACTTTTACTTTGAACAGCCTGATCATCCTATGGGAACCCATCAGTCTGTCATGAGAGCACTTGAATAGCTCTGTGAAAGATTCCACACATAGGGGAGCAGGCCTCTAACCCATAGCTGACATCAACTTGAACATAATGTGAGTGAACCACGTTGGACAGTTTTTTCAGTCTCACATTCATATCTTATGAATTCCTGAGTCATATATGCCCAGCTATGCCACTGCTGAGTTCCTGATGGAGAGAAATTATAAGAGATCATATATGTCACTAAATCTTGAGGTAATTTGTTACATAGCAATAAAAACTATATGCAAGTTATTAGAATGAAAGATTTCTATTTAATTTTAATTAAGAATCCTAGGTTAGAAATCTGGAGAACATAAAACTTTTTATGTACCTTGAGAATATGGTTTTTGAGAAGACAGGATTTGGTAAAGTTTATGACTGCTTTTGATAGAACGATCACTATAATAGTTCTGTCCCCCATATGGCACCTACTACCACTATGTCATGAGAAATTTGGTGATGTTCAGAGGTTTCTTCAGACTCCAAGCCAGGGTTGCTTCATTTGGTATTCAACAGGCCTGGAAAACTGGCATCTGGTTTAGGCCTGAGAAAGGAAGTGGAAATGAGCTGAAAACTGGTGTGTGGTACCTGCCTAGGAAACCTACAGGATGAAACAAGGGCAAGATAAGGTCTTATGACAGATGTTTTGTGTTGCATCTTAGAAGAAGCGCAAAAACAACTGAATAGGAAATGAAGATTGTTTTATGACAATTAGACAGGTTGAGAAGGTTGCCCACCACACAAGCAGGACAGAGAGGGGATGGATATCTGGCTTTATGTTCAGCACAAAGTGACTTAGCAGCTTATTCATACTTCAGTAGTTCTTCAGGAAATATTCTCATGAGGGAGAACAGTGAGTATGCACACTTGCTGAACCTAGAATATATTTAAAATGTACAGAAAAGGCATAGGAGAGTAATCCTGGATGTGTGCTTTATATGGTAATAAAGACCAAGAGTAACGTTAGAGGTTGAAATGAGTTCTACTGTACCATCTCCACTGATTAATATATCCAACCAGGGGCCTGGAATCTTTTTCAGAGAAAAGAGTCCTAAGGGGTATGCTTTGGTAGAATAAAAGCCAGTAGACTGCAATGAAGCAATGGGATGCTTTTTCAACTTCCTAAGGTCATCTATCTTTTAAGTGATTTAAAGTTAACTGGATCAGATCTCACATGTTTCTGTTAAGCTGATTCCCAGATAGTTGATGTTTTAGATTACTATTTTATTTTAAATAGGATAGATTTCTTGATGTTTTTTCTTCTAATTTATTTTTATATGTAAGAATAGAACTGATTTTTTGTGTATTGACTTTGTAACCAGCTATTTTGTTGTATTAGTTAATTGTTTCTAAGATCTCTTTTTGTGGACTAGAGTCTTCTACGTATAGTATCATGTTACCTGATAATTTGACTTCTCCGATTTGAATCTCTTTAATTGTTTTTTCTTGACTACTGTAGCTAGGACTTGTTTTTTATAGAAGTTGAGACAGTGTAAAAAATAAAAACAAAAAGGTAAAAACTGTAAAACCTTTGTATTGTGAACACTGGTGTTTTAAACTAAGAAAATTAATTATTTTAAATTTCTTTTTATTGGGGTAAGCTTGGTAGTGCTTGTAGGAACAAGGCCATTACTATTTTTATTTTTCTACAAGGCAATTAACTAGTTCAGGCCTGGAGATGTTCAGGGGCCACCATTGATACACTTGGTGGTGTTATGAAAATGCAGGGATCAAATTTGGGATCTCTTAATGTTTAAGGTATGTGTTCCACTGCTTAACTTGTTGCTCTAGCCCCACTTTCTTTTGTTATTAAATTAAATAAATTTATTTTAATCAAAGTAGAGTAATTTTATTTACCTATAAATATAAAATATATAGAAAGATTCTGCATAAAATATAGAAAAGGTATTTCTTTTTTCTCTTTTATAGCATATTTCAGGCCCACTCCTTCATGAAAATTTTATTAGTATTTTATTAGTCTATAATAAAATATAAATAGTTAATAATAGTTAATAATGCAAAAATTTGAGTTTTTAATTTTTATTAGATACTGTTTAGGTATGAAAACACATGGGAGAGATGTGAGGTTTAAGTAAGTCTATACCAAAACGTGGAACAAAACACAGACAATAATGTGAGACTACAACCAATAAAAACCTCTGTCACATAGGAGGTAAGGGTTAGAAACAAAGATATTTTTTCTAGAACTGCAAATGAATTCACACTTCAGGGTAACTATAGTTGGGAGGCAAGTACAACAGGGATCAGAGTTGTTGGCAAGGCCACATGTAGCAACTCTCCATAAGGCTGGTAGCAGCACTAGTAGGTGCCATTTTTAATCTAAAATTCCATTGCAGTATTTTGAGGACACCTTGATCCACCACTAGAAAAAGCTGAACTAGCTGGCTGCAGAAAAAAATAATGAAGGCTACATGTGCCAAACAAATGGAGTAGTTTCTATCAGCCACATCTACCACTGCAAGCCAATTAGTAAAAGGGCTCTACTCAGTCCAAAGCCGGCCCATAGGACTGTAATCTCAGCCAGTTTCAGTCTCAAAGTGTGAGCTCACTCAATAGATGGACCTAGGGGCTGAACCTCATCTACATCCACCACGGCACAAGTTCTTCAGTAGTTTCCAAGGTCTCTATGACACTGACATTCTAATGGCTGCTAGAGACACAACCTAGAAGCTACTAGTTGTCTAAAACCTTTTGAAATTAGCATGTAGGTGCTATAGACTAAATTTCTGTTCAGGGTCACTGTAAGCTGGCACCATCAGGACTGATTTCTCAGTGCAAAGCCAGGAGTAACCCCTGAATGCCATGGGGGTGGGGGGATAAACAGAAACAAAACAAAGGTCCAAAATAATAGACCTAATAAAGCTCAGAAAAATAATGATATCAGTAGAAGAAACTATTAGAGTATGAGACAGTATGAGAAAATATTTGAAAAAAAAAGAACACAGTAAAACTAAAGAATATAGTAGCTAAAATAATGAGTAGTACAACAGAGGATATTACTTAAATCAGAATAGGGGAAGCTGAAAATAGAATTAGAGAACTTCAAAATAAAGTGGAGAAAAACATTTCACATGACCATTAAAACTAAGAAAATATGTAAAGAAATAAATGTAAAATAAGAGCTGCATGAAATAGCATTAAGAATAATGATCACATCATAGGGTTTTGAAAAGGAAAGATAGGTGTAAATCACATTTGAAGAAACAATACCTGAATAACTTTTCCAGTCTGATAGAGGAGTTATACATCCAGATAAAATCCAAGTAAACTCAAGATACTCAATCAAGGTGCAATCAAGACACATATTTTTGTTTGTTTGGTTGGTTGGTTGTTGCTTGTTTGTTTGTTTGGTTTTTGGTCACACCCAGCAGCGCTCAGGGGTTACTCCTGGCTCTGAGCTCAGAAACTGTTCCTCGCTGGCATGGAGGACCATATGGTACACCAGGATTCGAACTACCACTAAGCTATCTCTGGGGCCTCTCAAGACACATTTTAAGGAAAATAGCAAAAGTCAATGATCAGAAGTTCATTCAAAATAAATATAAAATTAGATAAAGCAACAAAGTCACACGTAAGGGAACACTCATAAAACTGTTAGTAGACTTCTTAAAAATATTACAAACCTGGGCCAGAGGGTAGGGTGTTTGCTTTGCATGAAGCCAACCAGGGTTTGATCCCCAGCATCCATATGGTCTGGGATTCGAGCCTCAGCATCCCGTGTGGTCCCCCGAGTCTGCCAGAAGTGATTTCTGAGAGCAGAGCTGGGAGTAAACCTTGAACACTGAGCACTGAAGGGTGTAGCCCCAAAACCAAAAAACGAAAAGGAAACATTACAATCCTGAAGATGTGGCATAATATTTACAAAGTAGTGAATGGAAAAAGCCTCTAATAAAAATACTTAACTAGCTTGTCACTTATATTTGAAGGAGTAATAGAGAGCTATTAGACAAAAAGCACTTAAAGAAATTAATGACCATTAAGATGACCCTCCAAAAATTACTTAAGGGGATTGTATAAAAGGAAAGGAAGCTTTGCTTAGAAGCAACAATATAACTAAAAACTAAAATGTGGGAAAGAATAACAATTATGAGTTCAAGATTTACTTGATTTCAACTTAAAATAAAATTTAAATAAACTAAGAATTTTGAATTTTTTGGAGGTGCAGTTGGGACCACACCCAGTGGCACTCAGGGTTTACTCCTTGCTCTGTGGTCAGAAATTACTCCTGACAAGCTCAGTGAACCATATGGGATGCCAGGGATGGAACTCTGGTCAGGTGTAAGCAAAGCAAAAGCTTACCCACTGTGCTACAATTCTGTCCCCTTAGAACCTTGGACTTAAACATTGTAGTAACCTGAGAACTAAAAAGCTTAGAAGAAAAAGAAGAAATAAAATCCAGTCATTACAAATGGTGGGGAATAGAAAGTTAAAGGGAAAACAAAAATAAAAGGAAAAGTAACAAAGATAAAATGTAGCAATATTCAGAATCCCAATAGAAAAGTGGAAATCAAAAATTTTATCCAACTAACTTAATCAGATGGTCTTAATTTATCAAAGAACAAAAGTCAGCCTCCAGCAGTCTACAAGAGACAGACTTGACCCTCAAAGATAAACATAGATTCAAATCTAAGCTTGGCAAATCATTAGAGAAATGATAACCTAAGTAAAGCAAAAATAGCCTTATCAAAATCACATAAATATATTTTAAGATGAAAAAGATAACTAGAGGGTTCCAGGACCAAACAGATATGTGATCACTAATAGTAAGCCAGACAAAGAGGGGTCCACCTACTCTAGCAGCCCAGGGGGTGATGGTGGGGTATATGGGTTGTAGAAAGGGAACTGGAATGGGGGGAGGACATAGTTGGTGATGGGTATTCCCCTGACCCAATGTTAATATGTACCTAAAATACTACTGTGAAAGATATGTAAGCCATTATGGAAAAAAAATGTGTTTTTAATCAGAAAAAAAAAAACGGAGGTGGATTTTATGTTAATATGTACCTAAAATTTTATTGTCAACAATATGTAAGCCACTATGATCAAAATAAAAATTATGTTAAAAAATAAAAAGATAACTAGAGATAGGGATAGCAATTATATAATCAAAAGAGATTAATGTATCAATATGACTCAATAAAAACTGCAAATAAGAGATAATTAAAATATATAACATAGTATTAAAAAACTTGAAAGATATCAAGTGCAATAAAATAATAGTAGGGGATATTTGTACCTCATCTCACCAACAGAGAGTTAAATCATACAGAAAATAAAATTAAAGCAAAAGCCTTAAATGAAGAATTGGGATCAGATGGATTCAGTTTAAATTTAATCTCTACTCCTTAAAATAGCTGAGTAATCTCCAGTGTACCTAAAACATACTCCAAAAAAAACCTCAGATGGGGATCCAAAATAATTGTAAAGAAAATCATAAAATTAAAATATTATCTACTCTCTTGATAAATCATAATTCTTTAAAAGTAGAAATCAGATAAGGAAAAAAATTAAAAAGTTGACAAAAGCTTAAAATATGGTAAACACAAATGTTAGTAGAGATATGTAAAAATTGGTCCTGTATATACTAACATTGGTGAGTGAAAATTGGTTTAACTTTTATGAAAAAGGTATATTTCTTTGAAAAATTGGATCTCCTAATATAGTTTCATCCTAAGTACATATCTAAAGAATACAAAAACACTAATTCAAAAAGATATATACACATCTTTGTTCATTGCAACACTATTTACAATAATCAAAAGAGAGAAATAGCATAAGTATCCAATGATAGTTTAGTTGTTGAAGCAATGTGGTGTGTATCACAATGGAATACTACTCAGTCATAAGAAAAAATATTTTTACTTTTCTAAAAGTATCGATGCAACGAGAGAGTCATGCTAAGTAAAGTGAATAAGGAGAAAGATAAAAATCAGATGATTTCACTCATATTGGGAACACAGAAAAACAATACAAGGAACAAAACAAAATCAACTACCCACAGAGCGAAGGTTACGGGGGGTGGGGGGGTGGGGGGTGGTGTGAAGAATAGGATGAAAGAAGTAACAAAATTCAATAAACTGTGGAGGAAGGATATTTGTACTTTGATGATGGTTGTGACTGAGAGTATATTGTGAAGATGTGAGAAATTATACTTCTGAAACAGAAAAATTTCATGCTAATTAATGTTACCTCAATAAATAAAAATACCAAAGTAAAATAAAAAATTTCCTCTGTATTGGGTTGTCATGATTATGTGGACAATTTATCCAAATAATATTGATTATGAACTTTGAAAGATATCAAACATTAAAACTGTGTGTAAATTCTTTTAATAAGATAAATAGGGTTGTACCTGTATGGTTATTACTTGTTAAAATAAATTTATATTCCCATTTAATCTTTAAAAAATGACTTCTTTGTTTTTGAGGACAAATCCAGCAGAGTTCTGGGATTTACTCCTGGTTCTGTCCTTAAGAATAATTCCTCATGTTCTCTGGAGACCATATACAATTTTAGGAATCAAACCCAGGTCAGCCACATGCAAGGCAAGAGCCCATTTGTTATACTATCTCTCAAGCCATTATATTTTAAATTTTGTATATATGCATACAAAGTATACATGTGTGTATATATATGCACTGAGAAATTCAGCTACTGTAAATACCTAGATAGAACTTGAAAGGAATTTATTATAGTCCTATTATTATTTAATTTAAACTCTTACAATCTATAATAAAACTCCACAGTGCTCTTTTATTAAAAAATTAGTTTTAAATAATCTATTGATAAGAAAGAGAATTTGATTCTCATTTAAATCAGTCATTTGGGTTATTCACTGACTCCTCAATATTTTAGACTGACCTTTCCTTTTTATTGTTAAAATTTTCCAATCAAAAAAAATATGATATAGTTAAATTCAAATTAGGAAAGGTCAGCCTTTGCTTTACGTTTATAATATGAGAGAGAACAAGCCACCAAAGTAATACATGGAAATGGGAAAGCACAGAAGACAGTTTTAGTGGAGATCTAGGAGAGAATAAATATGGAGGTTAAAGATCTGGAAATTGCCTTAAAATCAGGGTCCTATATAGGCTTTGGTAAATTTCCAGGCACACTCAGTTAATCTATCAATCTCAACTTGAAGATCATACCTCTATTGTCAGGAATGTAATTCTTTACTTAGATAGATATAGAGGACTTGGAACTACAAGTATTTCAACATTTTCTTGCATTTCAATAGACCTAACAACATCATTATTTTATGAGTTTCTTTTTTTAATGGAGAATGGACAGTAATTATATTTGTATGTACAAAAATAAAGCTCTTGTCTAAATTAAGTAATATCAACAATTATGTGCTTGTCAAAGGATAAAACCATGCTGAGTTCTAAAATTACCCCTTTAATACTTAATTTAATCAGAGCAAAGTCTTCACTAGAGTAGAGAGTTACAGAACTTGGTGGTAATGTACTGAGAAAGCCTTTTCTGAAATCTGAGGCTTGGCATAGTTCCCTTCTACCAGGAAGCCACAACCTTCTCTGCTCTTTTATCCAATAAAATTTTATTTTCTAATTTTTTTGTCCTCCTTGCCAAAATATAAGTATTTGAAGTAAAAAAAAAATGCCATTTTCACTGTTTGAACCTCTTGTGTAATATTTGTTAGGTGGAGACATTAGTTCAAAAACATTATGTTGAAATGAACTGCATTGAATGAGGTAGAAATTATAATTTCAGAGCTTGATGAGAGAGATAAGGAAAACTTTTCAGTCTTGAAATAATAATCTTTGAGTTTTCTTAATTCCTTTGCAAGTTCTAAAATCCTAGTATTAAAAAAGAAATTTGGCTATATTTAGATGGGACAATAATAATAGAGTAAAATAGTTATTCTCTATAGCCCTATAGTGGAAACAATTTCTGCAGCAAAATTACAGGCACATTACTGAGAGCAAATCTTGCAAAGTAGAGAAAGATAAAGATGAAGATGAAGAACTAGATTCAGGAATTTAGCAATATCATTGTAGGATTTGAGATTTGTCCCTATCATAACAAATAGTGTTAGAGAATATTAGTCAAAATATGTAAATTATCTAATTTGATTATTAAAGATCATGCAGGCAATGACTTCTCTTTTTTTTTTTTTTTTTATATAGTTTTTTTTTTTTTTTTTTTGTGGTTTTTGGGTCACACCCGGCAGTGCTCAGGGGTCACTCCTGGCTCCATGCTCAGAAATTGCTCCTGGCAGGCACGGGGGACCATATGGGACGCTGGGATTCGAACCGATGACCTCTTGCATGAAAGGCAAACGCCTTACCTCCATGCTATCTCTCCAGCCCCAATGACTTCTCTTTTTAATGGAGCCAAATTTAGTTAACTACACAAGTCCACTCATTAAGAACAATCCAAACAGCTCCTAGTATTATTTTTAAAAATCCCTGGAAAGCCATGAAAATTCAACTAATGGACAAAGACAAAATCAACTTAAAAGGGGAAATTAGAAATTTCTTAAAAAATAAATTCCAAGAAAGTAAATAAGAGAAATCTCACTTTAAATTAATCTTAAGCCTCAGAACACCAATAATAATAACAAAAATATATTGAAGCAGTTAGAAAAAAATAAAGGATAGTTTAATGAATTTTTAGGCCTGTCATAACAAATGTTCACAAACTGGGTCACTCAAAAGAGTAGAAATTTAATCTCCTCTATTTTGGAGAACAGAATTTTCAAAATAAAAATGTCAGCAGCACTGGTGTCTTGTGTGGTTGTGGAGGAGAATTAATTAAGGCCTGTTTTCCTAGTCTCTGTGACGGCTGAAAGCAACCCTGATAGTACACTGCTTATAAACATAGCCCTTTTCTTTGTTTCTGATGTCATGGTGTCCTTTCCATGACTGTGCCTTCCCCTCTTCTTATGAGGCCCTAAGTTACTGGCTTCATCCATCTAAGAGGATGATTATCTGGAAATCATTGACTATAGTGACAGACTTCGTTCCTAAATGGTTTCATTCTGTTTCTAGAAATGCTCTCTCTCTCTCTCTCTCTCTCTCTCTCTCTCTCTCTCTCTCTCTCTCTCTCTCTCTCTCTCTCTCTCTCTCTCTCCCTCTCCCTCTCCCCCACTCTCCCGCTCTGTCTCTGTCTCTCTGTCTGTCTCTCTCTCCCTCTCTCTCGCTCTCTCTCTCTCTCTCTCTCTCTTCTGTGTGTGTGTGTGTGTGTGTGTGTGTGTGTGTGTGTGTGTTTAGACAAGCAGGCTTTTTTTTTTTCTTTTCTGGGTCTTACCCTGTGATGTTAAGGGCTATTCCTGGCTCTGCTCTCAGGGTTCACCCCTTGCAGGCTCAGGGACCATATGGACATATGGGTGGCTTGGAGTGGGGGGCAAGTTTGAACAGGAGTCAACTGTGTGAAAAACACTTTACTTGCGGTACTGTTGCTAGGATCCCTGGACATGAAGTTTTGAAGGACACCATTGAGGCCACTTAACTTTCCTTATAATATGTCTCCCACAACTTAGACATTTCCTTTGAAACACATTTACTCTATCAACTCTTTTACATATCTTTACTCATTTCAGCATCAAAAGTGTCATATATTATTATGAGATGATGGTATAGTTCATTCTGGAGGAAAGCTCTCAGCTGTGCACATTTAAAATGAAACAAAAAAAAAAAAATCACCAAAATGCAATTCTAAAACAGGCACAGGTCAAATGTTTTATTCTTATGGAAAGAAAATGGGAAAAGTAAAGGGCTTATTTTTTTTGTTTGTTTGTTTTAAAAAATTCTTAGCAGGGAAAACCATATTAGGTTTCAAATCCTGAGAATAATCCTCTGCAGCTCAATCTATCCTTTTGCTTCATGAAAGCAACTAGACCTCTTTTCTCTGCATCCAAAGCTCTTGAGTCATTTTTCTTCTGAAAAGAGCATGTTTTTCTAGCTGAGCTGTTATGTTAGTGTGTTTTCTACTGAATCCCAGAAATCTAATAGCCTTCTTCTATCTTGTTTTATCTTCTCTAGTCACTGTTCCTTTTAGTTCAAACTAGCAGATTTTTTATTAGTGCAGAAGTATAAAAAGTCTGTGTTTCTCATATATTTCAAGGACATAAACATGAGTAGATACAATTATTTCCCAAAGACCCTTTCTACTTAATTCAACTCTATTCCTGGGATCAACTGACATTGTCAGCTAGTTCTATAGAGGAGAAATTTGATATCACCAGCAAAAGTTTGCAAATCTTTTCTTAGTATTTTCTTTTTCTTTTCTTTTTCTTTTTTTTTTTTGTTTTTGGGCCACACCCGGTGGTGCTCAGAAACAGCTCCTGGCAGGCACAGTGGACCATATAGGACACCAGGATTCGAACCAACCACCTTAGGTCCTAAATCGGCTGCTTGCAAGGCAAACGCCGCTGTGCTATCTTTCCGGGACCTTTTCTTAGTATTTTCTAATCAAGTACATTTTATAGCACCTTCTGTAATACAGATAAAGGATTTTTCAAATTAGCACACAATATTTGTTCTTACTTAATAGCTCCCAATTCAACAGATTTCCTGTCATTTTTTGCTATACACACGAACCACGCTGCAGTTTCCATACTTTGCTAAAAAAAAATCTCAGATAAATATCCAGGTACATCACTTAACATCTGCTTCCCACCAACTCTCAAAAAATTATTTTCTTGCAATTTATAACAAAGATTGCTTTGCTTTTATTTCTCAATACCATACCCCTCAATAGAAGGGGAACTCCTGTTCTAAGGCCTCAACACTAAATTATAATCGCATCTGTTTTTCTATTGTTTATCTTTTTTAAGTAATCTAAGATAATTCTACCATGCTTTTGAAAGTTCTTCCAGACTGTTACCTATTAGTCAAACCTAGAAGTGTTTCACCTTTTTGTTGTTGTTCGTTTGTTTTATGGGTCACATCCAGCGGTGTTCAGGGTCACTCCTAGGTTGCACTCAGAAATTGCTCCTGGCAGATACTGGGTTACACCTTATGTTACTTAAAAGAGTTTATCCCTGGTTTCTTTGTATCTGTTTGTTTACAACCTGGTTTTACCCAAAACAAAGATTGTCTTACTTGTAAACCTAGGTGGGTTTACTGCCCCACCCAGGGGTGATCCCTGTACTTAATAAAAACAGTAGTTCTGGTAGGCAGAGAGCTTCATACTAGGTAAAAGACTGCCAGAATACATGTGTTTCAACCACAGCATGGTCTGGATTATTTCTTGTGTGACCCTGATTCAGACTCGTTCAACAAGGGCTTGGAGATTCAACCCTTGAACTGACTTGAACCCTGGACTCAAGAAGAAGACTTCAGCGATAGTGAATGCCAATTGTGACTTGACCTTTTGGTGGATTATCACCTGACAGCCCCTTTGAGCTGGACTAAATGTGCTGTGTCTTTCACTGGAACATTGGTGAACATGGCTCTTGTTCTGAATGGCTTCATGTAGCTCTGTTTCATCTATCTGCATTTCTTACTCTGGACTGTATGTGCCAGGCTCCCTAGAGATTCTCCTGCTCACATTCCACAAGAGGGGAAAGTGCCTTCTCAGTGATGATGAGTTCTCAATCTAAAGGCCTTCCCAAGGCTAATACTTAATCGTTTACTACTGGCACTAAATCAGAGAGACACCCTTCTCACAAGAATGATGAGCCAGCTACCATCTCTGCAGACTCAGAGTCAGAAAATGGTTCAATCAAAGTTACCCCGGTGCCCCAAGCACTGAGTCAGGTAGACAAGCCGGTGCTGGCATCCCAAGCCCTGGGCATTGTTAAATGGTTCAATGTCAGGGATGGTTATGGATTTATCAACAGAAATGACACCAAAGAAGATGTCTTTTTTTCCACTGGACAGCTATTAAGAAAAAACAATCCCCAGAAGTTTTGTTGTAAAATCGCTATATCTCCAAGCCCTGGGTGAACGAGTCTAAATCAGGGTCACACAAGAAATAATCCAGACCATGCTGCGGGTGAAACACGTGTAGTCTGGCAGTCTTCTTCCTAGTATGGAGCACGCTGTCTACCAGAACTACCGTTTTTATTGAGTACAGAGATCACCCCTGGGTGGGGCAATAAACCCATCCAGGTTTACAAGTAAGACAATCTTTATTTTGGGTGAAACCAAGTGGTAAACAAACAGATTACAAAGAAACAAGGGATAAACTCTTTTAGGTAAAGTAAGGTGTAACCCAACACCAGAGACCATATGGGATGCTGGGATTTGATCTACCGTCCACACTGGATCAGCTGCTTGCAAGTCAAACTCTCTACCACTGTGCTATCTCTCCAGCCACACCTTTTCATATACTCTTAAAGTTAGAGTATCTGTTGCAGTATCTGTTGTAGTAAATACCTTATTCTCCAAAAACCTGGACCAGATTCCTATGGTTGTTAAAATAAGTTATAACAAGTTATCATAAACCGTGTCTTTAAACAATAGGCTTTCCTTTTTTTTTTAAGTTTAAAAAAGAAGGCTTTTATTTAGAAATTCTGAGAAAAGAGCAGAGAGAGAGAGAGAGTGAGAGAGAGAGAGAGAGAATGAGAGAGAGCAGAAACAAGAGAATAGAGGGAGCAGGAGAGAGAACAAAAGAGAGAAAGGCACTCGAGTGAGAGCTCGCGCTTCTTCAAAGGCAGGGCGGGAAAGCACTGGGACAAATCCTCGCAAAAATGTTTGAAGAGAGGAGATGTGGGTGACATATAGTCAGGCACCATGTACCCATAAAACACCTGTATGCCTAAACAATACTTTATTTGTTCATAGTTTTGGGAGTCAAAATTTAAAATTGAGGGATGACAAAATGGGTTCTTTCTGAAAGTGTAAAGAAGCAACTGTTCTCTCTCTTCCAGTTTCTGGTGGTTGATGAGAGTTCTCAGTATAGTTTTGTATAAGACAATATCAACATAATGTTTACATTCAACTTCACCTGGTCTCTTCTCCCTATTTCTTTTGCCCTGTTCTTTTTTTTCCCTAATGACAGAAGTCATTAGATTTAATACCAAAATTAAATCCAGGCTGATTAGTTTTGTATTATTCTGAACTTACTTATATCTGTAAAGTTCATATTTCCAATAGGTTACATTCTGAGGATCTGGAGGATATGAGCACTTCATATCCGGACTGATCAAACCAATATATTTATGCTACCTTGAAAACTAAAATAGGACATAGTGATCATAGAAACTTAAATGATATTTTTAATATGTTAAAGTAAATTACCTGTCAACGAAAACTTAGTGAAATGTATTTTAAGAACAACAAAAGAAATTTATCTTTTGACAAATGCAGTGTAAGTTTTTTCTTCATATACATTTAAAAGAAAATTGTATGGAACTAGAGTGATAATATAGAAGTTAGGGAAGTTGCCTTGCATTGGATATCCCTCTTAAGTACTGTCAAGTATATTACTGGGGAAACACCATCAAAATTTTTTTTAAATGTTGGGAAGTTGACCTAGTGTTGAAAAGAAAATGTAGATAAAGGTAAGTACGTTGGGGGCTGGAACGGTAGCACAGCAGGTAGGTAGGACATTTGCCTTGCATGCAGTCGACCCAGGTTTGATTCCTGGCATCCCATATGGTTCCCCAAGTATGCTAGGAGCAATTTCTGAGGTCAGAACAGGAGTAATTCTGAGCACCTCCAAGTGTGGCCCAAAATCAAAAAAATCAAAGTAAACAAAAAGCAAGTTAGTAATCAAATGCATTATACAGTTTTTTTTATTATTTATGTAATGTAAATTTTTCTACATTTCTTTGCTTTTTGATCACACTCAAGTGCTTTTGTGTTATTCCTAGAGAACTGCCCAGGAGTTGTTCTTGGTGGTGTCATGGGAACCATGTGGTGCTGGATAGAACTTCGGATTCTCTCAAGTATAGGGCATGAGTTACAATGCTTGAGCTATTTCCATAGCCCCAGTAATGACCCTTTTTAAAGTTAAAATTAAAAAGTATATATGTAAATCAGGATGAATTAAACTAAACTAAAAATTTCTAAGAATCTTTCATTGTCTGAAAAAAATGCTAGGCACTAGTTAATTAATTAATTGATTGATTGCTGATTTTAAGCACACAACTTAAAATTTGAGAGTATTTACATATAAGAAAAAGAGTAAATATATTTCTAGAAAGAAACTTAGAATTCATTGTGATTTAAGCATAATTAATTCATAAGAAACCAGAAAAGATTAAAAATAAACAAAGTAGGTGGGATAAACAATACAAAATATGATACTAGATTTATACCATATATTCAGTGATTAAATTAAATGCAATTTTAATGAAACAGTTTTAGGACTATTATGATCAGAAAGAAAAAATATATAACTGCATGGTATAACAAAATAATTCAAATTTATGTCTAGGAAATACTTAAAAGGCTGTAGAAAGTATTTTATATATAATATGACTGCATGTGTGACACTGGGGATTAAACTCAAGTCTTGTATATATTCACATTTCTGATACCATTCATATGAATTATGAGGTAAAGTTTATTACAGGAAAAATACAATAATTTTACATTTAGTTTAATTTGGGGTCACATTTAGTGAGTGGTTCTTAGGGCTTACTTCTTGCTCTGTACTTAGAACTCAACTAGAGGTGCTAATGGAACCATATGAGTCACTGGAGTTTGAACCTGAATCAGTACAAGGCACATGTTCTACCCACTGAAATATCAATCAAGCTTCCATTACTTTATATATATATATTTGAAGTTTCATTTACCAAACAATAAAATTATTTTGTACTAGTCTGTCCAAAAACAGAGTCTGAGGCTATTATTTAAAACAATAATTAAATTATATAAGAGAATTATATTAATCAATATTCATAGTGTAGGATTTTAACATACTACTCAGCAACTATTAAAAATAAGATTATACAAGTTCTATGTACAATTTGAGAAAGCTAAAATTGACCTATAGATATTTCATTCACTAACAAAACCAAGTCTTTTTAATTACAAGTTAAACATTTTTAAAAATTGTTCATATATTTCACCATAGAAAAGTTTATTACGTTTCAAAAATTCAAAATAATAATTGTCTATTTGCTGATCTGTCACATGGAATTATACTGCACAATGTTACCAAGATGTAAACAAAGCAGTCTGTTATAAATTAAGCAGTATACTTATAACTAACCCATGGGTCAATAACTAATCTTTATAGAATATAGTTGAAATAGTCTTTGAGGATTATTTATAACCATAAGTGTGCATATTAAAAATATGATTCAAAAAATATGATTTGAATTTAATGTTAAGCATTTTGCATTAAACCTACAAAAATATTTTAAGAGAAGAAAATAATAAAAAGAAGAACATGAATTAATTAAATAAATGAAATAATTGTAAAATTAAATATTAAATTATTAAATATTTAAAAATTAAATAAATGTAAAATTAAGAGACCAACTTGACAAAGATTCATTGTTCAGAAAGTTCATACTGAGAATCCTGATACTATTGAATGTGTGTGTATATAGAGAAATATAAATGTGAGAAAGATAAATAGGGATAAAGGATAGAAGTAATAAATTGTAGGGTTACTGCCCTTATGATGGACTTTGATGGAGATGGAGGTCATTGTCCTTAGGATCAGGACCATGTGGCTCCATCCCCCATTAACCGGCAGGTCATCATCTTCAGGTGGTCATGGTGGGTATAAAACTCACTCACAGGTAGGCTTCCAGAGAGATAACATCTTTATTGGCCCTGGCCATCACTTGTGTGGCCTATATCATAAACCTATTTAAGCATTTGCCATCCTTAGCTTGCCCTACATCTTAACTCCTTTCAGCCATCTTTTCTCCAACCTCCATGCTGGCAAAATCCTTCTCCTCCAGGTAAATGCAAATTCCTAGCCTTGTGGCCCTCAGGCCATACCTTTATAATCTCCCTAGACCCCTCACATTTCTGGGAGGGTCTTTGGGTCAGATTACACTGGAGGTGGGTTTACAATAAATCTCAGTAACTGTGCAATTAGGTAAAAATATTATTAAATTAATTTAAAAGTTAGTAAGAATATTTCAAACAATTCTATATCAAGGAATTAAAAAAATTAGACAAATTTCTATTCCTCTTATTTTACAATGCCCACAAACACAATCACCATGTCTATACCCAGCCAGCACCATAAACTCTTCTGTTCTCAAAAGCACTGTAAACCAAATAAACCAAGATGAAAAATGATGGGTACAGTGATCACAAAACAAAAACTGGCAGTCTCAGGAGAGAATGGGCCAAGTCCCAGCTCTGCCAAAGCCACACTTACTGCGCCCATCACCCACAATTGCCTCTTCACCAATGTCCCTGCTTCACCACTCCTCTATGGCTCTCTCTACAGAGATACCAATCTGACCAAAACTCTTCCAGGATTAATAATATTGAGGCAGATATCACCAGGACAGTTTTTGGACTGAATGCAGGCACCATCACCTCACCTTGTTATACTTCTGGAAGTCGTGACAACTGAAAACATGTCCCACAAAAGCCACAGCATTAACAGCAGTTTTTGGAATTCCTGGGCCATGAAGCTACAAATGTAGCCATGCAACAACTCCATTTTTATTTAGTACTGTCATTCCTATAGGAACACATCAGTTTAGATTCCAATGTGTACCTGAAGACACCTAATGTTCAGAAACGAAGTAACAGAAAACTAACAGCAAGAGCTTACTAAACCTTATACCAATGACTTAATGACTTCATTTCAAGATACAATAATTTTCACATATTTTCTTGTTGCTGTACTATTTTCTTTTTTTTTTTCTTTCTTTAATTTTTCAGCCACACCCGGTGACACTTAGGGGTAACTTCTGGTTATGTTCTCAGAAATCGCTCTTGGCTTGGGGGACCATATGCGACGTTGGGGGATCAAACTGTAGTCCATTCTAGGCTAGTACGCACAAGGCAGAAGCCTTACTGCTTGTGCCACTGCTTCGGCCACATCTTTCTTTTTTTAAATAGTTTTACTGCCACTTACTTGGAATTAAATATATTGTGATTAACTATGCCAATTATATGATGCATGCTCTTTACATAGAATAAATTTAAAAATAAAAAACATATTTTACTGGGGCCAGAGAGATAACACAGTGGTAGGGTGTTTGCCTTGCATGCAGCCAATCCAGAACGAATGGTGATTCAAATCCCAGCATCCCATATAGTCCCCCAGGCCTGCCAAGAGCAATTTATGAGCGCAGAACCAGGAGTGATCCCTGAGCGCTACCAGGTGTGACCCAAAAACAAACAAACAAAACACATTTTACTAAATATGATCAGAGAAGAATGAAAGCTGAATAGCTCAAAGAGAAATGTAATAAGTAATTTGCATCAGTAAGACCTTTAAATACCTGCGATCATATACACAACACATAACACATATTATTTTCAGGTTGACATAATAGCAATTCTAATTTTGATCATGTATTCAAAGTAATCATTCTCTTTTCACACATACTTTTAGAAGTAGAAGTTATTGCTAAAATCAGTTTAGTATGCTAGCACTAGCTTCATTACAAAACCTAACAAGCAATCAAAAAAGAAAAAATGAAAAGTCCATTCTATTTATAAACAAAGAAGAAAAATCCTGAAGAAGATATCACAGTTAAGTTAGGTTTGACACACTATAGTTATATATTTTTAATGCTAGAAAATTAATTATCTCAATTGAGTGTGGGGATTGGGTTGCACCTAGTGGTGTTTGGGAGCTACATTTGACTCTTGAATTCAACCTTGAAATGTTTACAGAATTCTGGAATCAAAACCAGTCCTCTTTCGTGCAAAGAATGTGTTCAGTCCTTTGATCTAACTCCTCAATTAATTTATATCACAAATAAGTTATGCGATAAATAAGATAAAAGTCATACAATTATTTAAATAGATAAAAATGTTTAAATTCAGCATCCTCTTATGATTAAAATTATAAAAGTTAAAGTAATTAATACAATAAAGATACCTATCAAACCCTACAGCAAACATGTAGAACTACAAATGCTAATAAATCAAAATCTTTTTCTAGAATATCTATGATAGGATGAGAATACCAATAACATATTTTTCAATATTTTGTTGAAGAATCTGTCCAGGTACAGACACATGATAAAACATGTTTTAGTATTGGAAAAAAAAGTATCCCAAAATATAGAGATTCTGCATTAATGGTATAAAGATTAGAAAGAATATTTTAATTAATTGTTATTAATGAAAATAATCAAAAGTGATAAAAGTCAAAGGACATTTTAAGGACATTTAATCAATAAGGGTTAAAGAAAGCGCTATATAGCTGGTGAGATGTGATACCAAAGAAAGTTAAGAGTGTGTATTTATGTGTCTGTGTATGGGTTTCTAGTGGAAACTCTTGATCCCTCTCCAAACTCAGTAAGTAGCAGAATCAAGCACTCACTTGATAAAACCAAAAGCTTAGAGGTAAGTAGAGTATTCTTCCTTTATTATACCAACCATATCAAATCTGTCAATAAGTCCTGACATCAGTACTTCCAAATGTATCAAAAAAAAATACAATCACATTGTCACATGGACTACTGCTTGAGTATCCTATAACATGCCATATCAATTATCACCATATTTTATAACTTGTCTCAGCTTTTATTCTTTTTTTTTTTTTTTTTTTTTTTTTTTTTTTTTTTTTTTTTTTTGTGGTTTTTGGGTCACACCCGGCAGTGCTCAGGGGTTATTCCTGGCTCCAGGCTCAGAAATTGCTCCTGGCAGGCACGGGAGGACCATATATGGGACGCCGGGATTCGAACCGATGACCTCCTGCATGAGAGGCAAACGCCTTACCTCCATGCTATCTCTCCGGCCCCTCAGCTTTTATTCTTACTATCCTTTACTCTGTTCTGGCTAGCCTTTACCAAGTCTGATCTCCATACAGCTAAGTGAGTTTCTAGAATGTAAGTCAGAACACGATTGTAGTAATCTTAGCAAATTTTTTTCTTTGTTTTGACTTAAAAAACTCTTTATTTGATTTGTCTACTTCACCATCCTTAATTAATATTATTTATATGTAATATTAGTTTATAGAGTGAATATAGTTAGGAACACAATATGAACATCTGAGACCCACCACCTGAATGCTAACTTTCTTCCACCAGTTCAGTGGACCTTTTCAGACAAGTCCCACCAATACCTCTGAGTCTCCTTTAGTCAATCTAAGGTTTTTATTTCATTACATGTTGTCAGTACCCTTCTTTGTTTCTTCAAATATTATTTTTTGTAATATTCTAATAATTGCTTTTCTCCTTTTGACTTTCACTTAGTGTGAATTCCTTCAGTCCCATTCATGTTGCAAAAGGCAACACTTCACCTTTTCTAATGGTTGAGTTCATATCTAATGACACTGTTGTTCTTTACATCAACTTTGTAATAGAAAAATATTGGGGGATGGAGTGATAGCACAGAGAGTAGGGCATTTGCCTTGCAAGTGGCTGACCTGGGTTTTATCCTTGGTATCTTAGAAATATGTATTTATAAGAGGCAAAGTACATAAATGAGTGACTTAAAAACTATGCTCTCAAAGAATAGCCAATTCTAATCATATTATTGCTTTACCCTGATGCATAAACAAACCCAACAGCAAACATGTAGAACTACAAATGCTAATAAATCAAAGTCTTTTTCTAGAATAACTGTGATAGGATGAGAATACCAATAACATGATATTTTTCAATATTTTTTGTTCAGGTACAGAAACATGATAAAACATATTTCTTACATATTTGAATATTCTATTTTTATGAAATTAGTTTATGCTTTCATATTCACATTTTATCAAAAAATATATCAAACTTTGAGACAGACATGACATAGACATTGAGGGGAGATATATTATTATACATAGAAAAGTTCTGTTTTTATGAAAATGGTCAGCAATGGCAGTGCTGTTCTGGGTATTCGTAGATTATTATTACACAGGGCCATAAAGCAAATAATTACTAAGTGCTTTTCATGTGAATGTACCAAGGCATTGATGTAATAGATTTATCTATTTTTGTAATAGTAAAATGTATCTAAGAAAATACTTTAATATTGCTCTAAAATTCTTAAGCAAAAGTACTTGGAACACTTTTTTTCTTATCTTTTTGATGACTAAAATAATAACATTGAATATGCACAATATTTTCAGTAAGTTGGTCATTTTGAAAATGCGAGGTCTTTTCCACATAATCCTAAAATTATATGATCATATCAATAGATGCAGAGAAATATTCTGATAAAATTGAACATCTATTCACAGTTTTGTTTTTTTTTAATTTTCTCATTGCAATAATTTTAATATAACTTCATTTTTAGAGGACAAGGTTCAGTTCAACACAAACATTTGTGAACAACTATTAGGGCTGTTGTTAAGCTCTACTTAAAAATGGCAATAATACAAAAGCAAAAAAAAAATGTAGACAGGTCACTTAGGTGCTATGTAGAAGAGCCTCACAATTAGGATCACCCATCAATGTTAAATTCATGTGTTATCTTTATCAAATCAATATAAAAAAGGAAGCTTAGTTCTATCTAAGAAATTAGAAGATTTGCCTGAAAAATAACTTTTCAATTAATTCCTGGGGGATGAGCAGAATCATTCTGAAGGAGGAGAAGCAGAATGAGTATTTAGGTATTAGCAACAATCCTATTCCAATTTCACATCCTTAAAAAATTATAATATAATAATTAATATATTATATATAATAAAGCTGTCTGTGATTGAGTCACTTAAAGAGATAAATCACTATAATGAAAATGTATGGTTCAAGGCAATAAAATAATATAATTATTGTAATATTTTGTATTTAAACACTTTGGTTACAAACATGATTGTGGTTGGGTTTTAGTCATATAAGATGAAACCCCCCATCACAAGTGTAACATTCCCATCACAAATGACCCAAATATACCCTCCTCCCCTCCCCGCCCCCACCTGTACTCTAGACAGGCTTTCTGTTTCCCTCATATATTCTCACTGCTAGGATAGTTCGCAATGTAGTTATTTCTCTAACTAACCTCATCACTCTTTGTGGTGAGGTTCATGAAGTCAGTTGTAACGTCCAGCCCTCTCCTATTTTGTCTCTGAAAATTGTTGAGACATGTCTTTCATTTTTCTTAAAACCCATAGATGAGTGAGACTATTCTCCGTCTTTGTCTTTCTCTCTGAATTATTTCACTCAGCATAATAAATTCTGTATACATCCATGTATAGGAAAATTTCATGACTTCATCTCTCCTGATGGCTGCATAATATTCCATTGTGTATATGTACCACGATTCTTTAGCCATTCATCTGTTGAAGGGCATCTTGGTTGTTTCCAAAGTCTTGCTGTGGTAAATAGTGCTGCAATAAATATAGGTGTAAGGAAGGGGTTTTTGTATTGTATTTTTGTGTTCCTAGAGTATATTCCTAGAAGTGGTATAAGTGGATCTTATGGGAGCTCAATTTCCAGTTTTTGGAGGAAAATCTCCATATTGCTCTCCAGGAAGGTTGAACTAGTCGGCATTCGCACCAGCAGTGTATAAGAATTCCTGTCTCACCGCATCCCCGCCAACACTGCTTGTTCTCCTTCTTTGTGATGTGTGCCAATCTCTGTGATGTGAGGTGGTACCTCATAGTTGTTTTGATGTGCATCTCTTTGATGATTAGTGATGTGGAGCAGTTATTCATGTGCCATTTGGCCATTTGTATTTCTTCTTTATCAAAGTGTCTGTCCATTTCTTCTTCCCATTTTTTGATGGGATTAGATGTTTTTATCTTGTAGAGTTCTGTCAATGCCCTGTATATTTTGGATGTTAGCCCCTTATCTGATGGGTATTGGGTGAATAATTTCTCCCACTCAGTGGGTGGCTCTTGTATCCTGGGCACTATTTCCTTCGAGGTGCCAAAGCTTCTCAGCTTAACATATACCCATCTATTAATCTCTGCTTTCACTTGCTTGAAGAGTGCTGTTTCCTCCTTGAAGATGTCTTTAGTCTCAATGTCATAAAGTGTTATATCTACGTGTTGTCCTATATACCTTATGGTTTCAGGTCTGATATCGAGGTCCTTAATTCATTGAGATTTTACCTTCATACATAATGTTAGCTGGGGGTCTAAGTTTGCTTTTTTGCAAGTGACTAGCCAGTTGTGCCAACACCACTTGTTGAAGAGGCTTTCTTTGTTCCATTTAGGACTTCTTGCTCCTTTATCAAAGATTATATGATTGTATGTCTGGGGAACATTCTCAGAGTACTCAAGTCTATTCCACTGATCTAAGGATCTGTCTTTATTACAATATCATGCTGTTTTGATAACTATTGCTTTGTAATACAGTTTAAAGTTGGGGAAAGTAATGACTCCCATATTCTTTTTCCCAATAATTGCTCTGGCTATTCAAGGGTGTTTATTGTTACAAATGAATTTCAAAAGTGCTTGATTCACTTCTTTGAAGAGTATCATGTATATATTTAGAGGGATCACATTAAATCTGTACAATGCTTTGGGGAGTATTGCCATTTTGATGATGTTAATCCTGCCAATCCATGAGCAGGTTATGTGCTTCCATTGTCGTGTGTCCTCTCTAATTTCTTCGAGCAGGGTTTTACAGTTTTCTTTGTATAGGTCCTTCACATCTTTAGTGAAGTTGACTCCAAGATATTTGAGTTTGTGTGGCACTATTGTGAATGGGGTTGTTTTCTTAATGTCCATTTCTTCCCTATTATTATTAGTGTATAGAAAGGCCACTGATTTTTGTGTGTTAATTTTGTAGCCTGCCACTTTGCTATATGAGTCTATTGTTTATACAAGTTTTTGGGAAGAGTCTAGGGTTTTCTAAGTAGAGTATCATGTCATCAACAAACAGCGAGAGCTTGACTTCTTCCTTTTCTATCTGGATGCTCTTGATATCTTTTCTTGCCTGATCGCTATAGCAAGGACTTTCAGTGCTATGTTGAATAGGAGTGGTGAGAGAGGACAGCCTTTTCTTGTATCAGAAATTAAAGGGAAAGTTTTTAGTTTTTCTCCATTGAGAATAATATTTGCCACTGGCTTGTGGTAGATGGCTTTAACTATATTCAGAAAGGTTTCTTTCATTCTCATCTTGCTGAGAGTTTTGATCAAGAATGGGTGTTGGACCTTATCAAATGCTTTCTCTGTGTCTTTTGATATGATCATGTGATTTTTATTTTTCTTGTTGTTGATGTTGTGTATTATGTTGATAGATTTACAGATGTTAAACCAGCCTTGCATTCCTGGGATGAAACCTACTTGATCATAGTGGATGATCTTCTTAATGAGGCATTGAATCCTATTTGCCTGGATTTTATTGAGGATCTTTGCATCTTGTTCATCAGGGATATTGGTCTGTAATTTTCTTTTTTGGTAGCATCTCTGTCTGGTTTAGGTATCAAAGTGATGTTGGCTTCATAAAAGCTATTTGGAAGTGTTCCAGTTTTTTCGATTTTATGGAAGAGTCTTTCTGGGATTGGTAGTATTTCCTCTTTGAAGGTTTGAAAGAATTCATTATTGAATCCATCTGGGCTTGGATTTTTATTTCTGAGCAGACATTTGATTATCGTTTTAATTTCATCAATAATGATGGAGATTTTAAATATGCTACATCCTCTTTATTCAACAGTAGAAGACTATAAGAGTCCAAGAATTTATCCATTTCTTCCAGGTTCTCATTTTTAGTGGCATAGAGTTTCTCAAAGTAGTTTCTGATTACCCTTTGAATCTCTGCCATATCAGTAGAGATCTCTCCTTTTTCATTCCTAGCAGGGTTACTCCTGGCTATGTGCTCAGATATCGGCCCTGGCTTGGGGTGACCATATGGGACACTGGGAAATTGAACCGCGGTCCGTGCTATGCTAGCGCTTGCAAGGCAGACACCTTACCTCTAGCGTCACCTTCCCGGCTCCTCTCTCTCTCTTTCTTTGTTAGTTTTGCCAGTGGTTTATCAATCTTGTTTATTTTTTCGAAGAACCAACTTCTGCTTTCATTGGTCTTTCGCATTGTTTTTGGGTTTCCACTTCATTGATTTCTGCTCTCAGCTTTGTTATTTCCTATTTTTCGGTCCATTTGTTGAGCACTTTCTAATTCTATGAGCTGCATCATTAAGCTATTCAGGTAGTCCCCTTCTTCCTTCCTGATGTGCGCTTGCAAAGCTATAAATTTTCCTCTCAGTACCACTTTTGCTGTGTCTGATAGTTTGTGTCTTTATTATCATTTCTTTCTAGGAAAGTCTTGATTTCCTCTTTGATTTTATCTTGAACCCACTCGTTATTCAGTATGAGATTGTTTAACTTCCAGGTGTTAAAGTTTTTCTTCTGTGTCCCTTTGGAATTCACATATAAATAGAGTCTTGTGGTCAATGAAGGTAGACTGCAAAATTTCTATCCGCTTGATATTATGGAGGTATGTTTTATGTGCCAGCATGTAGTCTATCCTGGAGAATGTCCCATGTACATTGGAGAAAACTGTGTATACAAGTTTCTGGGGATGGAGTGTCCTATATAAATATATGTCTACTAGGCCTTTTTCTTCTACTTCTCTTCTCAGGTCTAGTATATTCTTGTTGGGTTTCAGTTTGGTTGACCTATCCAGTGTTGACAAAGCCGTGTTGAGGTCCTTCACAATTATTGTGTTGTTATTGATATTATTTTTCAGATTTGTCAACAGTTGTATTAAATATTTTGCTGGCCCCTCATTTGGTGCATATATGTTTAGGAGAGTGATTTCTTCCTGCTCTACGTACCCCTTGATTAATACAAAATGTCCATCTTTGTCCCATACAACTTTCCTGAGTATAAAGTTTGCATCAACTGATATTAGTATGGCCACTCCAGCATTTTTATGGGTGTTGTTTGCTTGGATGATTTTCCTCCAGCCTTTTATTTTGAGTCTATGTTTGTTCTGACTATTCAGGTGTGTTTCTTGTAGGCAGCAGAAGGTTGGATTGAGTTTTTTGATCCATTTAGCCACTCTGTGTCTCTTAATTGGTGCATTTAGTCCATTGACGTTGAGAGAAAGAATTGTCCTGGGATTTAATGCCATCTTTATATTGAAATTTGGTGTGTCTTTTGGTCAGTCTTGTCTTAAAATAGGTTTTTAAGTTTTTCTCTTAAGACTGGTTTTGAGTCTGTAAATTTTCTTTCTTTTTTTTTAATTTTGGGATGTTTTTTGACATTTTTGGGGGGCCACACCCGTGTGATGCTCAGGGGTTATTCCTGGCTAAGTGCTCAGAAATTGCTTGGTCCCCACCCCCCTGGCTTGGTGGGACCATATGGGACGATGGGGGATCGAACCGCGGTCCTTCCTTGGCTAGCATTTGCAAGGCAGACACCTTACCTCTAGTGCCACCAATCCAGCCCGAGTCTGTAAATTTTCAAGCTGTTGTCTGTCTGTGAAACCATGTATTCTTCCGTCAAAACTGAAAGTGAGTTTTGCTGGGTACAGTATTCTAGGCAAAGCATTTATTTCATTGAGTTTTGTTACTATGTCCCACCACTGCTTTCTGGCCTTGAGTGTTTCTGGTGACAGGTCTGCTGTAAATCTCAAGGATGTTCCCTTGAATGTAATTTCCCTTTTTGATCTTGCTGCTTTCAGATTTCTGTCTCTACCTGTGGGATTAATCAATGTGACTAGGATGTGTCTTGGGTTATTTTTTCTGGTGTCTCTATTGGTTGTTACTCTTCGGACATTCAGTATTTTATCGCATATATTCTTGAGCTCTGGAAGTTTCTCTTTAATGATGTTCTTGACTGTTGATTCTTCCTGGAAATTTTCTTCCTGGGTCTCTGGGACTCCAATGATTCTTAAGTTGTTTCTGTTGAGCTTATCATACTTCTATTTTCATCTGTTCACATTCTTGGACTAATTTTTCCATTGTCTGTTCATTTGCCTTAATTTTTTTTCAATCTTTCCCACAGTATGGAGTTGTTATTTATCTCATTTTCCACAACATCAATTCTATTCTCAGCTTCTGTTACCCTCTTGGAGAGCTTATCCATTTTGTCATTCAATTTGTTTACTGAGTATTTCAGGACTGTTATTTGACCTGTTATTTCAGTTTGGAGTTTTCTGATTTCTGTCTTCATATTTTCTTGGTTATTATTAGTGTTTTGTTCAACTCGATCCATGGTTTCTTCGAGTTCTTTGAGCATCTTCCATATTTCTTGTCTAAACTTTTTATCTGAAAGATTGATTAGGTGATTGGCTCTTTTCTGGTCATCAGATGTGTCATCTTTCTTCTCTATGTCTGATGCTGGCCTGCATTGTTTCCCCATTGTCACACTTGTATTGTGTATTTTTCTATGTGTTGTGGTGGTATTCATTGGCTAAATGATGTGTGCGGCCATGCTCTTCTGGCTTTGCCCTTTCTGGGTGGGTTGACTTGCCTCCATAGAATGGGAGCCCTCCGTGGATGAAGCCTCACAAAGGATCAAATCTTAGGCCTGAGCATGCAGCAGAGAAGACAGTTCGGAGAGAAATGCTGGGCTTCAGTGATCCAGCACAGTTCCTAGTGTGATTTTTTTCTTCTTGTTGCAGTGGCGTTCTTTCATTAGAGAGAGCACATGGCCATGAAGCGAAGCGGAGCTAAGCCTCTTCTGGAGCCACTGGGAGAGCTATTTTTCTGGGCCCTTTTCGGCCCAATCCCAAGAGGTTCAGTAGACAGAACAGTGAAAAAACACGCACAGGCAACACTCACAGTTTCTCACAGTCGGGAACCACTGGGCAGGGGTAGATTTTCACAGCCTGACATCATTACCAGGGGACCTGCCTTTCTACAGAATACTGTGGATAGCTAGTTTTCATGGTCGGACACAGTTCCTTGGCGTTCTGGTTGGTGGAAGAACCTTGGGAGAGCTATTTTTCTGGGCCCTTTTTGGTTCACTCCCAAGAGATTCAGGAGATAGGACAGTGGAAACCACAGTTCTGTTTTTTAAAAATAAAACCTTTCAACATAATAGGAATAGTATGAAACTTTCTCATGACAAAGATGACCATTTACAACAAAACCTGGGTTCAATTCCCAGAAAACTACATGGCCCTCATGCCCTGCCAGAACTAATTTCTAAATGTAAAGCTAGAATTAATCCCTGAGCACCACCAGACATGACCATTCAAATAATAATAATAATAATAATAACAACAACAACAACAACAATAATCCAGTACAGCAAATTAGCAGTCTATAAAATTAATATACAATCCCATATATATGAATATGCAAATGAACTAGAAGGGAAATTTTTTTGGCAGGGGTTAGGTCACAACTGGTGGCTCTCAGGAATTACTCCTGATTTTGCACTCAGAAATCGCTCAGGGAAATCAAACATAGATCTGTCCTGGGCTGGCTACATGCAAGGCAAACACCCTATAGCTGTGCTATCTCTCCAGCTCCAACAAAAATATTTTTTAAAAGATCACACCTTTAAAAATAATTTAGGAAAACATCAAGTATCATGTGATCATATCAACTGAAGACTTAAATGATTATGACTTGAAAACTCTAACACACTCATAAAAGATAAAGAAGTGGATATTGGAAATAGGAAAATAACAAACATCCTATTTGTTTTATAACTTAGGCATGTAAATTTCCCTATTTAATGCCTTGAGATTTACAGTTAGTAAGATTTCCTAGTGATCTTTCTTTGTCATTCTGTCTGATGATTCAAAAATTTTCTTTTTATACAGCTTCCTCATATTCCATTGTACACATTATAGTTTAATGACTCATGCTAATTGACATGGATTATTTCAACATTTTTGCCTTTATAAAAAGAGCAACAGTTTGTACATAAATCAACTTGTCCATAAATCATTTTGATGTGTGTAAATGTATCAGTAAAATACTTTCCCAGAAGTAATATTGCAGGGTCAAAGAGTAAATACATTTGTAACTATTAAAAGTATTGGCAAAGAATTCTTTATGGGGCTCTTATTATTATTTCCTCCAGTTATCAATGTATTAGAATAACTATTACTCTATAGCCTTGAAAGCAAAATATTCAACTTTTTGGTAGTTGCCAGCCTAATAATTGAAAGAATTATGTCATTTAGTTTAGTCTACCTTTCAATCACAGAGATAATATTCGATTTTAAGTAATGCAAATAGGTTTGGGAATTTTTTAAATATAATTGGTACAAAGTGATTTCATATCTCATGTCACAAAATTATTGTCATAAATTAAACTATATTAATGAAGGCTTCCAGGATTTGTGTTGCTGGTGTGGTAGCAAGCGCCCTTAAACACATGCCAAGAGGAAAATGCAGGCACAATGAGTCAAAACCTAGATCTGCCAATTATATGCTTTGATTTGATCTTTGAATCACTAGAAGTTCAGTGTTTTTATGTGGTAGGAATATTAAAAGAATGTTTGAATGACTGTTGCTGAGAGGGAATTAGAAGAGAGAAGGCACCAAAAAAAAAAAAAAAAGAAGCTTTTTCTGCTGAAAGCATCAGCAGGAAAAAAAAACCTGAGCTGACAATGATATGATATGTGGGAATTGAAATAGTTATATGCTAAAATTCTTTCAGTTACAGTATAGTGTGATGCTTCAATGGACCTAAATTCACGTTGAGTCTATTGGAGCATTACATCATATTGGGATGTAGTATGATGTGAAAGTGGAAAATAAGCTTGAAATTGCATGTTAGCTTTCTGCTCATTGATAACTATAAAATAATAATTCCCTGGCTGCCAAATAAACCATTAGGAAATCAAATGTATAGATTTCTGAAACATTTAGCTAAGTTTATAGTATAATTTTATTTTAAACAATATTTACTTATTGCTATATGTTTATGTAGAAGGGGTATAATTGCAAAGACTTATACTAAAAAGAACGTAACATTTACAATGCATTTCTATCTTGGTTGTGGAACTACAACTGCTGCATTTTTACTTATATATCATTTTACAGTGTTTGACAATGAACATTTTTATCTTTGAAAAACATTTTAAAAAGCAAAAATGAAAAAGGAGCCACGGGAGATTTTCACTTAAAATATTACATATTTAGTCAATGTTCTCAAAGCAACAAGACACATTTTATATAAATTAGGATAACAATTGCTACAAGGTTTTTTATTTATTAGGGATTTGTGTGAACAGTTTTGGCAGTATCATTTCTTCTTTATTTTACATTTTTATTTGAACACAAATAAAGAAAATCAAAAAGCTTGAAGGTGAAAAGGATTTCAATATGCCTGTTCAGAATGTAAACATAATTTTTCAACCACTTTGTTTTATGCCTCTTATGATTTTCAACAAATATAATCAGTCTTAGTTCCATTTTCTTTTGTATTATAATGGTTATTTTCACAGGACACTATTCACAATATCTTTTATCTGGTCTCTCTGAGCAATACATTTGACATACAACTAGATTAATATATTTCTAAAACACCATTTAAATTATGCAACTTAAGTTTTTCAATCATTTCCGTTATTCATGGTCATAATTTTTAAGATTTCAAATAGCAGAAGAATTTTCTTCCAAAAGAAATTTAGGTATATGCTCCATATAAAGGACATTTTTGTGAGAATAAATGATAACATAAAAACAAAAACAAAAAGTTTTTTAGTAATAACACTATGATCAGGGCACTTGCCTTGCATAAAGCCTAACTGGGTTGCATCTCTGGTAAACAATAAGATCCTCCAACCACCTCTAGGAGCAATTCCTGAGTGTAGAGCCCAGAATAACCATTGAACATTGCCAGAATGGCCCCCTCAACAACAACAACAACAAAAACTGTAGAAGCTACCTTTTAGGTAGCTGAACACAAAAAAGCAAAAGCTGAACATTACTTTTGACCAAGAAACTATGAACATTCTTAACTTTCATGCAATTTTTATATTGGAGGAGGGTTGCATATTCTGAGGGAAAATATCAGTTTATAAAGCTATAGATAATTTTAATAGCTGAGGTTACAATCACAATACATCAAAAATAGCATCAAAAGATTACTCCAAGGTTTGCAATAAAACTTAATGCATTTGTGGAAGTCACTGGGTTAAATTGTGATACATCACACATTTGAGTGTGGTGGTTGTTGCTTGTCTGTGTTCTTTTTTCAATGATAGGACTTGAAATTCAGAAAACAAAGTATTGAAGATCTGGTCTGTTCTAATTTTTTTCTTAGTTCATAGGAAAACTTTTCATCAAATGATAGTGAGTTAGTTCTTCAATAAATAGTGAAGAACTTATTTTATTCTTAGGAAAATTTTCACCAAGTGAGAATGAATTAATTCTCCATTGTTAGAAAGTAGATATTCTTATTTTATCCTTGAACTTGTATAGCAAGTTAGGCATTTCCCACACATATATACCCACCAGCTATTTTTTTTCTACCCTGAAAGATTACAAGGTGGATAATATTCCTCCATACTGATCTCTATAAATGTAGGGACTTGTTTTTGTAGTATTTATACTCTATTCTTTTTGCTAATGTGTATATCAGAAAGTTCATGAATAAGTCGTTCACTAGAAGTTTCAGAAGCAATCCTTTTCTCTCAACTTGGTGGACCTCCAAAGTCAAAATCTTTGGAGACCCGAGATATTTACTTCTACCTTCAGTAACACATAGACCCATAAATACTGCAAAGACTAATTCTTAAACACTGCTGGGTGTGCCCCCAAAATAAACAAATAACAACAAAAAGCCCCCCCCCCCACACACACAAAAAAAAAACCCCTAAAAAATTCTGGTAGTTGCATCCTGGATAAACTGTTAGGAGTAGACAGAAAGCTCTGAGGTTGCTACATTAGTCTCATCTGTGTTTTTTCATTGTATAATTTTTAAAAATTATCCAGTGATGGCTATGCCAGTTATGGAGACAAAGCATTTTTCACAAGTTTCTCATCATTCTTCCTCAAAGTCAATCCTGCTGATGGGACACCGATGGATCAAACGTGGTCCGTCCTAGGTTAGCCACGTGCAAAGCAAATGCCCTACCACTTGCGCCATTTCTCCATTCCATACTTCTCCATTCTTTAGCTGTAGCACAAAAGCATCCATAGACAAAATATAAATAATGGGTGAGGTTATGCTCCAATAAACTATTAATTAAAAAAGTAACAATTGATCAAAGTTAGCCCAAAGACTGGACTTTGTCAACCTGGGTGGAGATATAAACATTCATGTTTGTATTACACATGGATAAGCAGTGGTAGAGACAGCAGTAAATACTATATGGTTTCTTTCATTGCTTCTAGAGAACATTCTAGAAAAGCTTACTTTAGGGGTCAGCAACCCTATAACAGAATAAGTAATCATAAAAAGGCTGTAAATACTTGAGATAGCCATAGTGTCAAAAATTCAAGCCCCATGCCAAGGCACTATAAGGGAGATACCATTTAATGAGTAAAAGAAGCTCAGGAGTATGAGAATGAAAAGAAACTATCTTCAGAGTTGTGTTGAGCATCTCCAGCTGTTGTCAAATAGGTAAAAAATAGGTCACTACCATACTATGTCCAAATTAAAATTAATCCAAGCAAACGTTCTTGTTTTAAGCATTTGGGATTGATATAACGAGTTTGATAATTTTAGGGCTCATTGAAGTAAAACACCACCATCAGGTGAAACTATTACAATAAACTTAATTTAGGTATTTCTTTGACAACTTGAGGAGAAGTCTTTCATGATAAGAAAATTTGCAGAGACAGTGGCATGGGTACACTACCCAGAAAGGAAAGAGGGCGTAGGAATTTCTAGGGGAAAAGATTAAAAATATATATTTATATATGCAGGCGATATGTTCAGCAATTGAGGGGGGCAATAATGAGTTTAAGATCTTCAATAGTAAATGGACTGTCAAATGAAATGAGTAAATATTGGGTGTAATTTATGGGGCAAAACAAATGGGCAGACATTAAATGAACTTTCTAGGGATATTTCACTTCAATTTAATTTTTTTATTTTAATTTTATGCATAAGAATCTAGTATGTAGACCTGGCAAGCTTTAAGTATACAGTCAGTCTATGAAGAAATAAACAGGTCCCAATGCAAAGTAGTCATCTCTGCTTTATTTATACAGCAGGTGGTTTATTATGTAGTAACAGATAACTAGAACAGGCGCTGGAGAGATAATATTGTGGCAGGGTGTTTGCTTTGCACAGAGCCAACCCAGGTTTGATTCCTGGTATGGTCTCCTTGAATGCTGCCAGGAGTGATCCCTGAGCACAAAGCCAGGAGTAAGCCCAAAGCAAAGCCAGGTGTGTCTGCTCACCTTCCAAATAAAAAAAAAAAACAGGTATCTGGAGCAATCGCATGGTCATGCTATTTTGTAATATTTTCAGGAACTATGTTTTGTTTATTCAATTAGTTTTCATATTTTTGGGTACAATGCTAATTTAAATTTTTTAACCTGATATTTTGCAAATAGCTGCTAGATAAAATATTTTTAACTAATACTTGATCAAAGAATTCACTGTCCTGATTAGTAAGTATAGAGGTCTATAAACATACCATGTATATAGTCTGGCATAAGTGAAATAGGGCAGGTTTTGCAAAGGGTTGAGAATTGTAAAATAAATCAATGACTCAGTTCACCATGTCATATTATCTGAAGAACACTGTAGTCCTAGTTTCTGATAGTTACATGTGGTTCAGAAAATATGATTTAAAAGTACAAATAAAATAAAATAATTTGTTTCAATACTATTTAAAATCTTGACAAGATTAGGGAATTCTAAAAACTAATATTTGAAATCCAATATTTATAAATGCAACAGTTTGGCTAACAATATTTCACCCAGTTTCATATCTATTTGGTCAATATGCCTTTAAAATTGTTTAATGATAGCTACATATTGAACTACTCTCATTTTAGAAAATAGAGAATTATGTTCTAAAATTTATAGGCCATCACTTGTATAAGTAAATTTTTCTTTTCCAGTTTCTTTCTACCCTTATAAATCCTCTGTCCTCATCCTTTCAAAGGCGATAGCCCCACACCACTGTCTTCAAAGGTATTAATCTGAGAGCTAAAATACACATGAAATATTATATGTTAATAAAAATTAAAATGTCATAGATATTTGGTAAGTATGACAATCAGAGATGAGTTAATAAACTTTGAAATTATCCAAAAATGAGAAATTTTGGATGTATTTCTATAGTTCATTTTTATGATCTTTATAATTTTAGTAATTTTATCATTTTAGTTATTACTTAAGCAATTAAGTACTTTTAGAGTAATAACTTAAGAAACAAATATATAAATACTTTTATGTTAATTTTTAAGTGAAGCAAAATAGCTTTTCTGAAAAAAAATTTCGAGAAATGTTAGGGGAGAGAAAAAGAGAGACAGAATATGGACTTCTTCAGGAGTAAAAGCTCTTTTAATTTTAAATACAAATAAAGATTATCAGTATACCTTTGGGAGGGGGGAAATAATGGTGAGAAATTTCTTGACTACAAAAAACAACGAATATATATGTACATGAACCAGACACACAAAAGTGTACTTTGACAATGGACTTCCCCCAAAATAATTGGGTAACATAAAGAAAGAGAGGATTAATACATAGTAGAAGACAAAACTGTAGCTACGACAGTAAATGGAAATATCATTTGCTTTGTTTGCTAAAACAAAACTATAGGGAGCCGAGAGAGTACGGAAGATCTTTGAACCAGAGACTGGACTGGATTTTTTTGTTTTGTTTTGTTTGTTTTGTTTTGTTTTGATTTTTTTTTTGAAGTTCAATCTAGCAGGAATCTGTTGAGGGATTTTTCAGTATTTTAAAGTATGATACTGAGATTATTACTATCCTTTTGGTGAGAAGACAAAAGATCATAGGAATTTAACTGGAGTGATGAAGGCCAGTAAGAAAGTATAAAACTGGTAAGGGACTTGTGGCCATGCAATACACAGCAGTAGGGCGTTTGCCCTGCATGTAGCTGCTCACCCAGGACGGACCTCAGTTCGATCCCATGCGTCTCATATGGTCCCCCAAGACAGGAGCGATTTCTGAGCGCATAGCCAGGAGTAACCCCTGAGCGTCACCGGGTGTGGCCAAAAACTAAAAAACAAAACAAAACACAAAAAAACTGGTTAGGGACTTATCTTGCATGAGGCAGACTCAGAAGACTCTGATAAAATCCACAGTATGACATATATATACCCTAATTTCTGCCTAAAGTGATTCCTGAATGATGAATCAGGATTCAACTCTGAATACTACTGAGTATAGCCCAGAAAACTAAATTAGTAAATAAACTAGTTCTGGCCACAGTTTAGTCACTTTCTTTTTCTCACAGAAAAGAATGCTGGGAATAGCCAGGAAAGAGTTTGTCATATTTAGGAGTGTGAGTGTTTTTAAGAAGAAAAATATTTAAGGTAGCCCTAAAATAGTAACAAGCAGGTAGAATTATGAACTCATAACATGTACTGTTATGTGCCAAGGCTGGTCCATGAGGCTCTTCAGAGCTTATACTTGCTTCCTCCATCCACACATAATATCTTTTTTTTTTTTTTTTTTGGTTTTTCAGGCCACACCTGTTTGATGCTCAGGGGTTACTCCTAGCTAAGCGCTCAGAAATTGCCCCTGGTTTGGGGGACCATATGGGATGCCGGGGATCGAACCTCGGTCCTTCCTTGGGTAGCATTTGCAAGGCAGACACCTTACCTCTAGCGCCACCTCGCCAGTCCCCACACATAATATCTTACCCCAAAACCTAAACATCCTTGTTTCCTCCACAATTCTAAGTCTGGACACTGCCAAGTGAATCCTCAGGTATAATATCTCTTTCCTTCTTTCTCTCTTTTTTAGTTTTTGGGCCATAATTCACAGTGCTCAGGGTTCCTCCTGTACAAGGTAATTGCCTCTGGGCCCTTAGCCATAGAGGACAATATATGGTGCTTGGGGTTCAAACCAGTGTCCGTGAGATTCAAAACAAACTCCTTAACCAATACATCTCTTCAACCCTACAGTACTGGGATTAGTTTCATAAAAAGCTTGTGCCTTATTCCCCCACCCCTGTGCTATCTCTTGCAGTGGCTCCAATAGTGTTTCTATTCCATATCACTGTTTGATCAGTAGATAAACCACATATCTCTAAATATCTGAGGTCAAAGCCAGAGTGGGATCCGGATTTTGTAATAGGTATATTTATGATATTTATTTATAATTCCAGATGTCTGCCCTTTTCTCAGAGATTGTGACAGATTGGAAAGGGCCTATTCTTCAGAATACATAGTCCCAGTTTAGTTCAGTGTTACCTTGACTACTGACAATATAAGAATCAGATTAAATCTTAGACATCTGGAAGAAAATTAATGTCATTTACCAAAACAAGAAAAGTACACTAAAATGCCAGTTTTCTGAGATAGGATGAGTTTGTTTACTGATCTTTAAAGAATGATGCAAAATACCTTCTGTTTGGATTTTCTTGTAAATGAATAGAGAGAATTCCTGAGGCAAGATTACATTATAAATATGAATACTTGGTATACATTGTTCCATATTCAAAATGTAGCTAAACAGTGAATGAATAAATCTCCTACTATCTAAATTTCAAATGTAAATAAATAAAACCATTTTATTGCTATCTAACTTAGGTAAGTAATGTCCTATCTTCAAAGTCCATTAACCTCAGAAAGTTGAGTTGTAACACAAAAATGACCAAGAGTGCTGACCACATGTTTGAGCCTCTACTGTGTCAGTAATAGCTCTATCCAAGCTTCTTTCAGGTCATCTGAGTAAATTAAATTTACAAGAGAAAACATTTGCTTCATTGCTGAATTATCATAATTCTGGATACCTTATGACCTAGAATATGAGGTAATAGAGTAAGCTATATTGGACAGGAAGTGAACTTTATTCTTAAAATTTTGTTCAAAGACCATCATATTGTTGAATGGTGATTTTTTTTATGTGAATGACTGTTTTGGGCTTTAATGTGATATGATTAAGTTATTACTAAGAGGGAATTCTCAAGTAGCAATAAAAGAGTCCAGTCAATTTTCAAGTGGTTCTCATCACTGGAAATGTCTTCCTTAATTTCTGTCAAATTCTGATTTCTATAATGACACTCACTTCTAATTCCTTTCTTTATAGCTATGCAGAATAAAAGTCAAATTCTTCAGTCACTTCTTATATAATGTAATTTCTAGATTGCCCACAATCTTCTTACCAATAACTTCTTATTTCTTATGTAGACTCAAGAAAATTTAAGCAACACTAACAAATACAATGGCCTATCAAATAAGTCAGGAATTAAACATAGATAAAGTTTTATTTTTAAATTACAAAAAAGCAATAAGCTATTTGATACAAAAATAAGTTGATAAGAATCACTGTGATAGGCTCTATAATTTCATAACCCCTTTTCAAGTTATCATCTATTGCCTTTTTCTATTTAAACTAGCAAATACTAGTATTTATCCTGATACAAAAATCTTGAGATGGAAGAGGTTATTTTACTGCAAAGAATTTGTTTTGATATATAACAGAAAAAAAACCCTGGATATTTATCAATATAACCTGATTTGCTGTTGTTTTATTAAAATCTCATTGATTTTTAATATGATATATACACATAGTAAAAGGGAAGAGGTTATGGGAAGAAGGACGGGAACGAAGGTGGAGGGAGGACAATTTGGTGATGGGAATTCCCCTGATTTTATGTTAATATGTACCTAAAATATATTGTCTATGATATGTAAGCCACTATGATTAAAATAAAAATTATATTTAATAAAAAAGCATACAAAATAACCAAAGAGCATAATAAATACCAATTCTTTCTCTGACCCCAAATCTCAACTTTCAAAAATTCACTGTTTTGTTTCTTTTACAAATCTACTATAGATAGATAATATGTGAACATATTATTATTATTATGCACACTTATTTACAGGTATTAATGAGATAGTTTGGGTGTACATATACAGCATTTTGGGGGGGCTACATCTAGCAAGACTCAGGAGGTTACTCCTGGCTCTGCACTCAGAAATCCTTCCTGGTTCAGGGGACCATATGAGAGGCCAGAGATCAAGCCCGAGTCCGTGTGGTTCAGCCACGTGCAATACAAACACCCTCCCACTGTGCTACCATTCTGGTCCCTTATTTTGGAAGCCATTTTACAATGAAGTATAGACTGGCTTCATTCAGTTAAAATATCCACTGTAAAGTCTGAGAAATTCCACAAAATTCTGGAGGATATGCTTGTGTATATGTGGGTACCCTAGGTTCAATTGCTGGCATTGTATGGTATCCCAACACCACTAGTATTGCCTCTTTCACGTATATCAATTGTATAATGCATCACAATTCATAAACAGTTCACCTTTTTTGTTTTGGTTTTTTCTTTGTTTTATGGGTCTTAGGGATTACTTCTGACTCAGGGCTCAGAAATCGCTCTTGGCAGGATTGGGGGACCATATTGGATGCCAGAAATCCAATGTGGGTCTGTCCCAAGTTGGCCACATGCAAGGCAAACATGCTAGCACTGTGCTATCCTTCCGGCCCCAACAGTTCACCTATTTTATAAACCTTTTGCTTTTATTTGTTGGCTTTTGGGCCATACCTGGTGGCTCTCAGGGGTTACTCCTGGCTCTGTACTCAGCAATTGCTCCTGGCAGAATTGAAATATGAAATATATGAAATGCAGGGGATTGAACCAAGATTGGCCACATGCAACATAAACACCCTACCTACTGTGCCTTTGCTAAGGCCCTTTTATAAACCTTTTCTTTATTGTCTTCAGATATAAAAACAATGGTGCAATGAGAATATCTGCAAATGACTACGTTTTTGTGCACTTTCATAATTGTATTGAAAATACAGATTGAAAATAATCTCTAGATCTGAATAGATAGGACATTACATAGGGTGCATGCCTTGCATATCATAAATTTAGCTTAACCTTGGTTCCACACTCAGCACCACATGTCCCTACTGATCACCTCTGGTTGTGGCTTTGAAGGTCCTTAATAACTCATCAGGTGGCCCAGGCAATCCTTGGTCTGTAGAACTTGAGCAACACCTCATCCTCAGGCCCTGTATTAACCACTGCTTGGGTAACCTAGAATTTACTGCAAGAACCCTAAACACCACTTGTGAAGGTCTTCCAAATTAATTGCATTTAATTAAATTTGATTACATTTAAAATCACGCACATTTTTTTTTTGTTTTTTGGGCCACACCCGGTGATGCTCAGGGGTTACTCCTGGCCACGTGCTCCTTGCTTGGGGGACCATATGGGACTCTGGGGGATTGAACTGCAGTCGGTCTAGATTAGCCACGTGCAAGGCAAATGCCCTACTGCTTGTGCCATTGCTCCGGCCCCCAAATCATGCACATTTAAAAATTCTAATATTTTTAACTTCAGAGAGTACTTATAGCAAGTTATTAATTTATTGTTCTCTTTGTCATGTATTTTCAGATAAGATCTCTTGATCTTTAATAGAATAAAGGTGAAATATAGTAATATCACTCACTGTTTTCCACTGGCAGTTATCTCATAATAATGTTTGAACATCTTTTCAAATATTTTGTGTTGTATTTTTTACTAAAGAATTTTTCCTTTTTTATTACTTTTAATGGTCCTTTAAATGATTTTTTGTAGAAAATTTGGATATGTGAAGCTATTAACATTTTTTGTGTCTTATCTGGTAGTATTCAGTGCTTACTCTTGGCTCTGGGTTCAGCGATCACTCTTGAAGGAACATCTGTAGTGCCAAGGATTGAACCCAGGTCACTCTTAAGCAAGACAAGTGCCTTACCCAATGTACTACTCTCCAGCCAAGTAAGAAAAAAAGTTTCTGCGAGCCACACCCAGTGGTGCTCAGGTCTTACTCTTGGCTCTGTGGCTCTACACTCAGAGATCACTTCTGGTAAACTCAAGGGACAGTATAAGATTCCGAGTTTTGAATCTAGATAGGCCACATGCAAGCCAGGTACCCATAAGTTGTGCTCGAGCTCCAGATAAGGAATTTTTAATTTATATTAAATTATAGTTTAAATTATAATTTAAAACTGTATTTGATGTTAAGGAACTAGAATGATATTACAGTGGGTAGGGTGTATATCTTGCATGTGGCTAACTAAGATTCAATTCTTGTCCATAGTGGCCCCCAAGTATCACCAAGAATGATCCCCAAAAGGAGAGATATGTCAAGCATAGAAAGATGTATTTTAAAAGTTTAAAAAGTTTTCTCTTCTCTGAGTTTTTATGAAAGTCATCTCATTATCTTCTAATGATTTTAGATTTGTTTAATTTTTAAGTGTTTGATCCATCTGTAATTCCATCTAATAAGAGAAAGTTATTTTTCAATGGCCCCAAGTATTATTGTTCCTCTTGATGATCTATATTATGTTGGTTGTCTTATGTATGTTAAACCATCTTTGCATATCTAGGATAAATCCTATTTGGTTATATGACCTTTTTGATCAATTGTTGGGTTCTATTCAATAGTATTTTCTCTTTTCTTTTAATTTTTGTTTGTTTTTGGGCCACACGCAGTGATGCTCAGGGCTTACTCCTGGCTTTGAGCTCAGAAATCACTCCTGGCTTGGAGGGTCATATGGACGCTGAAGATAGGACTGAGGTTCGTCCTGGGTCAGCCACGTGGAAGGCAAATGCTCTACTGCTGTACTATTACTCCAGCCTCAATAGTATTTTCTTGAGGCTCTTTGCATCAGTGTTCAACAAGGATATCAGCCTATAATTCTCTTTTTTTGTGGTATTTCTCTCTACTTTTGTTATAAAAGTGATATTTGCTTTATTAAAAACAGTTTGGAAGAGACTAAAAGGGATTGGCAGTAGGTCCACTTTAAAGAATTCACTAATGAATCCATCTGGGACTGTTTTTTTGCTTTCGGAAAGACTTTTGATTACAATATCAATTTCCTCATTAGGGATAGATCTGTTCAGGTATTTCAAATCATGTTGGTTCGGTCTTGTTATAGAATTCTAATAGTTCCAATAATAATAATAATAATAACAATAATTCCAATAATTCATTTCTTCTATGTTTTCCCATTTTATGATATAAATATTCTCAAAGAAATCTATGATTCAATCCCAGCATCCCATATAGTCCCCTGAGCCTCCCAGTAATCATTTCTGTTTGCAGAGTCAGGAGTAACTCCTGAGCACCACTGGGGTTAAAAAAAAACTCTGATTAGCTGTAAATTTCTGTGGTGTCTGTTGTGATGTCTCCCCTCTTATTTCTAATTAAATTTATTAGGGTTCTCTTTCTTTTACTGTGAGTTCTGCTAGTTGATTATTGATCCTGCTAGTTTTTTTTTTATTGATTGTTGTCTATTTTTTCAAAAAACCAGATCTTGGTCTTATTGTTCTTTTAAATTTTAATTCATTGATTTCTGCTCTAAAATTGATTTCCTTCCTCCTGCTTGTCTTGAGGTTTTTCTTGGACCTTCTCTAATTTCTCAAACTATGTCATCAGGTTATTTATATGGGTCCTTTCTTCCTTCCTGATAAATACTTGAAGCTATACACTTTCCTCTTAACACTGCTTTTGCTATGTCCCACAAGTTCTGGAAGCTCATATCCTCATTCTCAATTCCAGAGATATTTTTAGTTCACCTTTGATTTCCTCTCTAACCTACTGGTTGTTCAATTTCATTTTGTTCAATTTCTAGCTTTTTAATTATATCTTCATTTTTATTTTTATTAACTTTTATTTTCATTGAATTATAGTTTGAAAGGATAATTGGATTGATTTATATATTTTTGACTTTGTAGAGATATGGTTTGTGCCCCAGCATGTAGTCTATTTTGGAGAATATCTCAATACACCGGAAATAAATGTGTATTCAATCTTTTGAGGATAAAAAAGCTTTATATGTATGTATATATATGTATATATATATATATGTATACTATAGTCCTCTCTTACATTTCTTTCTTTAAAACAATTCTTTCCTTACTCTTTTAGTTTAGTTGATATATCAGGAGGTAATAGAGCAGTGTTGAAGTTTCCAACTACAATTGTGTTGTGTTATCAATATTTCTCATCAAGTCTATTTGCACTTGCTTTTAAAAATTTTGTTGGTCCCTCATTAGGTATATATGATATGATATAATAATATAATTATAATATAATGAAATTATATAATAAATATAATGTACTAATATAATAATACAGTATAATATATATTTAGAAGTTTGAGTTCTTCATCAAGTATATTTACCTTGATTATTAAGAAATGACCTTTACTGTCCCTTATAACCCTTTGAGCCTGAAACCTTATGTAGTCTGATACTAGAATGACCACCCTCACCTTTTTAGGGAGCTGCTTGTTTGAAAAATTATCTTTAAACCTTTCATTGTAAATGTATGGATTTTTTTTTCTAACTGTTCAAAAGAATTTCTTGCAGACAGCAGCATGTTCTGTTCCATTTTCTAATCCATCCTGGCACTGTTTATCTCTTACTTTATTTATATAGACCATTGACATTGAAAGAAATAACTTACATGGAGTTTTTTGCCATATAAATGCAGGAGTTTGGAACACTTGTGGGAATCAACTTGTCTTAAAGTAGTCCTTTAGTTCTTATTAAACAGGTAGTTTTGAGTCTATGAAGTTCCTAAGCTGATGTTTATCCATGAACTTGCACCTTGTTTTTTCAAATCTGAAAGTTAGTCTGGATAAAGTATTCTTGGTGAGATATACATTTGTACAGCTTTTTCAGTATAGCCATCACTGTCTTTAATTCTGGAAGGTTTCTTCGGTAAATATAGTATAAATAATAAGGACACTCCTTTGTATGTGAGTTCTTTTTTTGATCTTGCAGCTTTCTGTATTCTCTCTCTATGATTTATTATTCTGATTAGGATGATCTTGGAGTATTTTATTTGGATGTCTTTTACTTAGTACTCTTCGGGCCTTCTGGATGTGGGCTTTCTCTCCAGCTTTGAGAACTTCTCAGAAATGGTATCTTTGACTGTATTAGTTCTTATTCTGTGGGTGAGGTCTTTCAGTGAGTTTTTTTTTTTTTTTCATTTTACCTACTACATTTTTCAGTTCTGTTTGAAGTTTTTTGTGGGTTTATTTTTTTACTCTCTGATCTCAAATCTTGTGTGTTTTTTTTTTTGTTGTTGTTTTTTGGCTCTTTGCTTCACAGTTTCTTAGAGTTTCTGGAACATAGCAACATTTTATTTCTCAAGTTGTTATTAGAGAGGTTATATAGATAGCTAACACTGGTTAGATCTTTAATGCTGCCATCTTCACTCACTGGGCATGATGAGGTTCTGCATTGCTTCGAATTATGACTTTTGCAGCCTGGAGGTAGTTGTTATATGTGGTTGTGTGGTTAAGTGACTAGAGTTAGAATGTTTTTGTAAGCTTACTGTGAGGTATACATAGGTGAATATTTATTCTTGGATTTCCTGACCTGGGCAAAATGTCACTCCTGCATCACAAACAGGACACCAATGTCAATCTGCCTCAGTTTCCAGAGATTTTAAATGGACAGAACCCAGGCCTCTTCCCTGTTTCTTTCTTTTTCTCTCACTCAGGCTTCCTAGATATATGGTGCAAAATGGCACAACTGAGTCACAAAACAGATTAATGCCCTTCTGCCTCAAGATCTTGGGGACAGTGGCTTATTTTTTCTTTATTTTCAAATAGTAAAGTTTTAGATTTATTTTTTAACATTTACATGATTGCTTGCTAGAAAATTTATTTTACTTATTTCTTAACCACATGTCTTTTATTTATTATTTTAAAACTTTTGTTATAAATTGGAAACCTTCATTTTATAGTTAGAATCCCTACATATGTGAGAAATATTCTTGGTTAGATTCATAGTAAAACTTATAATAATCATTCCTTGTTTAGAATACATAAGTTTCAAATTCCTTTGTAAACTCGAAGACCAGGTTTTTGGAAAAGAGAAGGGAGAGTTAGTTATCAATCAGCAATTACTTGGGTTTGACAGAGGTTAGTAGTACAGTCAATACTGTGATCGTGGGGAGATATATATACCTAGATAACATAGTATCTTCAAAATATATCACAATGTGTCTTTCACAGTGATGTCTAGGAAAGAAAAATAAATTAGCATTTGTTGGGAAAGTGCATAAAATAAAAACAAAATTAAATCTACTACACAAACTATGACACTTTTGTTTCTCAAGAGAATAAAGAAAAACAAAATATACAATTTTATAGAGAGACCCATAAGTAGCTACTAAAACTCCTAATCAGATCATTTTATTCACTCAAAGCTGCTGTCATAAGAAAAAAATAGGATAAATGGGCAATTACCCTTGACAGAAAAACTTAAATTAGCTTTAATCCTCATCATGTCTGTACCATAAAATCTGTTCCCTTTTCTAGTTGGAGTTTGCCATCACCCTATATTTTTAAAGGCATAAAATAAATGGAGGGGAGAGGGGCCTCAAATATGTTGTTCAGGAGGTCTGAACTCATCCTGGCAATGATCAGCCAAGTAATCTGGTTATTGACACAAATGTTAGGGCCTGATGATGCAAATTTGAGGTGCTGGGGATTATTTTGAGCAACTGGTAGTTGTTTGCGGAATCTCAGGAACCTATCTGATGATGTTCGGGGACCAAGTGCCAGATACAGATCTAGGGTTAATAGTATGCAAAATATGCACTTTAACCCCTGTACTATTTTTTAATCCCTAAACGTTTTTAAATAAAATCTTTTTTATAACTTTGTTAGACTCTCTTTCCCCCTCCTCTACTTCTTCTGTTCCCATGTGAGAACACACAAAACCCTTGCTGAATAAAAATGGTTTGCACAAATTTCTTGCCTTTTTATTTCTAGGGATTCCTGAGTTTAATACTGCTTGTTTCATGATAGATTATATAAGATAGTTTTCTATCCAATAAGATCGACTAACTTTTTGTAATCAAACTATTTCCAGTTATCAGCAGTCAAGCACAAGAAAGATTTAGTTTCTACTTACAATTTTTAGTGCAGGATGTGGGTTAGGGTGGGGCAGAGTAGAAATGTTTTGTCATCTTGGTCCAGGTTTTATATAACCTGGGCTCCAACACTCCTCTAAGCATAAACATAAAGATGAAATAATGGGAAAGTAATCACTAAGCAAGAAGTAGAAATTAATAATAATGAGCCAGAATAAAAGAGAAAAAATAAAGATAATTGACAAAAAAATTTTGTTCATTTCAATAACAAAATTAGGATATACTATAGTATTTGAGAAAAAGGAGGAGCATTGAAAGAAAACAAAATTTTTACTAAAACTGATGCAAGATGAAATAAAAACTTAAAAATAATATAAAATATTATAAACAATATGTATAATAAAATTGCTAAATTTAAGAATGATATATTAAAGACCTATGTTGTCAAATGCTTATTTATAAAATTTAATTATAATATATATGTACTTCTCATCAGTAAAATATTTTATTTAATAGAGTGAGCATAAGAATGAGAGAGAGTAGTTAGTAAGAGCACAAACACACTATATGTTTATACTTTAATATATTGTGATATACACCAGGACCAAGCTCTTTATTCCAGGATTTCAGGACATATTATACAAAACAGGTAAGCAAATTAAAAACATAGAATAAAATAGTTAGAACAAATGTGAAAAATTTGGCTTACTAAACTGGAAAAAGAGAAGAATAACCATTGTATGCAATTTAATATAGATACTAAAATAGGAAGATTATTAAGGATAAAGAAAGTTACATTGGGTAGACATATAATCAAAAGAAATGAGAAATTTTACTAATAAAAATGACTTTAAGGTACAAGTCATACATATAGTATATGAGATAATACTTTTGCTTACCTGGCATAAACCTCATTCAAATCCCAGCAGTACCACATAAGATTCCTCAACACTACCAGAGTTTACTACTGACCACAGAGCTTAGGAATAGCCCCTAAACACTTGCTGGCCCAGATCCTCAGCCCCAGAAAAAGAGATCAGGTATTCATAGCACTGGTAATAAAGAAATTTTAATTCATCAAAAATATGTGATTTTAAATTTGCATAACAACAAAATTTTAATGATACTACCATTAAGTATTTATAATAAAAATAAAAGACTACAAAAATAAATTAAATGTGATGACTATTAGTCTAATTTTCTTATTTTTAACTCATTATACCCCACTCTACTTTCTAGCGATTACTTTATTCTAAATAGTTTTGGAACAAACAGGTATATAGATTAATTAACTGACTTTAAAATGCACTTTGAGAGAATTATTGGTTTATAATGATGGTTCCTAACTTCATTTGTTAGACATTCCTGCCTTTGGATGCTGGGCCTACCAACTACTATCACATTTTTTTTTTTAATTTTTTTTGGTTTTTGGGCCACACCCGGTGATGCTCAGGGGTTACTCCTGGCTATGTACTCAGAAGTCGCTCCTGGCTTGGGGGACCATATGGGACACCGGGGGATCGAACCACGGTCCATCCAAGGCTAGCGCAGGCAAGGCAGGCACCTTACCTCTAGCGCCACCGCCCGGCCCCTACTATCACATTTTTAGGAAAGTTTTCTTCTTACCCCTAAATTACTTGACTTTTTAGACCTTAGAAATGAGGCAGTAAATTCAATTTAACTTAGTACTTGGTGCCAGTGCTCTCCTTGAAATGAAACATTCTATTTATTTTTTGTAATACTGTTATTCTTTGCTTATGCAACTTCTGAATTGTGTTAATGCATATGCAAGTTTTAAAACGCACAATAAGGAACTGAAGAAGTAGATTCTTGTCTTGTATGTGGCCAATCCTGGTTTGATCCCTGGTACCACATATGGTCCTGATAACCCTCAGGAATGATCCCTGAGAACAGAGCCCGGAATGAGGCTAAGCACAGCAGGCGTGGCCCCAGGGGAAGAAAAATACACAAATAGAAACTGTGATAAAATTTATTTTCACAGTTGTCTTCCAAGACTCAGATTTAAATTGTAGATAACCATCAAAAGATAGAAAACAACAGTTAGATCTTTGCTTGTTTTGGGACTATACCTAGCTATATTCAGGGGTTAATCCTGGCTCTGTGCTCAGGAACTTGGAGACCATATAGGATTCTAGAGATTAAACCTCACTCTCATTGTATTATCTTTCCACCCAACAACTCTCTCATATTAAAAATTCCATCATCTCAAGTAGAGTATTGTGTGTCTTCTCTAAATTTATTTCCCCATTTCTTTGTTAATTATACAGTGTGATTTTTTTTGCTCAACTAATGTTGGTCTAAGTCATTGGTGTGATTCATTACTGAGGGCTTTTTCATACACATACCTTTTTCAGGGTAAATTGGGATAGCAAACCACCACCAAAGAGCTGAAATCTCCACATCTGTCAAACTCCCTACACTTTATGTTCCCCCTATACCATCCCAATTTAGAAAATTAATAAATTTATTATTTATTATCTCCAAGTGTTTATGTCTTACAGCCCACATATATATATTTCTAAATTACCTGCATATGTCATTACATGCACATTTTTAGACTAAATAGTATTATGTGGTACATGTTGCTCATAGAATGCTTTTATTCTTTTTTCTTTTTTTCTTTTTATTTTTGGTTTTTAGGCCACAGGTGCTCAGGGGTTACTCCTGGCTGTCTGCTCAGAAATAGCTCCTGGCAGACACGGGGGACCATATGGGACACCGGGATTCGAACCAACCACCTTTGGTCCTGGATCGGCTGCTTGCAAGGCAAAGGCTGCTGTGCTCTCTCCGGGCCCTTTTATTCTTAATAGTATTTTATGATCATTTGTTCATGATATTTCTGTGACTCAGATTCATTTGTTTATTTGACTGTTCTGTACTTCTCTGAATAAATTATAACTATATAATTTATGTAGTTATATCATTTATTATAACTATTACATTGTAACTATTCTGCTATTTGTGCCAACTTACAATTGTTTCCAGTTGCTGCTATTTTAGGCAATACTGCCATAAATATTGTTATACATGAACACGCATAAGGAAGTAAGTGAATCTGCTGAAATCATATTCATGAATCTTAAAATTACTTGCTTTCAACATGCTTTTACAAATTGCTTTCAAAATGGTTTTACCAATGTATACTTTAATCAGTAATAGCAAAAACTTTCTGTTGTCATACTTTCTTAATTAAACTTATAATTAGTACATACTTAATTTTTGCCAATCAGATAGATTCAAAATAATTTTATTGTGATTTTAATTTCCCTGAATGAGACAGAAATATATGTTCATTTAAAATATTTGTACTTTGTGTTTACACACATTGCTTAAAACTATAATTTATTTTTATTAGATTTCTTAATTTTAAATTATTTGTAAAAATTTTACATTTTTATGAATTATAACTATATGTATCAAAATACAATTTCCATTTGTATCAGCATTTTTCTTGATATTTTTATTTTAAATTTATCATAAATATTTATACTTTGTTTACTTATTTAAAATTAAGTATTTGTCCCTGTGCCTGCCAGGAGCGATTTCTGAGTGCAAAGCCAAGAGTAACCCCTGAGTAGCACCGGAAGTGACCCAAAACCCAAAACAACAACAACAAAAAATATAGTATTCATTTATTTTGATTTGGGAGGTGACATTCAGTGATGCTCAGAATCTACTCCTTTTTATGTGCTAAGGAAATACTCCTGACAGGGTTCAGGAGACCATATGAGGTGTGCCAGGGATCAATACCACGCTGGTTATTGGGAAGAAAAGTCCCTTACTCAATGTACTATCTCTCTGGTCCTAAAAAAACAAGTACATATGTACATATAATAAATGTATAATAAATACATAATAAATGTATAAGAAATGCACATATTCATATATTCATAACTTTTATAAATTCACAAATGTCAACATATACAGGAATTTTTCATGTGAGCCCATTTTCAGTTTTATTTGACTTTTCCTTGCTTTCTTTTTCTTTTACTCTCAAAGGTAACTCACATTATAAATTTTTACCTATCATCCACATTTTTGTTGTATTCACATATAAACAGTAATGTTAAAAACATCTATATTTATATTAACTGTCTAAAGATATTTTAACTTTTGTAATTTTTTTACTTCTTGTAATCATGATATTTTGCTTTTATAATCATTTTTATTGTATTTTAGCAATATATGAAAATTTCTTAAAAGTTGATAATATTAATAATATTAACCTATTATTAATAGAATAATATTAATACTATTTCTTGATAAAGTTGATAAATATAGTTCTAATTTATGTTTTTAAGTGACTCCTCAAAGGTTTTACATCAGCAAAAAATTCTAACCTAAAGTCACAGAGTAGAAACTTTCAGGAATATAATGAAGAATAATTCTACTTAGTCAAGATTTTAGTAATGATATTTTTTGTTTGTTTTTTGTTTTGGGGCTACACCCAGCGATGCTCAGAGGTTACTCCTGGCTGTCTGCTCAGAAATAGCTCCTGGCAGGCACAGGGGACCATATGGGACACCAGAATTCGAACCAACCACCTTTGGTCCTGGATCAGCTGCTTGCGAGGCAAATGCCGCTGTGCTATCTCTCCGGGCCCGAGAGATTTACCTATTTTTGTGTGTGTGTGTGTGTGTGTGTGTGTGTGTGTGTGTGTGTGTGTGTGTGTGTGTGTGTGTGTGTGTGGTTTTTGGGTCACACCTGGCAGTGCTCAGGGGTTACTCCTGGCTCCAGGCTCAGAAATCGCTCCTGGCAGGCGCGGGGGACCATATGGGACGCCGGGATTCGAACTGATGACCTCCTGCATGAAAGGCAAACGCCTTACCTCCATGCTATCTCTCCGGCCCCGAGATTTATCTATTTTTAAAGTGGCATTATGAGATACAGTTTTACTCACTGAAAATTTGTTGTTCAGAAAATTAATTCATATGTGATTTAATAAATATTACATTACATAAAAATTAAAAATTATATATACATGTGTATATGACTATAAAGTTATATGACTCAAAAGTAAATACGGAAATAATTATAAATAAAATACTCTATCATAAATCCTTAGTTCTCAGATAAGTAGTAGACCCCTGTGTGATTTTGGGGAATAATTTTTCTTTTGGACTCCAGTTATCAGTTTTAAATTAAATATAAGATGAGAATAAAGTCTATGGATCTGATGAGATCATAGAATTCAAACGAGTCAGTCAAGGTTGATCAAAGGTTTGCCAAGGCTTTATATTAACCAGCTGATATGGCGCCACCATGTGGTCATAGTGTGAACAGTTTCCAATGTATGTTACTTATTCAACAGCTTTTAAATCATGATTATTTATTAATTTATCATTTAAGGGACTAACATAGCAACTTTTGCACACAAAATAATCTATTAATATACTCGTCTTAAATGCTTTATTCTGTATAACATGTAATCCTGCTTCTAATGCCATATACTAATTAAGGAGGGCCTCAATAATCAAAGCAAATTATTCATATTATGAAATTATATTTTAAGACAAAACATACACCAGCTTTAGCATACATATGATCAGAAAACTTTTCAAAATGTCTACAGTCCTTGAAACTGGGTTTGGGTTGGGCAAAGAAAAATAGGAGTCAGAGTTTTGGGAAAGTTGCTTGGCAGTAAATTAAAGTGCTAGATTAATGTGTGGACCTCAGAATATTTGAGACAGACACTAGACACTAAGCTAAAACACACTATAAAATCTAGTAATAAGGTAACAATTTAAAAGTGTGATGCCATTATTCATTATTATGAATTATTACAATTATGCCTCTGTTAACATTTATTTGAGCTAATCATACAACATTATACTGACTTTAAACATTTGATTTCTATTAACTTTCAAGTAAAATTTCCCCTTTGATTTTCTGGCATTTTTGCAAAGTCCAGGGTCTAATACTTGATTAAGGTGTGAGGGGGTCAGACATTTTCTACATTTCTAAAGTCAGTGAGTGGGTGGCACAGGGACTGTGCTCAATGATTGTCTTGGTACTGGAGTAGAATTTACAGCTTTAAGAAGGCAAGTGAATCAATAGGCACATGAGAAATGCTCATTACCATTTTATTTTATCATTATAGAAATCCAAATCAAGACAGCAATGATATATCAATGCATTTATCAGAAATTGTGGGGCCAGAGACATGGTGCTATAGCTAAGGTGTCTGCCTTGCAAGTGCTAGCCAAGGAAGCACCTCGGTTCGATACCCTGGCATTCCATATGGTCCCCCAAGCCACGGGCAATTTCTGAGCGCTTAGCCCAGGAGTAACCCCTGAGCATCAAATGGGTGTGGCCAAAAAAAAAAGAAACAGTGGAACAATCTGTGTTGATGGGGATGTGGTGAAAAAGTAACTCTCATCCACAGCTGATGAGAATATTATTTGGTTCAATCCCATTGGAAATGGTATAGAAGTAAAGTTAGAATTGAACAGCCATATGACCTATAAATATCACTGTTAATTATCTATCCCCAGAACTTAAAAACACTCATTCAAAAAATGTATACACAAAATTGTTCAACACTGCAATGTGTACAATAGGTAACATATGGAATCAACCTAGGTTTCCAACCACTGATGAATGGATTATGAAAGTATACATGTACACAATGCAATACTATGCCACTGCAAGGAATGATGAAATCATGACATTTACTGGAACCTGATTGGAACTGAAAGATATCATGTTGAGTGAAGTAAGCCAGAAGAAGAAAGACAAACATAGGATGATCTCACTTATTTGTGGTATAAAGAATAAATGGTGTAGGGCAGGGGTCTCAAACTCAATTTACCTGGGGGCCGCAGGAGGCAAAGTCGGAGTGAGGCAGGGCTGATAAGGGATTTCACACAAATAAAAAAGTTCTCAAATGTCATTATTAACAGTTTTAATTATTTCTTCTGAATATGAATAGAACATTGAGGGAAGATCATGAACTTTTGCCTATTCCTTGCTGCCAGAGACTTGACAGCGCTTCTCACAAATCTGAACCACATTTGGCTTTAGAGAGGAAGCAGTTGAGACCCTCAGTATGGCTTGAAGATGATCATCATTAAGTCTAGACCTGTACTTTGACTTAGTGAAGTTCAATGTGGAGATAACTTTTCACACAAATATGTGCTCCCAAAAAGACACATGGTGCACCTGAACATTTGGGAAAACTCGAGGAAGCAATTCGAAGGGGGGCAATTCTCTCAAAAATTGTCCATGCATGTCTGCTTTTCCACTAATATCCCTGAACTTGGCTTTGAGATCAAAGTTGCATTGCAGGTCAATGAGCTCCATTTGAAGAGCAGGAGGGGCATCTTGCACATCAAAGGAAAAGGGGTCCACAAAAATTTGGAAAGTGGCTATGAGCTTTTTGAAGTCTGCAAATCTGTGATCAAATTCCTTCTCTAGATTAAAAATAGTATCAACATATTTCTCACCACTGAATGGTATACCTGCATTCACAAGTTCCTTGCATGCTGGGAAATGGTAAAGGTTTGTCTGAGAGAGCTGGGATTTCCATAATACAAGTTTTGTGGAGAATGCTCTCACGTTGCCATAAGCAGCACTGATAAGCTGCCCCGGGCCTTGTAACATCTTGTTTAGTACATTCAGCTTATGTGTGATGTCAACAAGAAAAGCTAAGTCCATAAGCAATTTGTGATCACTCAACTCAGAAATAGCATTCCCAACCTTCTCCATGAAGGCTTTCACTTCTTCTCTCAACTCAAAAAATCTTTTCAGGACATTTCCCCTGCTGAGACAATGTACGTTGGTGAAATCGAGCACATCTCCATATTCTGACTCCATTTCCTCTAAAAAAGCACGGAATCTCCTGTGCTTTAAGCCCCTGGATCTGATTTGGTTGATGCATTTCACAACAATAGACATCACATTGTCACAGGGCAAGCATTTACTGCAAAGGGCCTGCTGATGGATAATGCAGTGAAGAGCAATGACCTTCTCTACACCCTCCTCTTCAAGTTTTTTTTTTTTTTGAACAAGTGCCACCAGTTCATTTTTTCTCCCTGTCATCGGTGGTGCTCTATCAGTTATTATTTCAGCAAACCTCTTCCATGGCAAACCTGCATTCTCAATGGCATCACACAGATGCCAAAATATCTCATTAGCTGTGGTCTGGCCATGCATTGGAATTATTGTGAGCAGCTCCTCTGTCAATTCAAAATTGCAATCAATACCACAGACATCAATTGTGAGCTGCGCAGTGTCTGTTATATCTGTGCCCTCATTAAGAGTAACTGAGTATGCATCAAAACATTTGGCTTTCTCACACAGTTGATGATAAATGTCACTTGACATGTCAGAAATGCGCTCTGCCACAGTGTTGGCAGAAAGGCTGATTTTGCTAAACTGACCTTTCTTTTCCAGACAGATAATACTTATAGCCTGTAACATGCATTTTTTAACAAACTCTCCTTCTGCGAATGGTTTCCCTGCCTTAGCAATCATCTCACTAACCATGTAACTAGCTTCGACTGATGCAACATTCTCTTTGGTTGCTTTCTTGAAAAAATCTTGTTGCTTCATTAGACATGCTTTAAGACTGGCAACTCGCTTGGCTCTCTCATTTCCTTGATATTTTGCACATTCCTCAGCATGTTTAGTCAAATAATGGTGTTTCAAGTTGTATTCCTTGTGCACTGCAACTTTCTCTAAGCAAATAAGACATGTGGGGATGCCCCTGTGCTCAACAAAGAAATACTGCATCTCCCACTTTTCCTGAAATTGTCTGTGCTCGTCATCAATCTTTCTCTTCACTGCAGGCTTTGATGAAGTCATGATAAAGGTATGACAGAATCTAATTCTGTAATAAACTTCTCTCCCTTCTCTCCCTTAGGCCTCCGATAATGCAAGGGACAGCGGGCAGGAGCAGAAGAAATGACGTCTGTGCTAGGCGCAAAGTATTTACGATTATTTGCTTACCGAATATTTGCAATAAAAAAATTGCATTAGTAAGAAAAAAATCACAAAAAATCGCATTAAACATTTGCATACCTTGAATGGAACTGCTCGAGGTATGCAAATGTTTAATGCAATTTTTCTTACTAATGCGATTTTTATTGTGATTATTCGGTAAGCAAATAATGGTGAATACTGCGATATTTGAAGGCCAGCCGCGGGCCACAAAATGTTGTATGGCCCTCGGGCCACGAGTTTGAGACCCCTGGTGTAGGGCTTCTCATATGCCCTCTCCTTCATTCTCATCTCTTACCATCTTGGACTGCAGCCTTGTCTCACTTGCCCCTTTAAGACCCCTTTCCAGGCCCTGCTTTCCCTGTCATTCCTCATCCCCAATAGCCAGCTTGGTCTTCAGCTCCTCAGAACTTCTAGTAGTGTGTCTCCTACTCTATCATAACACCTCTTCCAGGGAGCTCACACACTGCCTGATTTTGTAATGCTCTGTTGGTCCAATCCTATAAATAGTGATGCTAGGAAGAAAGCTGTAAAATATTACTCTGTGTTGGATTTAATTTTTACATCTCAGAGTGGGTCATTGTTGTGAATTTTGAACCTACTCTTCTCCTGTGTTAGTCCTTTGGGTCTTGACAATGCTTTGGAATCTGTTCCCTACCAAAAATGCTGTTTGTTTGGGGCCAGAGCAATAGCACAGCAATAGGATGTTTGTCTTGCACGCTGCTGACCCAGGATGGACCTTGGTTTGATTCTTGGCATCCTTTATGGCCGCCAGAGCCAGGAGCAATTTCTGAGCATATAGCCAGGAGTAATCCCTGAGTGTCACAGGGTGTTGCCACAAAACAAACAAAAAAAATGCTGTTTGTTCAACTCATGTTCAAACTTATGTTTGTTCAAGTCATGTGAATTAACTGACTTAAAAATTGTTCCCAAAGACCTGTGGCATCTCAAAGACAAGAGGCCATGGTGGCAGACCCTTGGGCTTTGGATAAAGAAGCTATGTGGTAAGAGACAGAATCCAAGACAAAGAGCCAAAGTTTTTCCTTTCCATGACCCCCATACTTTGGTGGGCTCATGCAAACGATAATTGCCACACTAACATTGTTTTTACAGTGCTCCTTTGACTCTAAACATTTAAGAAACCACTAGTAAAAATATCTGGAACTGCAAAAAAAAAAAAAGGTTTACATTAGTGTCAACATATACGCTTTTAGTTACACTAGCATTCTGGGGGATAAAGGAGGGAGATAAGGGATATATGCTTGGGAACAGGGATGAAGGGAGGACAACACTGATGGTGGAAAGGCCCTCATTTATTGTCACTGTGTACCTTAAATATCACTGTGTATAATTTGTAATTCACTTTGGCCACAATAAAAATTAAATAAAAGGACAGAGTGGCCATAATAATTTGAGATAACAGATTTTAGACTTAAAAAGTTATGAGACAGAGATAGACATTTCTTAATAATTAAGAAATATGTACAACAGTTGAAGAAATAACACCTTTAAACATATATACACCCAATAAGGGAGCATCAAAATAATTAAAATAACTTCTGACAAACTTGGAGGCGGATATAAAAAAAACAACACAATAATAGTGGGAGACTTCAACCCTTCTTATCGCCACCTGATAGGACAGCCAGGCTGAAACCTAACAAGAATGTACTAGCATTGAAATGAAAAATAAGGGGCCGGGCAGTGGCGCTAAAGGTAAGGTGCCTGCCTTGCCTGCGCTAGCCTTGGACAGACCACAGTTTGATCCCCCGGTGTCCCATATGGTCCCCCAAGCCAGGAGCAACTTCTGAGCACATAGCCAGGAGTAACCCCTGAGCGTTACCAGGTGTGGCCCAAAAACCAAAAAAAAAAAAAAAAGAAATGAAAAATAAAAGAAATTGGCCTAGTATATATACATATATATCCATCCCAGAAAATTAGATATCTATTTTTCTCCAATGCACATGGGTCATTCTCCAAAATATACCTACACATAAAACACACCCACATAAAATGAGGGATAAAAATTGTGCATACTAACTTCTCAGATCATAATACACTGAAATTAGAAGTGAATTATAAATAGACAGAGAGAAAAGAGTTTAGCATCTTGAAATTAAACAGCTCACTACTGAACAACCTGTGGGTCAGAGATGAAATCAAAGAGAAAATCAAAAGGTACCTGGAAACAAATGTGAATGAAGACACAAATTATCAGAATCTATGAGACACAGCTAAAGCAGTACTTAAAGGAAAATTTATAGCTTTGTAAACATTCATTAGCAAGGAAAAAGGGACCTACATAAATAAGTTAATGGCACAGCTTAAAAAATTAAAATGTTATCAATAAAATAAACCAAAAGTAGGAAACAGAAGGAAATAATAAACCTTAGAGCAGAAATCAATAAATGGGAAATCCAAAACACAATCCAAAACATCAGTGAAAGCACAAGTTTGTTCTTTGAAAAAATAAAAATGATCAATAAACCTCTAGCGAATCTCACAAAGAAAGGAAGAGAAAGAAACTTAATAAATAGAAATAGAATTAAAAATAGAGAGATTACTACAGATATTACATAAATTTAAACAGTAAACAGAATTCCCTATACCACAAAACACGAGAACCTGGAAGAAATGGATGAATTATTGGACTCTTATAACCTTCCAAGAGTGAAATAAGTTTATATAGCATATATGAATAAACCCATCACTATTGAGGAAATTAAAATGGTAATCAAAAGTCTTTTAAAATACAAAAGACCCAATCCAAATTTACTAGTGAATACTTTCAAACCTTCCAAAAGGACCTACTGTCTATACTTTTCAGGCTCTTCCAAGAAATTGAAGAAACAGGAACACTCCCAAATAATTTTTGTGAAGCTAATATCACCCTGATACTAAAACTAGACAGAGAAGCAACACACACACACACACACACACACACACACAATCTATAGACCAATATCCCCGATGAACACAGATGCAGCGACCCTCAACAAAACTTGAGAAAATAAGATCCAATGCTTTATCAAGAAAGTCATACACAATGACAAAGTAGGAATTATTCTGGAGATGGTTCAACATATGTAAGTCAATCAATGTAATACACCACATCAAGAATAGAAAAATAAAAACCATATTATCATATCAGTAGAAGCAGAGAAAGCACTTGATAAGATCCAATACTCATTCATGATAAAAATAAAAACTCTGAAAAATATTTAAATGGAAGAAACTTTTCTCAATGTAGTCAAGTCACTTACTAGAAGCCAATGGTAAATATTATACTTAATGGAGAAAAACTGAAAGCCTTTTTCACATGATCTGTCACAGGCAAGGCTGCTCCCTCTTGCCACTCCTATTCACTATAATACTGAAACTACTTGCCATAGCAATTAGGCAAGATTAAGATATCTAGGGCATCCAGATAGGAAAAGAAGATGTCAAGCTCTCACTGTTTGAAGATGACATGATACTTAGAAACCATATAGACTATACCAAAAAGCTCCTAGAAACAGTAGGTTCATATAGCAAAGTGGCAGACTACAAAATTAATGCATACAAATCAATGGCCTTCTTAAATACAGATAATGATAAAGAAGAAATAGACATTAAAAAATCAATCCCATTCACAACCGTACCACAGAAACTCAAATACCTTGGAGTCAACTTAATTAAAAAGGAAAAGGACCTATACAAAGAAAACTACATAACGCTGCTTTAAGAAATAAAAGCGAGCACAAGAAAATAGAGACATACATTCTATTCATGGATTGGGAAAATTAACATAATTAAAATGGCAATACTACCCAAAGCATTATACATATTTAATGCCATTGATCTAAACATAACTATGACATTATTCACAGAAGTAGATAAAACACTCCAGAAATTTATATGGAACAATAAATGCCTAATAACTAAAGCAACCCCAAGGGGAAAAAATGATGTGAAGCATCACTTTTCCCAACTTCAAATTGTAGTATAAAGCAATAATCATTAAAACTGCATGATACTGGAATAAGGACAGACCCTCCGATCAATGGAATACACTTGAATATTTAGAGAATGATCCCCAGACATGCAACCAACTAATCTTTGATAAAAGGGGAAAGGAACGCAAAATGGAGCAAGGAAAGCCTCTTCAACAAGTTGTTCTGAGAAAACTGGTCAGCCACATGCAAAAAAGTGAACTCAGACATCTATTTAACACCATGCACCAAGATCAAATCCAAATGGATTAAATACCTTGATATCAGACCTGTAGCTATAAGTATATAGAAGAAAATGTAGGCAGAACACTTTATGTCATTGAGACTAAAGGCATCTTTAAGGAGGAAATACCACTGTCCAAACAAGTGAAAGCAGAGATAAACCATGGGAACACATCAAACTGAGAAGTGTGTGCACTTCAAAGAAAACAGTAGCTAAGCTAACAAGGTCACCCACACAATGGGAGAATCTATACACCCAACTTTCATCAGATAAGGGACTAATATCGAAGACATAAAAGGTACTGAGAGAACTTTTTTTTTTTGAAAGTCATTATATGGGATTTATGGCTCATTTACAAAATAGTTGAGCCATAGCAATTAAAACCTTTTCATATCCTGTCATTTACAGAATTTCCAATGAAATAACTATTTTTTTAATTTATTTAAACACCTTAATTACATACATGATTGTGTTTGGGTTTCAGTCATGTAAAGAACACCACCCATCACCAGTGCAACATTCCCATCACCAATGTCCCAAGTCTCCCTTTGCCCCACCCCACCCCCGCCTGTACTCTAGACAGGCTCTCCATTTTCCTCATACATTCTCATTATTAGGACAGTTCAAAATGTAGTTATTTCCCTAACTAAACTCATCACTCTTTGTGGTGAGCTTCCAGAGGTGAGCTGGAACTTCCAGCTCTTTTCTCTTTTGTGTCTGAAAATTATTATTACAAGGGTGTCTTTCATTTTTCTTAAAACCCATAGATGAGTGAGACAATTCTGACTTATTTCACTCAGCATAATAGAATCCGTGTACATCCATGTATAGGAAAATTTCATGACTTCATCTCTCCTGACAGCTGCATAATATTCCATTGTGTATATGTACCACAGTTTCTTTAGCCATTCGTCTGTTGAAGGGCATCTTGGTTGTTTCCAGAGTCTTGCTATGGTAAACAGTGCTGCAATGAATATAGGTGTAAGGAAGGGGTTTTTGTATTGTATTTTTGTGTTCCTAGGGTATATTCCTAGGAGTGGTATAGCTGTATCGTATGGGAGCTCGATTTCCAGTTTTTGGAGGAATCTCCATATCGATTTCCATAAAGGTTGAACTAGACGGCATTCCCACCAGCAGTGGATAAGAGTTCCTTTCTCTCCACATCCCCGCCAACACTGTTTATTTTCATTCTTTGTGATGTGTGACATTCTCTGTGGTGTGAGGTGGTATCTCATCGTTGTTTTGATTTGCATCTCCCTGATGATTAGTGATGTGGAACATTTTTTCATGTGTCTTTTGGCCATGTGTATTTCTTCTTTGTCAAAGTGTCTGTTCATTTCTTCACCCCATTTTTTGATGGGGTTAGATGTTTTTTTCTTGTAAAGTTCTGTCAGTGCCTTGTATATTTTGGAGATTAGCCCCTTATCTGATAGGTATTGGGTGAATAGTTTCTCCCACTCAGTGGGTGGCTCTTGTATCCTGGGCACTATTTCCTTTGAGGTGCAGAAGCTTCTCAGCTTAATATATTCCCATCTGTTAATCTCTGCTTTCACTTGCTTGGAGAGTGCAGTTTCCTCCTTGAAGATGCCTGTAATGTCCTGGAGTGTTTTGCCTATGTGCTGTTCTATATATCTTATGGTTTTGGGGCTGATATCGAGGTCTTTAATCCATTTGGATTTTACCTTTGTACATGATGTTAGCTGGGGGTCTAAGTTTAATTTTTTGCAAGTGGCTATCCAATTGTGCCAACACCACTTGTTGAAGAGGCTTTCCCTGCTCCATTTAGGATTTCCTGCTCCTTTATCAAAAATTAGATGGTTGTATCTCTGGGGAACATTTTCTGAGTATTCAAGCCTATTCCACTGATCTGAGGACCTATCCTTATTCCAATACCATGCTGTTTTGATAACTGTTGCTTTGTAGTACAGTTTAAAGTTGGGAAAAGTAATTCCTCCCATATTCTTTTCCCCAATGATTGCTTTAGCTATTCGAGGGTGTTTATTGTTCCAAATGAATTTCAAAAGTGTCTGATCCACTTCTTTGAAGAATGTCATGGGTATCTTTAGAGGGATGGCATTAAATCTGTATAATGCCTTGGGGAGTATTGACATTTTGATGATGTTAATCCTGCCAATCCACGAGCAGGGTATGTGTTTCCATTTCCGTGTGTCCTCTCTTATTTCTTGGAGCAGAGTTTTATAGTTTTCTTTGTATAGGTCCTTCACATATTTAGTCAAGTTGATTCCAAGATATTTGAGTTTGTGTGGTACTATTGTGAATGGGGTTGTTTTCTTAATGTCCATTTCATCCTTATTACTATTGGTATATAGAAAGGCCATTGATTTTTGTGTGTTAATTTTGTAGCCTGCCACCTTGCTATATGAGTCTATTGTTTCTAGAAGCTTTTTGATAGAGTCTTTAGGGTTTTCTAAGTAGAGTATCATGTCATCTGCAAACAGCGAGAGCTTGACTTCTTCCTTTCCTATCTGGATTCCCTTGATATCCTTTTCTTGCCTAATCGCTATAGCAAGTACTTCCAGTGCTATGTTGAATAGGAGTGGTGAGAGAGGACAGCCTTGTCTTGTGCCAGAATTTAGAGGGAAGGCTTTTAGTTTTTCTCCACTGAGGATAATATTTGCCACTGGCTTGTGGTAGATGGCCTTCACTATATTGAGAAAGGTTCCCTCCATTCCCATCTTGCTGAGAGTTTTGATCAAGAATGGGTGTTGGACCTTATCAAATGCTTTCTCTGCATCTATTGATATGATCATGTGGTTTTTATTTTTCTTGTTATTGATGTTGTGTATTATGTTGATAGATTTACGGATGTTAAACCAGCCTTGCATTCCTGGGATGAAACCTACTTGATCGTAGTGGATGATCTTCTTAACGAGGCATTGAATCCTATTTGCCAGGATTTTGTTGAGGATCTTTGCATCTGCATTCATCAGTGATATTGGTCTGTAATTTTCTTTTTTGGTAGCGTCTCTGTCTGGTTTAGGTATCAAGGTGATGTTGGCTTCATAAAAGCTATTTGGAAGTGTTTCTGTTTGTTCAATTTCATGAAAGAGTCTTGCCAAGATTGGCAGTAGTTCCTCTTGGAAAGTTTGATAGAATTCATTAGTGAATCCATCTGGACCTGGGCTTTTGTTTTTCGGCAGACATTTGATTACTGTTTTAATTTCATCAATGGTGATGGGGGTGTTTAGATATGCTACATCCTCTTCCTTCAACCGTGGAAGATTATAAGAGTCCAAGAATGTATCCATTTCTTCTAGGTTCTCATTTTTAGTGGCGTAGAGTTTTTCAAAGTAGTTTCTGATTACCCTTTGAATCTCTGTCATATCAGTAGTGATCTCTCCTTTTTCATTCCTGATACGAGTTAGCAAGTTTCTCTCTCTCTCTTTCTTTGTTAGGTTTGCCTGTGGTCTATCAATCTTGTTTATTTTTTCGAAGAACCAACTTCTGCTTTCGTTGATCTTTCGGATTGTTTTTTGGGTTTCCACTTCGTTGATTTCTGCTCTCAGCTTTGTTATTTCCTTCTGTCTTCCTATTCTTGGGTCCTTTTGTTGAGCATTTTCTAGTTCTATTAGCTGTGTCATTAAGCTACTCAGGTAAGCTCCTTCTTCCTTCCTGATGTGTGCTTGCAAAGCTATAAATTTTCCTCTCAGTACTGCTTTTGCTGTGTCCCATAAGTTCTGATAGTTTGTGTCTTTATTGTCATTTGTTTCCAGGAACCTTTTTATTTCCTCCTTGATTTCATCTCGGACCCACTGGTTATTGAGCATGAGGCTGTTTAACTTCCAGGTGTTAAAGTGTTTCTTCTGAGTCTCTTTGGAGTTCACAAATAATTTCAGAGCCTTGTGGTCAGCGAAGGTAGTCTGCAAAATTTCTATCCTCTTAATCTTATGGAGGTATGTTTTATGTGCCAGCATGTAGTCTATCCTGGAGAATGTCCCATGTACATTGGAGAAGAATGTGTATCCAGGTTTCTGGGGATGGAGTGTCCTATATATATCCACTAGGCCTCTTTCTTCCATTTCTCTCCTCAGGTCTAGTATATTCTTGTTGGGTTTCAGTCTGGTTGACCTATCCAGTGTTGACAAAGCCGTGTTAAGGTCCCCCACAATTATTGTGTTGTTATTGATATTATTTTTCAGATTTGTCAACAGTTGTATTAAATATTTTGCTGGCCCCTCATTCGGTGCATATATGTTTAGGAGAGTGAATTCTTCCTGCTCTACATACCCCTTGATTAATATAAAATATCCATCTTTGTCCCTTACAATCTTCCTGAGTATAAAGTTTGCATTATCTGATATTAGTATGGCCACTCCAGCTTTTTTATGGGTGTTGTTTGCTTGGATAATTTTTCTCCAGCCTTTTATTTTGAGTCTATGTTTGTTCTGACTATTCAGGTGCGTTTCCTGTAGGCAGCAGAAGGTTGGATTGAGTTTTTTGATCCATTTAGCCACTCTGTGTCTCTTAACTGGTGCATTTAGTCCATTGACGTTGAGAGAAAGAATTGTCCTGGGATTTAACGCCATCTTTATTTCAAAATTTGGTGTGTCTTTTGGGTAGTCTTGTCTTAGATTAGGTCTTTCCGTTTTTCTCTTAAGACTGGTTTTGTGTCTGTGAAGTTTCTGAGCTGTTTTTTGTCTGTGAAGCCATGTATTCTTCCGTCAAACCAGAAAGTGAGTTTTGCTGGGTATAGTATTCTGAGTGAAGCATTCATTTCATTCAGTCTTGTCACAATATCCCACCACTGCTTTCTGGCATTGAGAGTTTCTGGTGACAGGTCTGCTGTAAATCTCAGGGAAGCTTGCTTGAACGTGATTTCCTCTTTTGATCTTGCTGTTTTTAGAATTCTGTCTCTATCTGTGGGATTCGTCATTGTGACTAGCATGTGTCTTGGGGTGGTTTTTCTAGGGTCTCTTTTGGTTGGTACTCTTCGGGCATGCAGGATTTGATCACATATATTCTTTAGCTCTGGAAGTTTCTCTTTAATGATGTTCTTGACCGTTGATTCTTCCTGGAAATTTTCTTCCTGGGTCTCTGGGACTCCAATGATTCTTAAGTTGTTTCTGTTGAGCTTATCATAGACTTCTATTTTCATCTGTTCCCATTCTTTGACTAATTTTTCCATTGTCTGCTCATTTGCTTTAAGTTTTTTTTCCAATCTCTCCTGCTGTATGGAATTGTTATGTATCTCATCTTCCACAGCACCAAGTCTATTCTCAGCTTCTGATACCCTGTCCCAGAGCTTATCCATTTTGTCATTCACTTCGTTTACTGACTTTTTCAGTCCTGTTAGTTGACATGTTATTTCAGTTTGGAGTTTTGTGATTTCTGTCTTCATATTTTCTTGGTTCTTATTAGTGTTCTGTTCAACTCGATCCATGGTTTCTTGGAGTCCATTGAGCATCTTCCATATTGCTAGTCTAAAGTCCTTATCTGAGAGGTTGATTAGTTGGTTGGTCATTATCTGGTCCTCAGAATTGTCATCTTTATTCTCTATGTCTGATGCTGGCCTGCGTTGTTTCCCCATTGTCACACTTGTATTGTGGGTTTTTCTACGTGTTGTGGTGGTATTCATTGTCTATATGATGCAGGCAGCACACTCCTCTGGCTCCTCCCTTTCTGAATGGGCTGACTTGCCTCTAAGGGAGGGGAGTCCTCCGTGGATGAAGCCTCACACTGGGTCAAATCTTAGGCCCGAGCATGCAACAGAGAAGACAGTCCGGAGAGAAATGTTTGCTTCTGTGATATAGCGCCGTTCTTAGTGTGATTTTTCCTTCTTGTTGCAATGGTGTTCTTTCCTTAGAAAGAGTGCACGGCCGCGTAGCGAAGCGGAGCGGCCATGCTCCGCTGAAGCCTCTTTTTGCCCCACTTGCAAGAGTTTCACGCAAGAGGACAGTAGACAGACATAGACAGGTCACACTCACAGTTTTTCACAGTTGGGCCCCACTGGGCCGGTGTACTTTCGCGGATTTTCCCCGCCTGGTGTCACACACAGGGAGCCGGCTTTTGCAAAGCTTAGCCGGTTTTCATGCTCTGTAGTCCCTCCCTGAAAATGGCGTCTGGGCGAGCGAGGTTTCTGGAGCCTCTTTTTGCCCCACTCGCAAGAGTTTCACGCAAGAGGACAGTAGACAGACATAGACAGGTCACACTCACAGTTTTTCACAGTTGGGCCCCACTGGGCCGGTGTACTTTCGTGGATTTTCCCCGCCTGGTGTCACACACAGGGAGCCGGCTTTTGCAAAGCTTAGCCGGTTTTCATGCTCTGTAGTCCCTCCCTGAAAATGGCGTCTGGGCGAGTGAGGTTTCTGGAGCCTCTTTTTGCCCCACTTGCAAGAGTTTCACGCAAGAGGACAGTAGACAGACATAGACAGGTCACACTCACAGTTTTTCACAGTTGGGCCCCACTGGGCCGGTGTACTTTCGTGGATTTTCCCCGCCTGGTGTCACACACAGGGAGCCGGCTTTTGCAAAGCTTAGCCGGTTTTCATGCTCTGTAGTCCCTCCCTGAAAATGGCGTCTGGGCGAGCGAGGTTTCTGGAGCCTCTTTTTGCCCCACTTGCAAGAGTTTCACGCAAGAGGACAGTAAACAGACATAGACAGGTCACACTCACAGTTTTTCACAGTTGGGCCCCACTGGGCCGGTGTACTTTCGCGGATTTTCCCCGCCTGGTGTCACACACAGGGAGCCGGCTTTTGCAAAGCTTAGCCGGTTTTCATGCTCTGTAGTCCCTCCCTGAAAATGGCGTCTGGGCGAGCGAGGTTTCTGGAGCCTCTTTTTGCCCCACTTGCAAGAGTTTCACGCAAGAGGACAGTAGACAGACATAGACAGGTCACACTCACAGTTTTTTACAGTTGGGTCCCACTGGGGCCGGTGTACTTTCGCGGATTTTCCCCGCCTGGTGTCACACACAGGGAGCAGGCTTTTGCAAAGCTTAGCCGGTTTTCAGCTCTGTCGTACTGAGAGAACTTAACAAGAAAAATTATCTAACCTCATTAAGAAAATGGGAAGAAGAAAAGAACAGGGATTTCCTCAAAAAAGATAACATGGCCAAAAAGCATATGAATAAAATGTCCCAAATCATTAATAATCAGAAAGACACAAACCAAAACAACAATGAGTTATTATCTCATGCCATAGAGATAGGCACACATCACAAAGTATAAGGACAAACACTGCTAATGTGGATGTGGGGAAAAGGAACTCTCACATACTGCTGGTGGGAATGCTGTCTAGTCCCCCCTTTCTGGAAAACAATATGGATATTCCTTAAAAAACTGGACATTGAGCTCCCATCTAATACAGGAATACCACTACTAGGGATATACCCTTGGACCACAAAAACACAATACAATAATGCCCTCTACACTCCTATGTTCATAGCAGCACTTTTTACAATAGCTAAAATCTGGAAATAACTTAGATGCCTGACAACAAATGAGTGGCTAAAGAAACTGTGGTACATATACATAGAGAATGGAATACTACATAGCTAGTAGGAAAAATGAAGTCACAAAATGTGCCTATACTTGGATGGATGGAGACTATTATGTTGAGTGAAATAAACCAGAGGGAAAGAGATAAACACAGAATAGTTGCACTCATTTGTGAGATTTAAGAAAAATAAAAGACAATATAGTGATAATAACCAGATGCTATAATATATATATCAGAGTTGAGGTCCAGAAGGACCAGCTCATGATATGAAGCTTACCACAAAGAGTGATAAGCTCAGTTAGAGAAATAACTACACTAACAACTACCATAACAATGACAGAGAGAGAAATACAATGATAGGCAGGGAATGGGGGAGGTTGGAAATAGGGTCAATGATGGCGGGAAAGTTGTACTGGTCAAGTAGAGTATGCATTTTATGACTGAAACCCAGTTACGAACTTCTTTGTAACTATGGTGCTTAAAGAAATTATTGTTTTATTTTTTTTACTCTCATTTTTGTTTGTTTGGGTTTTTTTGGGTTCTTTTTTTGTATTTTTGTTTGTTTGTTTGTTTGTTTTTAGGCTACACCTGGCAATACTCGGGAATTTCTCCTGGCTCTTCACTCAGAAATCACTCTTAGCTCAGGGGACTATATGGTATTCCAGAGATCAGGGATCAAACCTAGGTCTATCCTGGGTTAGCTGCATGCAAAGTAAACTCCCTACAGCTGTGCTACCATCTGGCCCCTAAAGAAATTATTATTAAAAAAGAATAAATATTTGAAAAAATATTTTATAGTAAAGGGGGGTCTAGTTTATACTTGACTTCAGAACTTAGGAAGGAGAAAGACAGAGAAGGAAAGAAACCAAGCCTAGAATAGGAAGAAAATGAGAAAGGAATGTAATGGGGAACAGGAGTCAGAGATTTTGTTATATTAATGAGGTAGAACAGTGGTATGATTATAAACCCAAAGCACATACTCAGTACTAAAACATGATACCTAAGCTGTAAACACCAGGTTTTTAAGATAGCAAGCAGGCAGGTGGTGGTTGGGAATAATGAAAAACGGGAATATTGGTGATGGGAGTTGACACTGTTGTTTGAAATATTACATGTCTAAACTCAAGTATTAATAATTCTGTAAATCACAATTTTTAGCTAAATAAAAATTTAAATTAAAAGATAAAAAGATTTTGCAATGTCAAGTATGTTAGCTATGTGCCCAATGACTTATATACTATCATTGAGCTGCATCCTTAGGCTTTATATCAACTTTGATTTTGCTTCACCAAATAATTACAAAAATAGGGCAGTTTATTTCCATGTATCCCATATTCTGTTCCATTTGTTATTATTTTACATTACTGAAGCACATTATAATTAGTTACAGCACATATTTTATCCAAATTTCTTTTTCCTTTAACCTAATTTGCTTTTCCACTCAGAATACCATTTAGTCATTATGTTTCCTAATTATGTTCCTCTTGGTGATGAAAATTTCTCAGTTTTTCCTTGTGTTTGAAGGCTTGGACAATATTTGTCAAGTATTTTGTTGACTTACTCTAGATTTGTTTAATATTTTCCTCATAATTAAATTAAGGGAATTTGAGAAGAAATCCAAAGGGGAGTGCGAGTCTTGTTACATTAAGGGCAAATGACTTGGCATAGTTAAAGTTGGTCTTTTTTGCCCAGACAAAGCTATGATGGTGAGTTTCTCCCTGTAAAGTTACTCTTCTTTCTGTGTTAGTATTATATTCTTGGGGGGGGGGGGAGACTACAGGCAAGGTTCTCTTTATAGGGATTATGCACTTGAGTTTATTTAGAATCTCTGCATAATGTCATGTCTCCTCTATATATTTGTCAGTAATTCATTAATATAATATTAACTCTAGGTATTTACTTTATGTTTTGGATTATAATCTAACTAAAATGGCAGCTTTTTGATTTTCGAATACAAAATTTTTTATTTTGATGTTTAAATCATTTTGTTTTGGCTTTTTAGAAACATCTATCAGTTCCCTTGACAAAATCCATTGTTTTTAATTTTTCATCGTGAGCCAAGTGGGGCACCAAAAGATGCAGAAAATCCATCATGACTCTAGCCAGTCCTAGACATAGAATTAGTCACTTACTCTAAGAGCTCTAGTTCCTGTAGTAGGGAATACTATTCAAATAAAAGATTTGAGTTTTAACTTTGTATTCTGGTTAACTTTGAACATTTCCTTTGTGTATTTACATAATACTCACGCATCTTTTTTTCTTGAGGTTATCTTTCTAATTTATTTTGAATTAACTGTTTTGGTTTGGGGGCACACCTTGCTATGATCATGGCTTACTCTTCGTAATCACTCTTGCTAGAGCTAAGGAGATTATATGGGATGCCAGGGATCAAGTCCTGGTTACCTGGGTGCACTACACAATATATTATCTCTCCAGCTCCAACTTTAATGTTATTTTAAGGAAATTCTAAGGATATGGGCTAAAGCAATAGCACAGCAGGAAGGCATTTGCCTTGCACGAAGCAGACCTGGGACCTACCCAAGTTCTATTCCTGGCATCCCATAGGGTCTCCCATGTCTGCATAGGAACGATTTCTGAGCTCAGAGCCAGGAGTAACCCCTGAGCACCACCTGTTGTGGTCCCAAAATAAAAAAAAGAAAGAAAGAAAGAAAATTTAAAAGATAATTGATTATAAGACTCACTTTTTATTGTTTTTAGAGAATGGCGCCTACCATTTCTTCATCCGTATTACAAAATTTAGCGCTCTGAGATATGAATTCAGGGCAAACATGTTTGAAGTAAAATTATAAACTATTTATGTACTTTTTCTTACTGTTGCTTTTCACTAAATTATAAGCCAACAAAAAAATTCCGAAGTGAATAAACAGAGCAGCATGCTTAGAGGTGTTTCCCTTTAGGTTTCTGATTGGATGACATTTCTAGAGAAATGTGCCAACATTAGTAGACTGTGATTTGGTTGAAAGTCATACCTGCATATACTCTCCATTATCTTTCCATTTGGGGGCTCTGCTGGTGCTTATTACAGTCCATGGATTTTATAAACACTTGCTGAATTGACTGCAGACTGGTAGAAAATGCCATAGCTTATCATTGATCACTTTAATGTCTACAGATTTTTAGAAATAATTATCTTTTTCTATTGTTCTTTGATCTCTTGCTTTTGCTTGAGGTTCTCCATGTCATTAATTAAAAGAACATTGCTAGTTATGACTTTTTGGTGAAAATTGTTTAATTCCTTGGATGTTTCATCATGAGCCATGATAAGTTATTCAGACTTAGGCTTATTTTCCACTGGTGAAATAAGGCCCAAACTGTTCATTTAAGTAAACATGTTTGCCCAAAGAAAGCTTATAAAACTAGTGAGCATTTTTTCTTAATTCATAGTAAAACATGAACTCTTTGTTTAAGCACTCTATTACACAGAAAAACATTTCTATGTATGGTTTTGAATAAGCTATTCTTCCACGAGATGGTATTGAATTTAATTAGAAGAAAATATCTCCATGAAAATAAGCCTTTAATGATATACTGTTTTCAGTATAAGAGCATAAGTCATCGTATCCTTTAAATGGTGGGATAATGATGCTGAAACAAAACCCTATAGAAGAAAAAGTATTCATTTGTTGTTCAGTCTTTATTCTTTATCTTCCTTGTAGTCTTACTTCCAATTTCCCATTTAAAAGAAGTTTTTGTGTATGTTTTATTTTAATTCTACTCAAGACTCAGTACAATTTTATAAAGGGAAATTTATTTAAATTTAATACTGAGATCGAGCAGCCTTGAATAAAATTATTTGAAACGGCACTCACAGTTTCAGTATAAACACCATCATCATCCATCCATCCATTCATTCATTCATCCACTAAACCACAGTGTGTCTATTACCATAGGGTACTGGGGAAATGATTTTATAAGCTTGCTTGGTGAACAAAAGGAGAAGAGTTTTAAAAAAAAGTGGAAAATGTGGCAAGAAAGTCTGGGCTGAGCCTAGGTAAGCATTAAAAACTGGGATTGACCTGAGATTTGATTATATTAAAAGTTCATGTAAGGTCAACTAAAAGCACAACATGTTTTAAGTAGGCACACCAAATACAGGAAATGAGAAAGGGGACAAAACTCATTTGTGCACCCTGCTTTCTCTTTTTTCCTTTATAAATAACAATCAGCATTTTTCAAGTGTTTGTGCTGATTTGGTTACTGTTCCCATGACTTAGAATGTGTCCTTATTTAGTTCATTTTTCACCAGAGCTTATCCCAACTATGATTGCCTTGAGATGGACTCTTAGGTAACTGAAAGTCCCATTTCTATTTTGCAGAGGAGGAAGTCAAAACATGTAGGGTTTAAGTAACAGCCCAGAATTACTTGGATGTGCCCAAGCTCCCTTCCTGTTCCTAGGATCATCTGTTGCAATTGATGAAGTCTCAAAGACAAAGGTAGAAAGGGCAGGATTTGTATGTTCCAAAGAGCAACATAAGTAAAGTGGAAACAGTGAAGGAGCAAGAAGTAGTGGACACACACACACACACACACACACACACACACACACTGTGTAGCACAGGTTCTGCGGGTGGCAGAAGAGTCTTGAGTTTGGAGAGGAAACCTAGTTCCATGCTTTAGAAATGATGGAGTCAAGCAATCAACTAGCATGGACAATGTCATTCTCATCTGGAACATAATAGCCCTGCTCATATATTCTCTGAGAGCTTCAGATGCCTCAAGACAATAGAAAGAGACATTAAGAGAACTGGGGAGAAATAAAGCAAAAGAAATTCAACCTAAAAGAACTGAGAGATAGGACAATGGAGAGGGTGCTTTATTTGCATCTGGCTGACTCAAGAACCCATGTATGATGCAATAACCTGATGATCATGTGAAAGGAATTATACTGTTCACTTGTTTCCCCAGGTAGTGCATATCACCTCTTGAACCTTGATCTGTTCCTTGAGCATTCCTAGATTAGAAAAGATTCCTATCCTCTACTTCACTGAGTATAGTGTGAATGTTTCTGGGTTTGCATTATCTTGATAAATGGAAGCAAAATTCCCCTTATAAGATGATTAAATTCTGTTACTTTCTAAAGAAATAATAGTGCTGCCCAGGTTTCATCATTTTAGGAGAGTAATTATGCTTTATCATATTACTAAGGTGAAAGGAAAGTGGCAGAACTTTAATTACATATTATAGCTCAGTGTAAACCCAGAACAAAGACTTGCATAGGTGGGGCAATTTTCTTTCTCCAGGGTGTCTTTTCCTTTAGGGGACAACTCTGCAGCTTATTCAAGATACAAGTGAGTGCTATGACAAAATTGCTAAAAATAATTGGTAGCCCTTTCTGAGATGAAGGAAATAGAAGATTTTTCAGATAGAGCTTTTGATAGAAGTTCCAGTTAAGTTTTCCTCCCAACACTGGTACTGGTTATCACAGACTACCCTTATGGGGAATTGAGTGGGTAATTTTAGCTATTCCTACCTAATAATGCAAACATTTAATTTTTTTCAGCCCCCCCCCGCAAACATTTAATTAAGAAACAAACAAACCAAAACACCTTGGAAAATGTTATGTTAAAAGTGACTATTCTGAGAACAGAAGTCAAAAGAGCTACATGATAGTGGCTGCCTCAAAATGAAATGACTCTATCAAAATGATTGTTAAAACAGTCCTGTGTAAATGTACCTGGAGCACATGATAGATGATCATCCAACTCTTGCAAAGATCCTGGGACTAAGATATTGTAATGTGTTCTCAGCCCACCTCATGAGGCATTGAAAAGTATATGTTAGGAGTTTCACACAACCTGGCAGAGGGTAAGCATGGGGTTTTCTGAGGGAAGTTCCAGAGGAATTCCTGGGGGAAATTTAGTGACCTGGAAAACAATGAGTAGATGCTTGTCTTAGGCAGGGGCATGAGGGAAAGGAAGAGGAACTCCTGGTTGAAAAGACAACAATAGCATAAGTGGTAGAATGAACTAGAACTTGACCTTGCTCCCAGTCCTGTTTTGACTAAGAACTTCACCATGAGCCCCCCCATTTATTTTGGAGAGGACATTGTTGATCTTCTAAAATGGCTCAATCTTTTTTCTTCCCTGTCAACAACATAGACTGATCCCTAAGCCAATTTAAAAATTAAGATGGAAAAAAAATTAAGGTGGATTTTAGAGCTAAATCCCCCTCAAATATGCTCTATTTAATTTAGGGGTTTGTTTTTGTTATTTATTTGCAGGGTCATACCTGGGCTTACTCTTGGCTTCCTCCTCAGGGATCTTCCAGATAGTCCTAAGGGAACCTTATGGGGTACCAGGAATCAAAACCTAGACCTTAACTCATATTCTAGGTACCCAGCCCCCAACTATAATATAAATAAAATAATTTAGATAAAAGTAATTTTCTACATATAAAATCACTTTAAGCTAAATTAAAAATAGATCAATTGCTTGTTTACTTTGAAAAACACAATTCTATTAGAAATACAAATTTAAAGAGTTACTGACCAATTAAATGATTAAGTATTCACTTGGCATGCCATGACTTCTGAAAATACCAATAATTATTCTATTTTAATAATGATGCCTTGGGCTATATAGAATTGAAAATTATGCTAAAACGTTTTAAATACGATATGCTAATCATCTTAAAATAGGAATCTTACATGTGGATTAAGCACAGATTATCCTTCTGTAACATAATATTAACCTGTATGTTCCCATAGAAACAAGAAATATAAAATGTAAATCAAATATTTTTCAATATTTAATTCATGATATACAAATAAAAGCATTTCACTATATGAAATTTATTAATTCAACTTTGTTAAGGATGCAAATATAGCTTCATTGAAATGTTTTCAAAATTTATATATTAACATTTTATATTACTGAAATAATTTATTCTAGTAATAAATTGAAAATACAGAACAAAAGAATTTAATTGAAATGGGAAGTACTAGCATTTACTATCTTTTTTTGTATATTGTTTTATTTAAATTTTTCAAAACAAAATGGATATTATAAACCTAGTTAGTATTGAGGGTTTTTTTGATTATTTGGGGGGCTACAACCTGGATAGACTCAGAGTTACTCTTGGATCTACACTCAGGGATCACTTTTGGTAGTGTTAATGGGCCTATAAGGGTACCAGGGATCAAACCCAAGTCAACTGCATGCAAAGAAAACACCTCTTTATTCTACTATCATTCTGACCCAGTATCAATTTTTTTAATCTGTGAATATCATTAATTGTGTCTTAAATTTATTTTATCGGTAAACATTACGTAATGGCCTTCTCAATATAAACAAATACATTCAATTTAAGAAAACTTTTCTTTCTATCTCTGGTCCACAACTGATCAAATACTTGCAATTGGAAGGGCATATGCTATTCACTCAAAATATAATGACTAAACGTATTAACTGTTATTACATCCTTTTTTTGGTTTAGTTTGAGACCACACCAAGAATTAAGAAGTAAGTATCTTTTTGTTTATTCTCTCTCCAGTTCTTTTATGTCCTTTTTTTACTGAAAGTATCAGTCAATTTCTATAAGACAATTTTAGATTGATTCACCCTCACCAAACAGATAATTTTATACTAACATACAGTAATTGATTAGTTTTGTAGGAATTGCACTCTAAAATAACTAACTTCCAACTGAGGATACTGGGCTAGAGAAGTAGTACAAGAATTAAGGTGCTTGCCTTGCCTTGTAGCCAACTTCAGTTCCCTAGAACCACATATGGTCCTGAACTCTGCCAGTGGATTGTTCTGAGCAGAGCCAGGAATAGTCTCCAAGGCATTTCTGGTGAACTACCCACCAAAAAAGGGATTTTAAATGGTGTCAGTATGGGTGCTGATGCTGGTAGTCTTATCTCTACTTTTATATTACTTTTCTAGGAAATTTTAAAAAATATTCCTCACAAGGACGGACCTGAGTTCAATTCCCTGCATCCCATATAGGTTCCCCACGCCAGGAGCAATTTCTGAGTGCATAGCCAGGAGAGGGCCCGGAGAGATAGCACAGCGGTGTTTGCCTTGCAAGTAGCCGATCCAGGACCTAAGGTGGTTGGTTCGAATCCCGATGTCCCATATGGTCCCCCGTGCTTGCCAGGAGCTATTTCTGAGCAGACAGCCAGGAGTAACCCCTGCGCACCGTCGGGTATGGCCCAAAAATAAAAACAAAAACAAAACAAAACAAAAAACATAGCCAGTAGAAACTCCTGAGTGTCATCGGGTGTGGCCCAAAACCCCCAAAATAAATAAATAAATAAATAAATAGATAAATAAAAATTAAAAAATATTCCTAATTACTTTTACTTTAGAAGGAAAAAAAATCACAGGCCAATGATATCCTATATGCTACCCAAAGTCTTCCAGGAGTAATTCCTAAGTACAGAGCCAAAAGTAACCCATGAGCACTGCTGGGCATGGCTCAATGCCCCCTCAAAATTTAATTAAAAATCAAAAATTATGGAGCCGGCTAGGTGGCGCTTGAGGTAAGGTATCTGCCTTGCAAACGCTAGCCAAGGAAAGATCGCAACTGCGGTTCGATCCCCCGGCGTCCCATATGGTCCCCCCCCAAGCCAGGGGAAATTTCTGAGCACTTAGCCAGGAGTAACCCCTGAGCATCAAACGGGTGTGGCCTGAAAAACCAAAAAAAAAATCAAAAATTATAAAAAAAATAACTACCATACCCTACTTTGGAAACTTTATTAAATATATGCAAATTTTTATTTTAACTATAAAATAGTATCAATGTAAATTATAACCGTAAAAGATAAATATAGTACAGCAACCATAAAATCAGACAAATCCTTTTTACTGGAATATATCATCATGATCTAACTGAGTCCCAGATGCGAAATCACCAGAATGCTTGGTGAGGAGATGGTACAACAGTTAGGGAACATGAATAAACAGGTCACTGCATTCTCCAGTCCTTTGCAGGGCCACTGTTGGCTGAGAATCTTGGGTGGGGTCCTGCGGCCTTGTGTGCCTCTGTTGGGAACCCTTGCCAATCAGGGTTCTCTGAATGCTTACTGATTACTAGGCCAGGAATCATCCAATGCTCATGATTTTTGACCACTGTAACCAAGAAGCTAAGTGGTACTTTCTGAATTCATACAAATTATGATTGTCTCTAGTAATTTTTTTCTATTTTAAGAATCATATTAATAATACATGAATACATTTTTCTTGAATCTGATATGTAAACTTAGAGATCTTTTCCTTTGGGAGAATATTACTATAAATTTTGTTCTGCAATTTTTGCTTTAGTTTTGTAACATCATGTCTATATATTGAAGCTATATAATCTAGTGAATTAATTTTATAGTTCTATAAGAAATACATGCATAATTTTAATATTAAAATAGTAAAACAAATGAATAAATTAAAACTCAAAGTTCTGTTTTACACAATTTCTGATTTATCTTTTTTTTTTTTTTTTTTTTGCTTTTTGTGTCACACCCCCGGCAAGCACTCAAGGGTTACTCCTGGCTCTATGCTCAGAAATCACTCTTGGCAGGCTCAGGGGACCATATGAGATGCCAGGATTCGAACTACCATCCTTCTGCATGCAAGGCAAATGCCCTACCTCCATGCTATCTCCTAGCCCCTGATTTATCCATTTTAACCTTTTTAGAATCATTATATTTATGTGTGTATACATATATTTATGCAAATTTAATTATTATATACACATGCATAATTATTTAAATGTTGCTCATTTACCTAGGCATAATTTAAGTATGTGAATGCTATTGAAAATGCAATTTTTTCTTCCAACAGTTTTCTCTTTCAACAATTCAACTTTTTCAACATTATCACTCAGAGAATGTAATGTAACCTTCCAGTTTATTTTCTAATGTATTCACATTTTGAATTAAAATTATGTTATTGAATTCATTTATTTTATTTTTTATAAAATAAAATAAAAATAAAAATAAACTATTTTATCATGGGCTGGAGAGATATGAGCCTGCCTGGAGTGATTTCTGAGCATAGAGCCAGGAATAACCCCTCTGCACTGCTGGGTGTGACCTAAAAACAAACAAACAACTATTTTATCATATAAAGTATTAAAAATAGTTTGATAATTTTTATTTAATCATATTATTTGGGGGGAGGTCACACTCTGCAGTGCTTGGGGTTACTACTGGTTCTGTGCTAGGAAATCACATTTCTGAATAATCAATAATGATGTATTTTATATGTAAAAAACATTTATTTTGCAAGAGAATATTAAAAACATAATTTTGTAACTTTATTTAACTGAAATTTTAACTTTGGAATCAATGTACAATTTGTGTGCATGTCTATGTTATAAGTAGAAAACAAGCTATATTTTCTCTAAATGAATAACCAGTTGTGTTACAAGTTATGAAGTTGTCTAATATTTACCTACTTAAATAAAAATATACCTGCTCTACAAATTAAATTCTCATTTATATATGATCATTCCTGATTTCTTTTTTTTTTTTTTTAATTTTTCAGCCATACCCATTTGATGCTCAGGGGTTACTCCCGGCTAAGCACTCAGAAATTGCCCCTGGCTTGGGGAGACCACATGGGATGCCAGGGGATCGAACCGTGGTCCTTCCTTGGCTAGTGCTTGCAAGGCAGACATCTTACCTCTAGCGCCATCTCGCCGGCCCCAGATTCCTGATTTCCTACTTATTTTTTTTAGTCTTGATAAAAAAGTAGTGCTTCAATTACCATAATTTTGTTTTCATGTTTTTTTATTACTAACTCTCTGAATATTGTAAACATTCACTTTTAATTAAGTTTAAATATCTCACAGCCCAATTTCATCAGGAATCTTGAGCATTCTTCTTCAGTTTCTTTTAAATATAAGTATAGGGCCAGGGCAATAGCACAGTGGGTAGGGCATTTGCCTTGCACGTGGCCAACCCAGGTTTGATCCCTGGCACCCCATGTGGTCCCCCAAGCCTGTCAGCAGTAATTTCTGAGCACAGAGCCAGGAGTATCCCCTGAGCACCACTGGGTGTAATCTCAATAAACAAAATAAATAAATATAAGTATAAAAACTTGATGGAATTACATTGAATGTGGAAACGTCTAGAAAAAAAATTTTTGTAGAAGTAAAGGAAAAGATTCATCCACAGAAGAAAATGGATTTTGGTACTCTTCTAAGATTAATTACTGACTTCATTTTTATCTAAGGTTATTGGTCTATTCAAATTTTATACAACCATTTTAGCCAACACAACCTTTAATGCCTTCTCAAATACTTATATGTATGTGTATATATATGTATATGCATATATATGTTTATATATACTCTTAAATTAGAATTTCTTAACAAAATACTTTGATTTTTGACATTTTCCCTAAGTCAGACATTGCAGAAATTGGTTGGTTGGTACTATGATTTTTCCTTCTAGGCAAGAAGTCAGTGATGCCAGTAACTTTCCCTGGCTTATTGCCAAAATTAAGATAGCCTTATTTTAGCTGTAGATCTTGTTAGTGCCATTAGGCACTTGTTCCCTTTTACTCACCTTGTGTCAGCCGTAGATTTCCACGAAAGCATCTTCCTTCCACATCTCTTTATAATGTTTCCATAGAAGGGTCATTCTCTTAGGAAATCTTTGTCTCCTAAAGAAGAAAAGTGTCTGCCATAGAGCAGTATGGGAGTGGGGTTGGGGTAACGAGAGGGTAACTGGGGAAATGGGTGACAGAAAATGAATACTGGTGAAGGGGTTGTGTTGAAACAATGTGTGATCAAAACTGAACTATCAACAACTTTTCAACGCTGTATTTCATGATTCTAAATCAATAAGTAAAAGTAAAACAAAGAATGAAGGAAAAAAATCTCTGTCTCCTTATAGAAAATTTTTCCACCTTCCAAAGAGGATTAAAAACAATTGATCCAGGGGCAAACATTGCTAATCCCTGCCACTTAGCATAAGAGAGGAAGAAGGTGCCCAACTGGCTTAGCTATTTCAAGAATGTGTTAACTCCAAACTTGGAAAAATCACTGAAATTCCTTCAACACTGTAAAATTTTCTCTTACCTTGTTTTAGCCTGAAGTTTCCTCTAACCTCACTTTATTTAGATTCCATTTTGTTTCTATTTATCCTTGAGAAACTTAAAAGTTTCTGGGCATTTTTCGTCGTCACTTTCCTACATAGATACAGACTTATCCTTCAGAAGCAAATCACAAACTCTTCGGTTGTTTCTGTAACAGGATGAAGTGAAAAAGAATTGTACATGTGAATACTTTCACTGCTTTGAGTAAAATTTGTTCACTCTACCCTGACGGGGATAGTGCAACTAAGTCAATAACTAGATGGACAAATAAGATCTGTCATCCTCTCTCTTGTCACTCGGCCATCTCCCTAGTTTTTAATGGTTATGTCTTCTAGCAGTTGTTTAAGTCCCTATTTGTGAGAATAAGTAGAATGCCTGTCTCAAATACAGGCAGAGGTTGGAAAGGGGTGGCATTGGTGGTGGGAATGTTGCACTGGTGAAGGAGGGTGTTCTGTTTATGACTGAAACACAACTATAATCGTGCTTGTAATCATGGTGCTTAAAGATTTTATACATTAAAAAAATAATACAAAAAAAAAAAAAGAATTTGGGGGACTGAGCAGAGGCCTAAAAAGTAAGGCACCTGCCTTGCCCTCTCTAGCCTAGGATGGAACTCGGTTTGAATCCCCGGGATCCCATATGGTCCCCCAAGCAAGGAGCAATTTCTGTGTGCATAGCCAGGCGTAACCCCTGAGTGTGGCCCAAAAACAAACAAAACAAAACAATAAAAAAAATTTTTTGTGGGCATCTAAGAAGGATGGGATGGGAGGGAGGGATAGTGGGGAGAAAGGGAAAGAGGGAGCAAGGGAGGGAGAGAGAGAGAGAAGAGAGAGGGGGTTATCTATTTTCAGTCAGTGTTTGCCTCTGGTTAAAAGTCTCATGTCAATGGTGGTGGAATTGTCCCAAAGCACTATCACTATGTAACTTAAATAAAACTGTGAAAAACTATAATTCACATTGGTCCCAATAAAATGTATTAAGAAATAAAAAAAAATTGGGGCCGGTGAGGTGGCGCTAGAAGTAAGGTGTCTGCCTTGCAAGCACTAGCCAAGGAAGAATGCGGTTCCCCCGGCGTCCCACATGGCCCCCCCAAGCCAGGGGCAATTTCTGACTACTTAGCCAGGAGTAACCCCTGAGCATCAAACGGGTGTGGTCCAAAAAAAAACCCAAAAAAATAAAATAAAATAAATTTAAAAATTAAATCTTTAAAAAAAAAAGACATTGTCCCGCTTGTGTGCTATTTATATCCTGAATGCAAACACTACATAATCCCGATATTTCATAAACTTTGTATAAATTATACATAAATAAATAATTTCACTCACAAACCTTGAAAATAGAGATTCAGTAACAGGACCTCAGGAGAATTTGAGGCAAATTTATATATTTATTTATCTCCTGGCAAGACCAGGAGAGGATCAGAGAGGTTTCTTATTTTTATTTTTTATTTAAACAACTTTATTACATACATGATTGTGTTTGGGTTTTGAAAAGGAATAAAATCCATGCCGGGTTTTACTTAGGTTTTACTTAGGAAAGGACCACATGTTTACAAGCTTGCGTCTAGTGAAAAGGAAGTCCCGCCTTTACCCCTACCTCGCCCAATGATCCGCGCTATCGTGCCGGAAACCCTACCTCACCAATGGTCTGCGTTATTGTGGCGGAAGTCCCGCCTTTACCCCTACCTCGCCCAATGATCCGCGCTATCGTGCCGGAAACCCTACCTCACCAATGGTCTGCGTTATTGTGGCGGAAGTCCCGCCTCTACCCCTACCTCACCCAATGATCTGTGTTATCATGGTGGAAGCCCAGCCCTCAAGGAAGTGCATCATTCTACTTCCTTCTCCTCCCATTTCCCATCTTATATAAGGGGGAACCAGCCGTAGCACGCGGTCTTTCTGGCTTTGCTCTGTGAGAGGAAGCTGTAGACCCTGGTACCAGAATAAAAGAATCCACCTGAGCGTTTGCTTGAGTTGGTCTCCCTTCATTTCTCCGCAACGGAGCAGAATTTGGAATCCTCGGACCGGACATTGGCGAGCCAGCCAGGAGATACCAGATCTGCCCGGAGCGGGGGTAGTGAACGGACCACTCGGTGGGTTCTAATTAATGTAGCTTGTGTTGTTGTGTTGTTGGTTGTAACTTGTTGTGAGTAGAAACTAGCAATGTATCTTGTGTTGTAGGTTGTAACTTGTTGTGAGTAGAAGCTAGCACTGTATCTTATGTTGTCGGTTGTAACTTGTTTCGGGTAGAAATTGGCAGTATACTTTATGTTGTTGTGACTGGATGTGCATCAAAAATGGAAGTAGGGAAATGGTAGGGTGACCGAGGACCTGAGAGTCCCCACTCGAAGTGGATACCGGGTGGTAGTGAATTGACGAGTTCAGAAACTATAGGTCACGACCCTGGAGGGCCCCCAGGAGTTCGAGTTTGCAGCGGGGAAGACGTTCCCCAGGCTGCTGTGGTGAACCTTATTTCTATTAATTAGAGGTTTCTGTTTTTGAGTTTTGCTCCTCTGTTCTGTCTTGTTCCATTGTAGTTGTGTCGTGTAAGTGTGTAGGTTCTGTAGACGTGTGTTGGCTTAAATTCTTTGAACTCTTCTATCCTCACCTCCTTTGCCCCCCCCAAATCTTTTCCTCATCTACTCCTTTGATTTACTGTTCTCATTATGGGACAGAAGCAGACAACTCCTTTGTCCCTCACTCTGGACCACTGGTCAGAAGTGAGGATTCGTGCACAAAATCGTTCCCTAGCCGTAAAAAGGGGCAAGTGGCAGACATGCTGTGCTGCTGAGTGGCCAGCCTTTCAAGTTGGATGGCCAAAGGGGGGGTCTTTTTATATTTCCCTAGTTCGCAGAGTGAGAGACATCGTGTACCGACCGGGGCCGCATGGACATCCTGATCAAGAACCCTACATTCTCATGTGGGAGGACCTCTGTACCAGTCCCCCTGACTGGGTGCGGCCATTCCTTCCCCCCCCTAAACCTTCTTCTTTACAGCCGCTTTTGGAGCCTACGATCCTACCCATGAAGGAGAAAAGGGAATCGGAGTCACAGCCTAAAGAGGAGCGAGCTGTGCCCCGCATTTACCCTGACACTACGGACCTACTTCTCTTTGAACCCCCCCCTTACAACCCATCTGCTCGCACCCCTTCCGCTCCAGCAGGGGAGGCGACTGCAGAACCCCGTTCCCCATTAGATCTCTCCTTAGCTTCCCAGCCTTCCCATGTGCTGCAGGGGGGAGGGGAAGGAGCAGCTTCCCACATGCTCCAGGGGGCTGGGGGAGGAGCGGCTTCCCACGTGCTCCAGGGGGCTGGGGGAGGAGCGGCTTCCCACGTGCTCCAGGGGGCTGGGGGAGGAGCAACTTCCCATGTGCTGCAGGGAGAAAGGGGAGGAGCAACTTCCCATGTGCTGCAGGGGGGAGGGGAAGGAGCAGCTTCTCACGTGCTCCAGGGGGCAGGGGGAGGAGCAACTTGCTTGCCTCCATCATCCCCAGAGTCCTTGCTGGATGAGAGCCAGCGAGCAGGGCCAGCTGCGGGAACCCGCAGCAGGCAAAAAGATTTGACATTTGGAGCTTTGCCAATCATGCCGCTGAGGCCAGTAGGGCCCATGATGGACGATGGGAGGGGGGGGGAGATGCCTGCCCTCCAGTATTGGCCCTTCCCCACGTCTGACCTTTATAACTGGAAGCTTAACCATCCCTCTTTCTCTGAAGACCCCACTAGGTTAATTAATCTTTTAGATTCTCTGATGAACACCCACCAGCCTACTTGGGACGACTGCCAGCAGCTGCTTCGTACCCTGTTCACTACTGAAGAACAGGACCGCATTTTGGCAGCAGCCCGGAAAAATGTGATAGGATTAGATGGCTTGGTGACAACCAGACCTGATGTTATTGATGACTCTTTCCCCTTGCGGAGACCGGATTGGGACCCCAACACATATGAAGGTAGGGGGAATCTGTCCACCTATCGCCAGACTCTCATGAGAGGTCTCCAGGAAGCGGCTAGAAAGCCCACAAACCTAGCCAAGGTAAAAGAGGTAATACAGGGACCCGATGAGCCTCCCGGGGTTTTCCTAGAAAGGCTGATGGAAGCCTATAGGAGGTATACTCCTTTCGATCCAACCTCTGAAACTCATCAGGCTTCAGTCATTATGGCTTTTGTAGGACAGTCAGCAGCAGATATTAGAAAGAAACTCCAGAGGCTGGAGGATATCCAGGGAAAGACTTTACAAGACCTAGTAAAGGAGGCTGAGAAAGTGTTCAGTAAGAGAGAAACAAAGGAAGAAAGAGAGGAGCGACTAGAAAAGGAGAGAAGAGAGTGGCAGGAGAAGAGAGACAGGGAAAGGAGAGAAGCAGAGGAGAAAGAGAGGGAAGAGAGAGAGAGGAGGGAAGAACGAAAGGACAGAAGAAGGAATAAGGAACTGGCAAGGGTCTTGGCAGTAGCAGTAGACAGATCTAGCACAGGTCAGAAAGGTAGGGACCTGGGCCCACGAAGACGCCGACCCCTGGACAAGGACCAATGCGCTCGCTGCCGCCAGAGGGGACACTGGGCTCGGGAATGCACCCAACCCCCACGATCCCCTCATAGCACCCAACCCCCACGATCCCCTCAACCTTCAAGGACCCTGGCCCTTGAATCTGAATAGGGGGGTCAGGGCTCCAACCCCCTCCGGGAGCTCAGGGCTAAATTTAAGGTGGAGGGGACTCCCATAGACTTTGAACTTGACACAGGGGCAGTATACTCGGTCCTAAAGAAACCTTTGGGACCCCTCTCTAGTAAGCAATCCTTAGTACAAGGAGCAAATGGAAGTAGCTATCGTTCCTGGACTACTTCCCGGACTATGGACTTGGGGAAAGGAGAAATCAAGCATTCTTTCCTGGTCATACCAAACTGCCCCTCACCTCTAATGGGATGAGACTTGCTAACCAAACTCAGAGCCCAGATAACCTTTGAAGAAACTGGTCCAGAAATTGCTTTTCTTAATCCCAGTGTTCAACCACTTACCACCTCCGTCCTGACCATCAGGGCTGAGGATGAATATAGACTATTTACAAATGACCCCTTGCCAGTTGAAAGCCAAGACACCGACTTTTGGTTGAGACTAGTTCCAGAAGCTTGGGCCGAAACTGCTGGACTGGGGTTGTCTACCTTACAGGCTCCAGTAGTGGTAGAGTTAAAAACTACTGCTGTCCCTGTGAGAGTTAGGCAGTACCCCATGAGTCAGGAAGCGAAGAAAGGCATAACTCCTCATATCCGGAAACTTCTCCAACAAGGGGTCTTAGTAAAATGTCAATCAGCCTGGAATACTCCATTACTCCCAGTTAAGAAGCCTGGAACTGGGGACTATCGGCCAGTACAGGACCTAAGGGCAGTTAACAGTCAGGTGGAAGTCATCCATCCCACTGTGCCAAACCCATACAATCTTCTCAGCACCTTAAGTCCTGAAAGAGTATGGTATAGTGTATTGGACTTAAAAGACGCTTTCTTCTGCCTGTCTCTACATCCAGCCAGTCAACCCTTATTTGCTTTTGAGTGGAGTGATCCTGAGGCAGGAATTTCAGGCCAACTAACCTGGACCAGATTGCCTCAGGGATTTAAGAACTCCCCTACCATCTTTGATGAGGCCTTGCACCAAGACTTAAGTCTCTTCCGCAGCCAGCACCCCCAGGTAACCCTGCTCCAGTATGTGGACGATATTTTACTTGCAGGAAAAACTGAAGAAGATTGCAAGCAGGCCACCCATAACCTGCTGAAGGAACTTGCTCGGCTAGGGTATAGAGCATCAGCTAAGAAGGCGCAGCTGTGCCAGAGAGAGGTGACGTTTCTGGGATACATGCTACGAGGGGGAAAGCGATGGCTGACGGAGGCCCGGAAGAAGGTCGTGGCACAGATCCCTGCACCTACTACTCGCCGGCAGTTACGTGAGTTTCTGGGAACGGCAGGTTTCTGCCGCCTCTGGATCCCTGGTTTCGCCAACTTGGCAGCCCCACTGTACCCCCTCACAAAAGGGGATGCCAAGTTTGAGTGGACCCATGAATGCCAAAGGGCGTTTGACTCTATCAAAACAGCTCTGCTCACAGCCCCAGCCCTGGCCCTCCCTGATGCTAGCAGGCCTTTTACCTTATATCTAGAAGAGAAAGGGGGAATGGCAAGGGGAGTGCTGACACAGACGCTAGGTCCGTGGAAAAGGCCGGTTGCCTACCTATCAAAGAAACTAGACCCAGTGGCCAGTGGGTGGCCTAAATGTTTGAGGGCAATAGCCGCAGCTGCACTTCTGGTAAAGGATGCAGATAAAATTTCCTTGGGACAAAAGCTGACTATAATAGCCCCTCATGCTCTGGAAAGTATAATTCGACAGCCCCCCGACCGTTGGCTCTCAAATGCCCGTATTACCCACTATCAGAGCATCCTTCTAAACAAAGGCAGAATAACTATCGGCCTACCTGTGATTCTCAACCCGGCCACCCTGCTCCCTGAAGAGTCAGAGACACCAGTGTTGCATAACTGCCAGGATTTGCTGGCCGAAGAGAGTGGGCTGAGAAGGGACCTACAGGACCAGCCATTAAAGAACCCTGATGTCATATGGTACACAGATGGGAGTAGTTTTCTCCAAGATGGAGAGAGACGAGCTGGGGCTGCAGTGGTGAGTGACCATGACGTTATCTGGTCCAAATGCCTGAAAGAGGGAACCTCTGCTCAGCGAGCTGAGTTGATAGCCCTTACCAGAGCACTAGAAATGGCAGCAGGAAAAAGGGCAACCATCTACACAGATAGCAGATATGCTTTCGGAACTGCCCATGTCCATGGCGCTATCTACCAAAGGAGGGGACTCCTGACATCTGCAGGAAAGGAAATTAAACACAAAGAAGAGATATTGCGTCTTTTATCTACTCTTCTCCTACCCAAAGAACTGGCGATAGTTCACTGTCCAGGTCATCAAACGGGAAAGGAAACCGTTGCGTCCGGAAACAGAAGAGCTGATGAAGCAGCAAAGGCAGCGGCATCCCGCATGAAGGAGATCCCTGCACTTATTGTTACTGAACCTGACAACCTCCCACCAGTGTCAACAACTGTAGACTCCCTTTCTGAAGAACCATAGGTAAATCAGTATCTGCAAACTCTTCACCAACTCACCCACTTAGGGGCCAGAAAAATGATGGAGTTAATTAAGAAATGGCCTCGGGTACCAAAACCAGAGAGGCTAAAGGAAATGGTGGAAAAAATTGTAAGGTCCTGCCAACCTTGTTAACTGGTAAATGCCTATCCTACTAAGATGGGAACTGGAAAGAGACTGAGAGGGGAAAGACCAGGCCAACATTGGGAGATTGATTTCACTGAAATCAAGCCTGCCAAATATGGACTAAAGTATTTGCTAGTCTTTGTAGATACATTTTCAGGATGGGTGGAAGCCTACCCATGCAAGAAGGAAACAGCCCAGGTGGTGGCTAAGAAGATATTAGATGACATCTTCCCCAGGTTTGGACTTCCTCAGGTAATTGGGTCAGACAACGGACCAGCTTTTGTGGCCCAGGTAAGTCAGGGATTAGCCAAGACCCTGGGCATAAATTGGAAATTACACTGTTCGTATCGCCCGCAGAGCTCAGGGCAGGTAGAAAGGATGAACAGATCTATTAAGGAGACTTTAACCAAATTATCTCTAGAGACTGGCATAGGGGACTGGACTACCCTCTTACCTTCTGCCCTCTTCAGGGCTAGGAATACCCCTTTGCCCTCTTTGTGTAAACTAACTCCTTTTGAAGTGTTGTATGGTGCTCCCCCCCACCCCCCGGTGCGAATGCTTTTTGAGCCTTATGATGTTTTCTCTCCCCCCTCCACTCCCTTAGCAGCTCGGCTGGCCGCCATCGCTGCCCTACAAAGCCAAGTCTGGAAAGAACTCAGACAGGCATATGAACCCGGAGAATTGACGGTGCCACATCCCTTCAAGCCGGGAGACCAGGTCCTGGTGAGGCGGCATCGCTCGCAGACACTGGAGCCTCAGTGGAAGGGACCCTATGTCGTCCTTCTGATCACCCCTACTGCTGTTAAGGTGGACGGCATTGCCTCCTGGGTTCACGCCTCCCATCTGAAACCTGCCCCTGCTGACCTCAACCGTAATGAGTGGAAAGTGGAGCGCACCGAGAATCCTCTCAAGATTCGAGTCCGGCGAACGCACTCTAGCCCTGATATGCCCTCTGACTCTAACAATGCTCCTCCTGGCACTGGCTGAAGGAGGACTCGATGAGCCCATAAGCCCAGAAGAACTGGTAAAAAAAACTATTTGGAAACCCCTGTGACTGTATGGGAGGCTATCAACTCAACAGTAGGCTCCTGTACACTCGAGCAGTAGACTGTGGAACTAGAATTGCTTACCTCCAGTCCCCTACTTCTTCCCAAGGGGGGGGGGGGAAACCAGAATGGGTGTGTAGAGAAAAACCTCAACCCTTGCCTCCCTCTTCGGGGGGGAAGTGCCCTGCTGGATGTGTGGAGCTTACTCAAGTTCACTCCCGGTGCTATCGGGAGTATCGAGAGTGTACCAAAAATAACCGGGCATATCTGGTGGCCAGACTCACTGAAACTTACAAGGGGAGCATAGGAGGGAAATGGACAGTTAGTAGCTATAGATCTCCCTATGGAGCCGCAAGTTGCATGGCTGAAGTGGGAGACTTGGTCTGCTGGCCCCTAAAGGCACCCATTCACATCTCGGATGGTGGAGGGCCAACAGACCAGGAAAGAGAAAAAAAAGGCCATAGACTGGGCTACAAAGGAAGTGGAGACTAAAATGCCTAAGTGGCCTCGGCACCCCTCCCTCCGACCCCGGATGCCTGCTGAGAAGTTAGATCCAAATACTCATGGCATCCTAGAAGAAACTCACAAACTTCTTAATTTCTCTAACCCTACTCTAGCTGCTGATTGTTGGCTTTGTATGAGAATGGGGGAAAATTGGCCTTTGGCTATCCCCATCCAACTAGGTAATCTAACCTTTGCTTCTTCTAGCTGTACCTATGTCAAACCCTTTAAGGTAGTCCCCTTTAGCTTTAAATCATCTGTTTGCTATTCGCATAACAGCACCGAATCTGTAGACCTGGGTCAGGTAGGGGCTACTCAGTGTTCAGAAGTCCTACCTGCTCCCTCTAGCCCAGGGTGTTTACCTCCGGGACGGGCATGGATATGTGGTGGAAATTTGGCTTACTCTCTTTTTCCCCAGAACTGGACCGGAATATGCGTCCCAGCATTAGTGCTCCCCAACATTGACATCATCCCGGGGACAGAGTCCATCCCCTTGCCTAGCATAGATCTCTTAGGCGGCACCCGACGGTCTCGACGAGCTATAGTGTTCCTGCCCCTACTGGTAGGGCTAGGGGTAGCGGGTGGACTAGCAACCGGAAGCGCAGGGCTAGCCATATCAATAGACAAATATAACAAACTCTCGCAAAAATTAATTTCAGATGTGGAGACAGTATATAATTCCATTAATGATGTGCTGGACCAGCTTGACTCCGTGGCTGAAGTGGTATTACAAAATAGGCGGGGGTTAGATTTGATCTTGGCAGAGCAAGGAGGGCTTTGTGTGGCCTTGCAAGAAAAATGTTGTTTCTATACTAACAAGTCAGGAATAGTGCGAGACAGGATCAGACACCATCAAGAGGAGCTTGCCCAAAGAAGAAAAGAGCTATTAGATGGTCCCTTATGTTCCTTATGGGGTGGGATTCTCCCCTATCTAATGCCCCTACTGGGACCCCTTCTGAGCCTTTTACTTCTGGTAGCCATTGGTCCATGCATAATCAATCGGATCACTACGTTCATACGAGCACAGGTTGGGGACGTTAAACTTATGGTATTACGTCAACAATATCAAGAATTAGCTCAGGCAGATAATTTTGACCAGGAATATCAGGAAGTGGAGGCCCCTGACCACATTGACTTCTAGGATTAGAAGTTTTACTACAAGAAGTGGGGAGATGAAAAGGAATAAAATCCATGCCGGGTTTTACTTAGGTTTTACTTAGGAAAGGACCACATGTTTACAAGCTTGCGTCTAGTGAAAAGGAAGTCCCGCCTTTACCCCTACCTCGCCCAATGATCCGCGCTATCGTGCCGGAAACCCTACCTCACCAATGGTCTGCGTTATTGTGGCGGAAGTCCCGCCTTTACCCCTACCTCGCCCAATGATCCGCGCTATCGTGCCGGAAACCCTACCTCACCAATGGTCTGCGTTATTGTGGCGGAAGTCCCGCCTCTACCCCTACCTCACCCAATGATCTGTGTTATCATGGTGGAAGCCCAGCCCTCAAGGAAGTGCATCATTCTACTTCCTTCTCCTCCCATTTCCCATCTTATATAAGGGGGAACCAGCCGTAGCACGCGGTCTTTCTGGCTTTGCTCTGTGAGAGGAAGCTGTAGACCCTGGTACCAGAATAAAAGAATCCACCTGAGCGTTTGCTTGAGTTGGTCTCCCTTCATTTCTCCGCGACGGAGCAGAATTTGGAATCCTCGGACCGGACAGTTTCAGTCATGTAAAGAACACCACCCATCACCAGTGCAACATTCCCATCACCAATGTCCCAAATCTCCCTCCTCCCCACCGAACCCCCGCCTGTACTCCAGACAGGCTTTCTATTTCCCTCGTACATTCTCATTATTAGGATAGTTCAAACCGTAGTTATTTCTCTAACTAAACTCATCCCTGTTTGTGGTGAGCTTCATGAGGTGAGCTGTAACTTCCAGCTCTTTTCTCTATTGTGTCTGAAAGTTATTATTGCAAAAATGTCTTTCATTTTTCTTAAAACCCATAGATGAGTGAGACCATTCTGCATTCTCTCTCTCTCTCTCTCTCTGACTTATTTCACTCAGCATAATAGATTTCATGTACATCCAAATATAGGAAAATTTCATTACTTCATCTCTCCTGACAGCTGCATAATATTCCATTGTGTATATGTACCACAGTTTCTTTAGCCATTCATCTGCTCAAGGGTAACTTGGCTGTTTCCAGAGTCTTAAAATGGTAAATAGTGCTGCAATGAATATAGGTTTAAGGAAGAGATTTTTGTATTGTATTTTTATGTCCCTAGGGTATATTCCTAGGACCTCAAATGGTCACCTGAGCACTGTGAGGAGTGACCTCTAAGCACAGATGCAGAAATGAACCAAACACTTATGAGCAAGGTCCTCAAACTAAAATAGTAAATGAAGAGAAAGCACAATTGACATTATTTTACTAATTTTTTGTGATATATGACATTTTCATAGTAGAAGAATATGTGAAATATAATATTTATTATGATAATAATAAATAAAATGTTCCAACATGGGTACAATAATGTAAGAGTTTTGCACATGTGTGTGTGGTTTAAGTGTGTTATATTAATACAATATCTTATCTAGAGTAGATGAGGTCATAGGAACATCACTTCTGTTGTTAATCTTTTCTTAAGTTGGGCGAAGCAGAAAATAATGATTTATTTAATGTCTTGCATTTTTATTTTATTCTATATTTTAAATAATTTTAAACTATTCAAATTTTTAATTGCTAAAATAGTATAAAATTGGTTGTGTCCCAGTTTTTGAAAAGCAAAACATGTGTTTTAAGAAAAGAATAAACTGCAGCTGGACACTAGCTATTGAAAAAATCTGCAATATGATCTTACTAAAAGAAATAAATTTAGATACTATACAATTTCTAGCTAATTGTAAAAGATCAAAATATTAGAGTAGCCAGTATTGGCTGTCATAGTGAATTAGACACTTTTAAAATAAAATTATTTTGAACTTTCTAGAGAGTAAATTGATCTACAAATCAATATAAAATAATTTCACTCTTTAATATTTATTAATTCTTTAAAAATTTCTACAGAAAACCAAAAAATTTTAGGTAAGTATATTCATTATAATTGTTTTACAGAAAAATTGTAAAGTGTCAACCAGTAGGAATCTCGTTAAATAGTAAAATAGTATTCAATGTAGAAATAAAAAATCATGTATTTCAACGATAAGGAAATGTGTAAGGCATATTAAAATTTTTGGAGTGAAGGAAAAACTGCATATAATATGATCCCATTTTTGTTAACAACAAACAGTATCAGTGCAAATGGGGGGCGAATCTCCTTGAGATAGTGTCACTTTTTGAGATGTAAGCAAGTCTAGGCAAGCCTTGAAATCTGGTAGGAAGCCTTCTGGGCCTTTTTTTTTTTTTTCAGTTTGCTAAGGGGAAACAAAGAACCACTTACCAAATAATTCATTTTATATGAAAAAGGATTTGTAGCCAACAAATTTGACTATGAAACAAAGCTTAGATGAGAGGCTTTAGAACATTTCTGTCCAGGATTGTTTTGTCTGCTTGTGCATCTGACCTGGCTCTGTCTCCAAAACCATTCTTGGGAGATAGAGGACTCCGAACAAAGATGGGAAGAGCTCTTTGAGAAAGACCTCTGCAAAATATGGACCGCCATTTATCCTGTTCAACATGTATCCATAAGAAGATGTAATACCAAATGTGAAGGGAGTCTTTCTTTGCCGCTTTTCCGTTGTGCCCCCAAACTGGGAGTCTTGAAGGCTTCAGTATATTAGGGTAATTCTTGATGGTCAAACACAACCAGTCGAGCAGAAACAACACTGGTGCCTGCGACTTGCCTTGAGGGAGTTGCCTGGGCTCGTGCTGGGCATCTGGATGACAGAATCTGGATGAAATCCAGAGAAATATACAGGGCCAGTGCGAGATTGTCCATAAAGCTAAGATTCTGTACTTTCACAATCAGCAAATCAGAGGTGACACTGTTGAAGCAATATTATATTTATCTCCCGACACTGTGGTTTGAGGAAACTTAAAACTAAACATATATGGAAGTATAAATACAGGAAAAAAATAACAAAAAGTTTACCCATGCTTACATGGGAGCTTAGAGGGTAGTTATTGATATAAAAATATACAGAGACAAATAATTATGTTTTCAGGTGATTTCAATTTTCTATTATGTGTGGATTGAAACAGCATCTGTTTGAGATTACACAACTCTATCACTGAATTCTAGATGTGGTTGGGTAAAGGAGAGCAATATGGTAAATATTCTAAGTTGAATATGAAGAAACCTCTAATTCTTAGGCCAGTGAACACTTAGAAATTGCTTAGTCTCAATATAAAGAGAGAAAACATTTAATTTTCTTACTGCTCTCAGGAAGATATTGAATATGACAGCTTTACTCCTTTGAGATGAGTCAAATATTAATTTTATGCTTTTGTAAATCTATATGATTTTATAATTCTGTGAAAGCAACCATGGTCTCATCTTGGGAAATGAATATACATAAAATAACTTCTGCTATGCATATAATGTTTTATCTTAACTTTTTATTTGAAATTGATAGAATTAAAAATAATAAAAATCATTGATTAAATAAATAATGTAAAGAGAATAAACATCTAAAATGTTTAGCGCAATAAAAATTATAAAAGAACTACAGGGTGTGGTTAAAAACCACAACAAAACAAAAAGTATAAGTAATACAGTAATTATCAGAAATATTGAACAAATACATGTTGAAGATTCTTTACAATGTAGTTATTTTGAAATGATTATATTCATTAGAAACTTATTTTTCTCCTTAAAAAATATCTATGTATGCATATTTTACTTGAAATTTTATTATGTCTGACAAGAATTTGATCAGTATTTTTCTTCAAGAAAGAAATGCAGAAACTGAAAGTATTAGATTTTTTAAAACGTTAGTACTTGTTATCAGAATATCAAAAATGTAAAGTATTTAGTTGCTTTGAGTTGTTTTACACAATAAAATTTTCTTTTCTTCTCCAAAAAAAAAAGAATTTATTTAAATTCTGTTTCATTTGTTAGCCTTTTTAATCCTTTCTATATTAAATAGATGTTCTGTCTTTATACTACTTACTATATAATAAATATTTTATGTTATTCAATTAAGAGAAATATGAAAATAAAACATTTTGTGCTTTTTGTATTAAACTTTTTTAACACCATGATTACAAGGTTATTCAGAGTACAGGTTTTTTGTTTTTTTTGTTTTTTACAGATAAAGTTCTTCATGACTGACAGTCATATGATGTATAACAACTTTGACCAGTGTGCATTTTCCACCACCAATGTCAAGTTTCCCTCTCGCCCTCCCTGATGTCCTCTTCCTTCCCACCCACCCTTTCTCACCTACTTTTTGTGTTTTACAGAATCAAGCTTAATGGAAAAAGCTGTTCCCTATGACAATAGAATAAATAAAGGTTTCACAGAGAAGACAAGTGGACCTTGTCACAATGAAGGAAATTTGAAAAGAGGACAAGTTGAAGAGGTCCTTATATAATAATGTATAAAACTTGTCCAAGTACTATATTTTAGAGACCCAGCAAAATGACACTTTAGTAAAGCATTTTTTCACCTTGCATATATGAGACCCAGAGTTCTACTCTAAACACTACTACAAAATGTATAACCAACAATATGAACAAAATAGTACATTTAAGATTAGGACATAAAAATAATATTGTCTTTGTACAGAGAAGCACCAAATTAGGAATCTTTGACTGATGTCATTTCTTCACCCCTTTTTTTCCCCTCTTGCTGTGATGAGCCATGTTCTTCTACAAGTGTGGTTCTGGCACTTCACACATATAGATATGTTGCTGGAGTTGCACATCTAGTTCTAGTGTCCACACACTTAGCATTCCTGGGTTATACTGCTGTGCTGTTGTATTTACATATATTCTAATTGTAATGCTTGCTGTGAGGATACAGTGATACTCACATATATGCTCAATAGGAGTCACACTACTGGCTTGAATGTTTGCACATCTTTTATCAGTTGCATGTTCTCATCACAGAATTTACATTCTTAGTCTGTACTTTGAAGATACCACACTCTCCTGGGGTGTTAGTTCTCCTAGGTCATAAACAGCAAGGTTTATGCTTTATGTGTGCATTTGAGCAGCACTGGGAGGGAATTTATGATCTCAAGTCTTCAAGCAGGTGCTTTTAAAGCTGTCCAGTCTTTTGGGTACAATAATTAAGATGGTTAAGTTTTGCAATAGTATAAATTACAGAAGAACTGGTTTCTGTAAGAATGAAGACAATATACAGATATTCAAGACGTATATGATAAAAATGCTCTCCACTACTTATCATCAGGAAAATGTATATCAAAACAATTAGATATCACCTGCAATCAATATGACTGGCACAAGGGAAAGAACAAAACAGCCAGTGTTGGTGCAGATGGGGAGGGTAAAGAAAACCTTACCCATTATTTTTTTTAACATTTTTTTATTATTTTTTTTTATTTTATAATAGTTATTTTTATTGAGGATCAGAAGTTAATATACGGTTAACATTATTTCTGCACACATCTTTCCAACAATACCCCCATGGCCTGAGCACTTCTTACCTTCACAGTAGCCCAAGGGCCCCTTGGGCTATAAGCAATAAGGATCATAATTTAAACTTTACAAAAACATATCTATAACTACATGCTTGAGAGCAGTTACAAAAACAGGTTCCATGGAAAGGTTAAGGCATCTGGTTAAGCCAGATTCTTTGTGCTAAGCTAAATTTATTTGCAGAGTTTTCTGTTGGTTCGGGGCTATGCAAACTTTTATGGCTTGAATCAGACAGGCGGTGGAAAATTCATTCAGAGTTCCTTTGATATGTGGGGTGCTCGATCTCCCATATCTCCCCCTGTTTAGTATACAATATAGAAGGGACAGACGTGCCTCGGTGGACTGGCCACACTGGGTGAAGAGGTGTGGGGCTTCCAGTCACCGCATCTGCTACCCTTGATTCAGTCGTTTCCAAAGCTTGGCAAGGCACAGATTGAGGTCTATGCGCCAGCTCCTCGATAACTTCAAACTTAAGTGGCGGAGAGTTGGCAGGAGGGGAGATGTCAGGTGTCAGCTGGTCTTCTGAGGTGCATAGTTGTTGGTATAGAACCTTTGAGTCCTTTCTGGTTGCTTCATCCACTTGATTCTTTACGAAGGTGGTGAGTTTGTGAAAAGAAAACCTTACCCATTATTAATGGAAAGGTTTACTAGTTCAACTTCTTTGGAAAGCTATAGGATATATCTCCAAAACCTAAGAATTGAATTTCCATATGATCCAGCAATTCAACTTTTTGGCATCTACCCCCCCAAACCAATAAAAAACATTATTTTGATAAGAAATGTGCACACTCGTATGTTCATTGTAGCACTATTCACTATAGCCAAGATCTAGAATAACTTGAATTTCAATTCAAGAACAGATGACTAATAAATACTCTATAATATAAATACATAGTAAAATGCTACTCCATAAGAGAAGATGAAATCATGCATTTTGCTGCTATGTTAATGGAATTGGAGGATTTCATACTAAGTGAAATCAGCCAGAAGAGGGATAGAACAGAATAACCACTCTCAGATGTGGAATATAAAGAAACAGATTATGGTAAGAACAAATGGTTCAAGACAATAGAATATTAGAAATGATCTACAAAACTTGAGGGTACAGGAGGGGGCAGGAGAGTTTAGAAGAGACCCTGAGACAGTGGTGGAAGGAAACTGACACACTGATGAAAAGTGAAAGTGTGGTTTTGGAATATTCTACTTATGAAATCTATCAACAGAGCCAGAGCAATAGTATGATGGATAGACTCTTTTCTTGCATTCAGCTGACTCAAGTTCAATCCTTGAACCCAATTGAATGCCCTGAGAAACTTTAGGAGTAATACCAAAGCAGAGAACAAGGAGGAAGCTTTGACAACAGCCAGGTGTGGCACTTTACCCTTCAAAAAATAAAAATAGTGCCATAAGTCACAGTACTTTGAATAAAAAACTATTTAGGATAAGTCATTTTTAGGATTGGCTATTTCTATAATATTCCAATGGTATTCTCATTTTAATGGCTTCAGTATTTCGTAATTGGTATGGCAGTTGTGTTTGTTCCAATAAACAGTCCTTAATTCTTATTTTACATATCAACACTGTCTAATATAAATTTAGCTTCACCCCTAACTTACCCCTAACTTACTGATATGATTCTATTAAAAATTTCCTGATATTGAATCATTCACAAATCTCTGGAGCAAATTATTTGTTTGTATATGATTTATTTGAAGTACTGTTGTTCTATTTGCTAATAATTTATTTAATAAAAATTTTATCTCTACCTGTTAATAAATATGGCTTCAGTGACATTTTTGTCTATACAGAATATTGGGATTAAGGTTATATTAATCTTACAAAGTTAACAAAAAATATTTCTTTTTGACATTTATCATGTGGACAGCTAAACCAAGACTAGTATTATTGGTAACAAATATACTAATACAAAATAAATATAACATGAATTAACTTATAATAACATTAAAATTAGTCAATATTAATAGTACTGTTAATGATATCCATTTTTCCAAATGTTACTACTAATTGAAAATCAACATAGACCTAAAGTTTTTCAATGATTAAAATTTACCCAACTGTACATTGGGGTTTTTTTTTTTTTTTTGTGTGTGTGTGTGTGTGTGTGTGTGTGTGTGTGTGTGTGTGGTTTTTGGGTCACACCCGGCAGTGCTCAGGGGTTATTCCTGGCTCCAGGCTCAGAAATTGTTCCTGGCAGGCACGGGGGACCATATGGGATGCCGGGATTAGAACTGATGACCTCCTGCATGAAAGGTAAATGCCTTACCTCCATGCTATCTCTCCGGCCCCTACATTGGGTTTTTTAATTTTTTTTTTCATTATTCCATTCTAATATCTGTCTTGGTCCTAAATAGTGTGTATTGGTAATATTAGGCTATCTGGGTTTCAGTAACCAAACACTAAATATCAAAAGTATCATACAATTAAAGTTTATTCTATGGGTCACAAAAACATTCTCCAGCTTGTAGTTAACCATCTGGAATCTGTCCTAAAACTGTCATACAAGACTAGAAGAATGAGCAAAATACTTTTTATGTTAAACCCCGAAAGTGACTTACATTGCTTATAATATAAGCCTTATATTGTCATTCTTTGGAAAGATCCCAATCTTATGGTCTCAATTTAATAACCAGAAGTTCGTATTCATGAAAAAAAAATAGAAGATAGCATTGTTTTGCAATCTTAGATATATTTTTCCAGGAAATCATTGAATTCTTCTAGATTTTCAAATGCATTATAATGGAATTGATCTAAATGTTCTTTTACAACATTTTAATTATATTTCTATCTCAAATTATATCTTCTTAGTCATTCTTTGTTTTGTATAATTTAATTTTATCTTTTGGGTTTACCTGATTCATCTATTGGTCTTTACAAATACAAGCTTTTATTTTTATTTGTCCTTTCTATTGATGTCACAAATAATTAGCAAAATTTTAAGAGAACACATTGTAACAATAAGCAAAAAGATTGTTTTTTTAGTCTATTTTGTTAATAATTAATTAGAAGCTTTCACATTTAAAATAATATTATCACCATGGTGCTTAAATAAAAAAGTATTAAAATATATTTATCTTGAGGCCAGAGAGATAGCACAGCAGTGGGGTGTTTGCCTTGCAGGCGGCTAACCCAGGACAGACCTGGGTTCGATCCCAGGCATCCCATGTGGTCCCCTGAGCCAGGAGCGATTTCTGAGCACATAGCCAGGAGTAACCCCTGAGCATCACCCAGAAACCAAAAAAAAAAAAAAGACAGAAAGAAAATAATCTTACTTTAAATAGAAGCTTCTAAGTCTGTAACTTTTCTTCCCATTTTAATTGTCTTATATGTTTTGGTATTCAGAATTGTTTTCTATTCTTATCTTTTTGTTCTCTTTCCTTTCAGATAATTTGGTCTTATTTTCTTCTGTTTTTGGATCACACCAGTAATGCTCAAAGGCTATTAGACTCTGAGTTCTGGGGTGGCTCTGAGTGCTCAGGAGGACCCGGTGTTAAGTATCAAACCTGCCTTCTACATGCATTCCAGCCCAATGAACTATATATCACTAAGTCTTTTCCCCCCTGATTCTACTACTTCTTTGTTGTAAGATTTTTTAATAGCACATTTCCCCAAAAAATTATTTTAAATTATTTTGTATATTTTATTCTTTATGCTGACTATCAGGAAAAATAAACTATTAAGTATCTACTTTTCAAAAAATTTTATTTGTACCTAAGCAAATATTATATGTTCTGTGATGTAAGATAGAGAATTTTATATCTTACTGATTATATTAAGATAATCTTTATCCACCTGATCCCCAGTGTCAATCAAAGAAGAACACAGGAAAAAAAATAAGAGTGCAGTCACTCCACTTCACTCTGCAGCTGCACACTTCTTATAGAACATGAACCTCATCACAATATGAAGTAAGAATCACACTTCAGGTGTGGCAATAGGGAAACAACACAGGACAGCAACATGCATAGCAAATGAAGATAGCAGCTCTGATGGCCCCCCCAAATGCCAACCACCTAATTAACCTCTCAGATAAGGAGATTAGAATAAAAATATGGAGGATGTTCATAGAACTCAAAGCAATAATTGATCTGAACAGACCACAAATACAGAATTGAGAAAACTCCAAAATGAAAAAACAGGACTGAAAAATGCAGAAGAAAAGAAAAACTCTATGGAAAGCCTCTCCAACAGAGTAACATCAGCCAAAGACAGAATTAGTGAGCTGGAAGATGAGATGCATAATAACTCCATGCAACAGAAGAGACTGGAAAAGAACCTCAAAGCAAATTATCAGACAATAGAAAAACTACTCAAAGGTTTTGAACAGATGAAAATAGAAATGTTCGATAAATTTAACAGAAACAACATAAGAATCATTGGAGTCCTAGAAACCCAGGAAGAAAATCCCCAGGAAGAATCAACAGTCAAGAACATCATTAAAGAGAAACTCCCAGAGATAAAGACTGCATGCAAGCAAATCCTACATGCCCAAAGAATACCAGACAAAAGAGATCTAAAGAAATGCATCCCAAGACATATCCTAGTCACAATGACAATTTCCACATATAGGGATAGAATACTGAAAGCAGCAAGATACAAAAGGGAAATTACATTCAAAGGATCATCCTTAAATTTACAGCAGACATGTCACAAGAAACTCTCAAGGCCAGAAGACATGGTGGGATACTGTGCCAAGACTAAATGAAATGGATGCTAAATGAAATAGAATACTCACCCAGCCCAACTCATGTTCATGTTTGAAAAGAAGATATATAGCTTCACGGATAAACTACAGCTCAGAAACTATACAGATACAAAACAGCCTTAAATGAGAAACTGATAGGTCTACTTTAAGACAAGACAGACCAACAGATACACAAAACTTATACACAAAGATTACATAAAATCCCATGACAATCATCTCCCTGAAGGTCAATGGACTTAAAGGCATGAATTAAGAGACACAGAATGGCGAAATGGATCAAAACAATGAATCCAAACTTATGCTGCCTACAAGAAACACACATAAATAGTTAGAACAACCATAGACTCAAAATCAAAGGATGGAGGAAAATTATCCAAGCAAAAAACACCCTTAAAAAAGCTGGGGGAATTGGTATTGGGAAATTGGTGATAGGAATGTTGCACTGGTGAAGGGGATTGTTCTTTACATGACTGAAACCCAAATACAATCATATTTGTAATCAAGGTGTTTAAATAAAGATACTAATTTAAAAAAGTAAAATAGGGGCCGGGAAGGTGGTGCTAGAGGTAAGGTGTCTGCCTTGCAAGCGCTAGCGTAGGACGGACCTCGGTTCGATCCCCCAGTGTCCCATATGGTCTCCCAAGCCAGGGGCGATTTCTGAGCACATAGCCAGGGGTAACCCCTGAGCGTCAAATGGGTGTGGCCCAAAAATCAAAAAAAAAAAAGTAAAATAAAATAAATTTTAGAAAAGCTGGGAGGGTTGCCATATAAATATCAGATGACACAAACTTTATACTTAGAAAAGTTGTAAGGAACAAAGATGGACACTGTACTAATAAAGGAATATGTGCAACAGAAAAAAATTGTACTGCTAAACATATAAGCACCCAATGAAAGACCAGCAAGATATCTAATACAATTATTTACAAATTTGAAAGAAGACATCAATAATAACACAATAATTGTGGGAGACCTCAACACAGCCCTGTCAACACTTGATAGGTCAACCAGACTGAAATTCAACAAAAATATACTAGACCTGAAAAGAGAAATGGAAGAAAGAGGCCTAGTAAATATATATAGGACACTCTATCCCCAGAAACATGAATGTACATTCTTCTCCAGTGTACATGGGTCATTCTCCAGGATATGCTGGTACATAAAACATACTTCCATAAAATCAAGAAGATAGAAATTTTGCAGGCTACCTTTGCTGACCACAAGGCTCTGAAGTTAGATGTGAACTACAAAGGGACACAGAAGAAAAACTTTAACAACTGAAATTTAAACAGCCTACTACTGAAAAACCAGTGGGTCCAAGATGAAATCAAAGAAGAAATCAAAACTTTCCTGAAAACAAATGACAATGAAGACACAAACTATCAGAATCTATGGGACATAGTAAAAGCAGTATCGAGAAGAAATTTTATAGCTTTGCAAGCACACATCATGAAGGAAGATGGAGCATACCTGAATAGTTTAATTAGGCAGCTTATTAAATTAGAAATGTTAAACAAAAGGAACCAAAAATAGGGGGACAGAAGGAAATAACAAAGCTTAGAGCAAAAATAAATGAAGTGGAAACCCTAAAAACAATCCAAAAGATCAACAAAAGCAGAAGTTGGTTCTTTCAAAAAGTAAACAACATTGATAGACCATTGGCAAAACTCACAGAGAGAGAAATTTGATAACCCATATTATCAATCAGAAAGGGGGAGATCACTATAGATATTGCAGAGATTCAAAGGGTAATCAAAGACTCCTTTGAGAAACTCTATGCTACAAACATGAGAATCTGAAAGAAATGAGTAAATTCATGGACCCTTATAACCAACTATGGTTGAATAAGTAGGATGTAGCATACCTAAACACCTCCATCACTATTGAGGAAATTAAAATGGTTATTAAATGTCTGGCCAAAATTAAAAGCCCAGGCCCAGATGGATTCCCTAATGAATTCTTTCAAACCTTTCAAGAGAAACTACTACCAATCCGGCCAGGCTCTTTTATGAAATTAAAAAAATTGGAACACTTTGAAATAGCTTTTATGAAGCCAACATCACCTAGATACAAAAACCAGACAGAGATGCAGAAAAAAAAAGAAATTTATAGACCAATATCCCTGATGAACACAGATGCAAAAATCCTCAACAAAATCCTGGCAAATAGGATCCAATGCCTCATCAAGAAGATCATTCATTTGATCAATTAGGTTTCATCCCAGGAATGTAAGGATAGTTTAACATCCATAAATCGATCAACAAAATACACAACATTAACAACAAGAAAAATAAAAATCATATGATCATAGCTATAGACACAGATAAGCTTTTGATAAGGTCCAACACCCATTCTTGATAAAAAAAGAAAAATTCTAAGCAAGATGGGAATAAAAGGAACCTTTCTCAATATAGTTAAGGACATCTACCACAAACCAATGGTAAATATTATTCTCAATGGAGAAAAACTAAAAAACCTTCCCTTTAATTTCTGGTACAAGACACGGCTGTCCTCTCTCACCACTCCTATTCAACATAGTACTGGAAATACTAGCTATAGCAATTAGGAAAGAAAAAGATATCAAGGGAATCCATGTAGGAAAGGAAGAAGTCAAGCTTTCACTGTTTGCAGATAACATGATACTCTATTTAGAAAACCCTAAAGACTCTGCCAAAAATCTTCTAGAAACAATAGATGCATATAGCAATGTGACAGGCTACAAAAATTAACACACAGAAATCAATGGCCTTTTTATACACCAATAATGATAGGGAAAAATGGACATTAAGAAAATGACCCCATTCACACTAGTGCCTCACAAACTCAAAAATCTTGAAGTCAACTTGACAAAAGATGTGAAGGACCTATACAAAGAAAACTATAAAATCCTACTTCAAAAAATAAGGGAGGACTCACGGAAATGGAAACACATACCCTGCTCATGGATTGGCAGGATTAACATCATTAAAATGGCAATACTCCTCAAAGCATTGTACAGATTTAATATGATCCCTCTAAAGATACCCATGACATTCTTCAAAGAAGTGGATCAAACACTTTTGAAATTCATTTGGAACAATAAACACACTAGAATAGCTAAAGCAATCATTGGGAAAAAGAATATGGGAGGCATTACTTCCCCCAACTTTAAACTGCATTGCAAAGCAGTAGTTATCAGAATGGTATGGTATTGGAATAAAGACAGACCCTCAGATCAGTGGAATAGGCTTGAGTATTCAGAGTTTGTTTTCCAGACATGCAATCACCTAATTTTTGATAAAGGAGCAAGAGATCCAAAATGGAGAAAGGAAAACCTCTTAAACAAGTGGTGTTGGCACAACTGGTTAGCCACTAGCAAAAAAAGCAAACTTAGACCACCCCCCCCGCTAACACCATGTATGAAGGTAAAATCCAAATGAATTAAAGACCTTCATATATACCTGAAATCATAAGGTATATAGAATACCACTTATTCAAAACACTCTATGTCATTGAGATTTAAGGCATCTTTGAGAAATAAACGACAATCTCCAAACAATTGGAAGCACAGATAAACAGATGGGAATATATTAAGCTGAAAAACTTCTACATCTCAAAGAAAATCATACCAGGGATACAAGAGCCACCCACTGAGTGAGAAACTATTCACCCTATACCCATCAGACAAGGGACTAATATCAAAAATATACAAGATGCTGACAGAACTTAATAAGAAAAAAACCATATAACCCCATCAAAAGTGGGGAGAAGAAATAAACGGACATTTTTTCAAAGAAGATATAGAAATGCCAAAAGACACATGAAAAAATGCTTCACATCATTAATCATCAGGGAGATGATATGAGGTACCATCTCATGCCACAGAGACTGGTGCACATCATAAAAAATGAGAACAAGCAGTGCTGGGGGGGGGTGAAGAGAAAAAGGAACTTCTATTCACTGCTGGTGGGAATGCCATTTAGTCCAACCTTTATAGAAAGCAATATGGAGATTCCTCCAAAAACTGGAACTTGAGCTCCCATATGATTCAGCTATACCACTCCTAGGGATATACTCAAGGTACACAAAAACACAATACAAAAATCCCCTCCTCATAGCTATATTTATTGCAGCGCTATTTACAATAGCCAGACTTTGGAAACAACCAAGATGCCTTTTAACAGATGAATGACTAAAAAAAAAAAAAAAACAAAAACAAAAAACAAAAAACAGTGGTACATATACACAGTGGAATATTATACAGCCATAAAAAGAGATAAAGTCACAAACTTTTTCTATACATGGATGTACATGGAATTATTACGCTGAGTGAAATAAGTCAGAGGGATAGTGATAGACTATAGTGATATAATAGCTTCACTCAACTATTGGTTTTAAGAAAAATGAAAGATATTTTTTCAATAATTTTCAGAGACAAAAATGAGGATGGCTAGAAGATCCAGGTCATGACATGAAGCTCACTACAAAGAGTGATGAGTGCAGTTAGAGAAATAACTACACTGAGAACTATACTAACAATGTGAATGAATGAGGGAAGTAGAAAGCCTGTCTAGAGTAGAGGCGGCAGTGGAGTGGGGAGGAAGGAGGCTTGGGACATTGGTGACTGGAAGTTGCACTGATGAAGGATGTGTTCTTTACACGACTGAAACCCAACTAAAATCATATTTGTAATCAAGAAATTTACATAAAGATATTTAATAAAACCTTTAATAAAAAAAAGAGAACCAGACAGTTCAAAAACATGGTTTAAAAATAATCTTTATCCTATTTATTTATTGCTTTGTTTTTTAAATTTAAAGAACTTTTATTCAACAAATTATAAAGAATATCTAGACAAACATAATTTAAATGTATAAAGGATACCATTATGTGTTTTAATAACTTATTTAATTGCAATGTATTATTTCAAAATATAAGTTATATATATATATATATATATATATATAAACAGCCATTGTGCATTCCTTTTCCTGACAAAAATTATTCAAATACCATTTTACCTCATTTTACAATATGAGCCAATTATGTATTTATTAATTTAACTTTTTTTTCATAAATTCAGTTGTTACAAAGTGGAAATAATAAGAACTGTTGACTAATTTACTGAGAACTAAAGTTACATAGTTAGATCTTAGTATTGAAATAGTTTAATATTATAAGATCTACACAAGACAAAAATTATTTGTTTGCCAAATCTTTGGAATGCCTATGTCATCGTTTCAACATAAAACAGAAACATGTCCATATTTTGACACTCTTCTAAGTCTTCAAAATGCAGCTATCTCACATTTAAAATAACAAACACTGCACTTAAAATTATTTATTATGCCTTTATAATATAGCAAAAATTTCAACAGATAAATTATATATTAAAACACCACTGCATGAGGAAGGGAGGGAGGGAGGGAGGAAGTGAGGGAGGGAGGGAGGGAGGAAGGAAGGAAGGAAGGAAGGAAGGAAGGAAGGAAGGAAGGAAGGAAGGAAGGAAGGAAGGAAGGAAGGAAGGAAGGAAGGAAGGAAGGAAGGAAGGAAGGAAGGACACATCTTGCATAATTCCAGCTAGCCTGTTTATGCTCTTGGATAGTTATTTAACCTAATCTCATTGTTTAAAGGTTACCTCCTAAAATATGCTTTCTATTACCTATATTAGTCATTTTACTCTACTGCTGTTCTCTTAACATACCAAGTTCATTTTCTTCATGTTACATAGCATGTTGGATGCCTTTGCTTCCTATGTTTTTTCAGTAGAATTGCATTGTTTAGTGAGGTACACATTAGACACGGGTGCTAAGGAACATATATGCCTGCTCTAAAAGTCATGTGATCTAAAGTTTAGTGCATAATGTCCCTCCAAGATTTACTAAGAAATGAAGGATGGAGCACACCTATATAGTTATCATAATGGCATATTGAAAACATAACATTACATGTCAAAGACATTAAAAAAAATATTTTGGTGGCAGGAGCGATAGCACTGCAGCATGGCATTTGCCTTGCACGCAGCTGATCCAGGACGGATGTTGGTTTGAATCCCAACATCCCATTTGGTCCCCCAAGTCAGGAGTGATTTCTGAGCTCATAGCCAGTAGTGACTCCTGAGTGTCACTGGGTGTGGCCCCAACCCCCCCTCAAAAATAGAAAAAATATTTTGTTATTTATCTACTTGAATTATAACATTTTGGAAAATTGTGTATTAAGTTTTTCCACTGTATCTCTTTAAAGACCTAGTTATATTTATGAAATCTTTTAAAATCTTTGATGCATATGATGTTTTCACATAAAATTCATGCATGAATTATGGGATAAAATATTCTTGCATCTGGACGACATATCATGCTCTAATTCTATATAAAAATTTTGGACTTATGGGGCTGGTGAGGTGGCGCTAAATGTAAGGTGTCTGCCTTGCAAGCGCTAGCCAAGGAAGGACCATGGTTCTATCCCCGGCGTCCCATATGGTCCCCCCAAGCTAGGGGCAATTTCTGAGCGCTTAGCCAGGAGTAACCCCTGAGCATCAAACGGTGTGGCCCGAAAAACCAAAAAACAAACAAACAAAAAAAAAAAAACTTTTGGGCTTATGACTTGTGTTCTATTTGTATTTATCTGATACACCTTTGCTAATGTTTTCATTTGAGAATTCTTTTTTGAGTTTATTTTAAAAATTATTTTGATGAACATTAATAGATATATAACAAAACTGGTATGCTCATTTCCATGATACTTATTGTATTTTACTGTTTTATTGTTGTTTTCTCTCTTTCTATCAACCTGTCTGTTTCCTCATTGCTTTTTTAAATGTGCTGATTTAAAATAATTTTTCTTTTAAATTCTGCTGTTGGTTAAACATGCTAATATTTATATTTATTTATTTATCTATATTTTAGTATAAACACTATATAAAATGTTTATGTAATAGCATATAATTATTTCCTCTTTTCTTCCTATACTTGAGAATTAAAAAATGTTTACTTCTGACTCTGTCTTGTAATTATACTTAATAATTTTGATACAATATTCAAATTAGATTTCTAAGCAGTAAATGAGGAATAGAAAGAGTACCCAATTACTGTATTTTCCGGAGTATAAGACAACTGGGCGTATAAGACAACCCTCTAATTTTGCAGTTAAAACATAGGTTTAGGCCTCTATTCGCTGTATCAGACAGAACGTTCCTGTGCTTCAACTGTATGTACTACAGTGAGCCATTCACAACAAGCAAAGGTTCAAAGGTTATACTGTAATAGACTTTCTCTCTGACTCTGGCCAATCTGAGCAGACTTTTTACAGTGTAGATTCGGGTCCAAAACATTGTCTAATTTGCATGCATAAAAAGCCTGCTTGGATTGGCTGAGTTAGAGAGGCGGTCCGAGCAGCCTTGCAGTGATTGGTCCCTTATCATAGGCACCTTTTCTGGCAATTCCTTGGTGGCGTCAGTTAATCTCTCCCACTACATGAACCAAACAACACCACATACTGGGACCCTAGCACTGAACCACCAACACGGTTAGCTGGGTTTTGCCAGAAGTGGCCCCCAGATATCCTGAGTACTGTTTGGGAACCCCTAAGAAAGAGATTTGGAAACTCTGCGGCCTGAATTTTTTTTGTTTCCTTTAGCGGCATATTGAAACATTTTTCAGGATATACTCGGCATATAAGACGACCCCCCGATTTTCAGTTGACTTTTTTTGTTTCAAAATTCTCTTATACTCCGGAAAATACGGTGTTTTTTTTTCCTTTTTTCTCACTGGCCATTTGTTGTTGGTTTTCTAGTTGCTTACTACAGAAGGCTAAATGTAGTCCTTCTAATTTTAACAGGACTAGAAGAAATTTGTGTATTTTTTTATCTTAAAGAAAGATTACATTTTAGGGGCCGGAGCAGTGGCACAAGTGGTAAGGCATCTGCCTTGCCTGTGCTAGGCTAGGACAGACCATGGTTTGGTCCCCAGGCATCCCATATGATCCCCCAAGCCAGGAGCGATTTCTGAGTGGTAGCCAGGGGTAACCCCTGAGCATCACCAGGTGTGATGCTTTTTGGGTGTGTGTCCCCCCAAATAAAGAAAGATAAAACTGTAGTAAGTTTTATTAATTTTCACTTAAAATCTTATGATGGGGAGACATTTTATGTAATAATTAGATTTATCAGGCCGGAGAGATAGCTTGGGGATAAGGCATTTGCCTTGCATGCAGAAGAACGGTGGTTCAAATCCCGGCATCCCATATGGTGCACCGAACCTGCCAGGAGTTATTTCTGAGCGTAGAACCAGGAGTAACCCCTGAGCGCTGCCGGGTGTGACCCAAAAACTAACTAACTAACTAACTAACTAACTAAATACAAATAAAAATAAATTAAAAAACCTTATGTTAGATTAATCCCAAAAAAGGATTCATTCTTGTATCTGTCTATTTTTTCTCAACATAGATGGGCCTTTAAAAAATATACTGTTAAAAAGCCTAACACAAAAGGACCAGTATTGAATGATCCCACCTAATAAGTTTCCTAGAATACTCAAGTCAATAAAGAGAAAATATAATACCAGTTACCGAAGGCTTTAGTAAACAGGGGAACATTGATTTTATGATTTAATTGTTTCTATTATAATAACGGTATTGTTTGTTTTGATGTTTAATGCTATAAACAGTTTAAGTTCAAGATGAATAAAATCTGTAGATTAATGATGTTAAATTTTGTATTAAAATATATTAATGTAATTAATTTGTATACCTAAAATGTATCATAGTTAATATTACTATGTACATTTATCCTCCTTATTTAGTATTAATATAGTTTTCTTTATTTTCCCTTTATATACAATGCTATACATTTAAAAATTCTTTTTTAATTTTGGGCCACTTCTGATGCTACTAAGCTCCAACTACTGGATCTTAGCTCAGGGATCACCTGTGGGGCCCTAAAATCCATATAGGGAGCTAGAGTTTGAACACAGTAAGTACATCTCTCTTCAAAGAAGGCTCTCTATTTGCATATTATCTCAGCCTCACTTATAAAATTTTAGGGAATATAATAAAGCTACTCAAATTTATTATAACCCCAAAAATAAAAGTAAATCCTATCTTATAAAAATAAAATTTATTTAAACTTTTTATTGTTTGACACAAAGATGTATAGATAAGAACAACAAAATAAAATATTTGTAGAAAGAAGTTTTTTTTAAACTATTAGCAGGAAAAACAATAAATAAAAAATGATGATGCAGTTACATAGTCACTAAGAATATATGAGATAGTTTCAAGAAGATAATGTCAGATCCCCAATATGAAAGGAAAAGATAATGGAATTAATACAAGTCTTCTTAATCACAGTTCACTCTCAAATGTGTTTTAAGAATAAAGTCATTGAAGTATATAACTGGTATAGCAAATGACACATATTTCAGGTATATAACCTGATGATTTCAGTTATAATCATATATAACAATTAAAATAAAACATATCAGTTACCTGAAAAAATACCCCCTTCTTTTGTGTTTGTATGCATAGGGTGGAGTGAGAGTGCTTAATATATCTAGTAGTTTAACAATAACCATTTAACAATACATACTTATTCTGTTTTGTTTTGGCCTTTCAACCACACTCAAACATGATTTTGAGTTACTCCCAGGGTTACTCCCAGATATGTAGTTTTCACATATAGGAAAAATAATGTAAGTGTCCATTGACTCTTAAGAGGATAAAGGAAATGTAAAATTTTTATACAATGAAATATTATTCTTCAAAATGAAAGTAATTTTATAATACGCTAAAACATAAACCTGGAAAACATCATGTCAGGAGAAGCAAATGTGGCTTTATTAGTCTTCTATATCATCAATATAAAGTCTTGACAGCATTGAATATGATGACAATTCTACTTTCTGCATTGGCCATGATGACGATTATAACTGTCTGGATAAGCAGACCCTACTAGAAAGGAACAAAGAACAAACCTATCTCTCGATACTTCTCCTCTTCAAATCTCTTCTTGAAAATTTTCCATCAATTTTAGAAGATTAATTAATGCCCGGTTTAGTTATCAGAGTAAACACATAGGTAATTAAGCAAAATATCATGTGTAATTTTGATTTTTAACTCTACTTAAAATTAAAACTTGTCCCAGATTCAACCTGGGCTCCTCTCCGTCATAAGTCTTTTTTGTTCTGTTTAATTTTAGGGCTTCACCCGGCGGCACTCCGGGGTTACTCAGAAATTGTTCCTGGCACGCTTGGGGGACCATTTAGGATCTGGGAATGGAACCTGGTTCTGTCCTGCGTTGGCCGTGTGCAAGGCAAACACCCTATCAATGTGTTATCGCTCCAGCCCCTCTATCATAAGTCTTTGACTTACTTATTGTAAGTCTTTTACTTACAATTTCCTCTCTTATTTCTTTTTTTCCTTTCCTCTAAAGCAGTGTTTCTCAATTATTTTCTGTCATGCCCCTCTAGAAAGAAGAAAACATTTTTGCGTCCCCTCTCGCGCGGCTGTAAATAGTATCTTTATTACAAAAAAAAACAAACAAACAAAAAAAAAAACAAAACAAAAAAAAAAACCTTTAACCTGCAAAACAAAAATATATAAAATAATTTGAGCTGACTTTTTAATCAGAGGTGATGTGTGGATTAATGGCTACAATTAGCACGTTTTGCAATGCATAGCTTTTCAAAGCTGGGTTTGAAGCAGCACACAGAAACTCTCAGCTCCAGAGACATACAGAGACATAAACACGGAGCTATGCTTGTTATGATAGTGATTAGAGGTCAAATGCGCCCCCCTTTACGGAGCCTCTCGCCCCCCTCAGTGGGGGGGTAAGCCCCACTATTTGAGAAGCACTGCTCTAAAGTGGCCAGGAGTAAAAAGAGAAAAAAAGTGGAGTGAAGAAAATCCTGTAGTACTAGTAGTAGACAGGTCATGGTTTTTTTGGTGAAGTTGGGGAAGAAATTTCCAACATTAGTTGAAGCTGTAAATATATTTCAAAATTTCAAAAAACTTGTAGCATTTAGAGAGGGGGGAAGGGGAAATGGGTTTTTATAAGGGAACTAACCTCATTCATGAAGGTTCACCTGCATAAACTAATTACCTCCCAAATATTCAACTTCCTAATACTATCATAGTTGGCATTAAGATTCATCAATACTATTATGGGTTGGTTTCCTGAGTTTTTCAATTATTCTGATGACTGGAGGATTCTCTGCAGTCACCAGTACACATAATCTTCTGAATCATGTGAACTGCATATAGTTTGTTCCTTAGTCCCAATATTCCATCCCAGATTTCTTCTGTATAGTTATTAAGTCTGATTCAACAAATCTTTTTCACATAAATTTAACCCATCAAGGCCTATTTGTGAATTCCTGTTCATGAATGCTAAAAATGCAGTTGTTCCTTCACTCAGTCACTTTGGGTTACTCTAGATAGAGCATATTCATTAGTTTTCACATTGCTTATGAAGCTTCTTTCAGTTCTCTTACTGGCATAACTGAAGGCAAGCAGACAATGATAAGTCACCAACTTTTTTTTAATATTTTTATTTTTAATTATGAGAACAAGGATGCAAAGAAAGAGGACAAGGTAAAGTTACAGTGGAAGGACAATCACCCATAACATAATTCTCAGAAGTCCCCTTGCTGATATCTTAATTTTGAAATTTCAGCCAAAGAACATTAAGATAAATAAGACAGAATCCATGTACAATTACTTTGTCCCTCAAGTCACCAGATTGTAACACATTATAATATTTCTTAACAGCACACAAGGCAATCTAAAGCCATAAAACTTACATAACTCCTTAAACATTACAGGCATAGTATTTTTTTTACATTTCCATATACATGCATATTAGTTTAAGTTAACCTCAAATTTTAAGTGGGTTCTTTTTAAGGATTAGAGTCAAAGGAGCACAGTAAAAATGGTGTTAGAGTGGCAATTGTTGTTTGCATAGGCCCACCAAAATATGAGGGACATGGAAAGAAATAACCTTGGCTTAAATACAAAGAGACCCGACCCCTGAAGTTTCCTGGCACAAGACCAAATCTAGGCTCCAGGCAAGCTAGATTGTCCAATCCAAGACATTGTCTGTAGTGCCAACACACTTTTATTTTTTACACAGTCTCTGTTGTTGGTATCATGTTTCTGTATTAAAGATCCTGGAATCTGCATATCCTACATTGAAGTCAGGATGTGGAATGTCCTCTCGTTTCACCTCACAATCAAAGGGCAATGCAGGGAGCCCTGTCCTGTAAGCAGGTCGTTGTTGTTGTTAAGTCTTCTCAGTGTTAAGGGAAGTCTCTTTTGAGCAGGTCGATGTCTGAGCAGTGTAGGGTCTTCCTTGGTAGAGGATTGCTTCCAGGTGATGTTATAGACCAGCCTGGGTGTTTCGTGGATGGCTTCCCTTTCTTCTGAGGTCTGTGCCAGGTCGTTATGTCAATGTTCAGGGTGTAAGGTCCCTTTGACTACAAGATTTGTGTGTTCCAATCTCTATTAGATAGGATCTTATTTGTATGTATAGTATTTTCCCATTTTAATGTGCCTATGCATAAAAGGAGCAATGCCACGTGGTGTTATTGGCGCATATGGGGGCCATAAGAACAATTCCAACGATTCCCATGATATGGTTCAATCATAAGCATTAAACTGGGGGACTCTTTCACCAAAATTCCTTGTTAAACAGCTCAAAAAGAGAAGATAAAAAGTGGTTAGAATCGTCACTGTATAAGACAACATTTAGTAAGAATTATAGCTATCAGAGAAAAACACAAAATATTCTAAAGAAATATGTGTCCATTTTATGTATCTTGAAACAGTTTGGGGTTGTTACACCCAATGCACGGCTTTGGTCTGTGATTAGGTTTGTACACTACTGAACTTAAAAAGAGTAATGTAGGTTAGTGACGTTTGGGGGAATTAGAGAGTTGAGTAAAAAAAGAGCTTTGTAGGGGTGTGTGAAAGGGCAGAATAAAAAATGAACATTCTGGATACGCAAAACATAACATAAGAATAAGGAATACTCTCAATACATGAAGTTCTGTAGTTTTTGGGTGCATAGGGAGGAATTTCTCACACCCTCCCCCCAGGGCCCGATTAGCCAGGCGTGGCCCTGAAGACCCGCCTGGTGTGGGGGGGATCTTGTTCCCCTGGACTAAATGGTCAGCCCAGGGGGCCTATGGCTAACTGTCCTGCCCAGAGCCCCCAACATACCAGTCAAACACACCCAGAAATCCTGGCATGTGGTGTGTTCTGAGCCCAGCCATACCTCTGTAGTTTTTGGATGCATAGGGAGGAATTTCTCACCCCTTCTCCCCAGGGCCCGATTAGCCAGGCGAAGTCACCAACTTTTGCCCTCAAGGTGTGAATATGGAAATTTTAAAGTATTCAACAATATATATTAAAGAAATTCTCATTCAGCATCTTTTAACTTCATAAGTTCACATATTAAACAATAGAAGTTTCAATTCCACTAGGAGTAACTTATGTTGTTTCCTTAAAATACCAGGTATTTTGATCAGAAAGTCTGGGAAAAAATGTGTGACAGGAATGTGATCAAAAATGGGACTCCTGACAAATTCAGTCGCCATGTTTGCATCAATCCTCATACGGGTCTTGCAGTTGAAAGCTGGCAATCTCAGGGAAAAGAATAGGTCAAACCCCTGCCCTGCCCAAAGCCACTCCTGCTGCATCCATCATCCATAATCACTGTTGTGCCTGTGGCCCTACTTCACTACTCCTATATGATTCCCTGCAGAGACGGTGAGAGTGCTTAAAATATCAAGTTCTTTAAAAACAGATACTTGATCTGTTTTGTTTGGGTCTGACCAAGCTCTAAGTATGCCACTATTTTCACTGATATCACCAGACATATTTTGGAGTGTGTGAGAATTCCCTCCCCAACCTTCACATTCTCCTACTTCTGGCATTAGTTGTAAGTTTGAAGAATATTGTATGCATTAGGGGCCGGAGAGATAGCAGAACGGTAGGGCTTTTGTCTTGCAAGCAGTTGACCCAGGACCAATGGTGGTTCGAATCCCGGCATCCCATATGGTCCCCTGGGCCTTCCAGGAGCAATTTCTGAGCAGAGAGCCAGGAGTAACCCCTGAGCGATGCCGGGTGTGGCCCCAAAACAAAAACACACAAAAAAAGAATATTGTATGCATTAAACCCTAATGTTAATGGCTTATAAAGCCCTGTGTCTAGATAAAAATTTAAATAGTAAATAAGTAAAATTTCAGAATATTTGAAAACCACAAATATAGTTATGATCTGCTACCTTATCAAAACTAACACTAAATAAATTGACAACATTAATAACAGCACCAGTTCATGAAGTATAATGTTTTTTATGTTGGTTTTCTGTTTTGCTTTGTTTTATTTTGGGGCCACACCTGGTGATGCTCAGGGGTTATTCCTGGCTATGCTCTCAGAAATAACTCCTGACTTGGGGGACCAGTTGGGGTGCCAGTGGATTGAATTGTGGTTCATCCTAGGTCAGCTGTGTGCAAAGCAAACGCCCTACCACTGCACCACCACTCAGATCCATGTTTGTTTTTAATAAATTGTTGGCCTAATTAATATATCTTAAATAATGGTTTTACTGTTGCATGCCTTCTTTCTCCTCCCATAATTTTTATACCAAGGTAAATGTCTGAAAATGTATAACAGTAACAGGAAAATGCTAATTATTTTATTGCAAAAGAACAAATAAAACATAAACTTTCTCTCTAGCTTGACAAATCATTCAAGAACTCTCTACACTGTATGAGTAAGAACAAATGGTTTATTAGTCAATAGAAACATAAAACATAATTAAAGCTGGCTTTACTGGAACGTTTTTGAATGAACCACTCTGCTAAATTGAATTTTCAAGTTAAACAGTAACCATTTTCGGTTTCAATGTGTGTCATTAAATATCTTCTTTTAAATATGTAGTTGCCTTAAATTCCTATTCTAAACAGGCTGTATAAAAATGAAATGAAATGAAAATATGTCATATTTTTATCTTAATATGGCTTATGGGAATAAGTTAATATTTGAAAAATATAGAAAATATTATATAATTCTTGTAGATTTGGCCTTATTTCTATTATTGAGTACCTATCTTCAGACCTGCAGATGTCCACAATGCATAGGAAAGCAACAGAGTAGAAAATGGAAGACCTTGCACGTAAGTCTCGTGCTATATGCTGCTTTGCACAGGAGAATACAAAGAAGCCAATTATAAACAGATATCTGAGTCTCAATGTCTAGGAGGGCTCCTGTCCTTGGGAACTGGCACAATAATATAAAAACATAATAATTTGTTTGTTCCCCTATATTCTTCTTTTACCCTATTTCATGCAAATAGGCAGGTGTTCAGGGGAGGTGATAGTCTAAAGGTACATAGTCTAAAGCTGTATTCTGAGCCTTCCTGGTATTCTTTCATGGATAAACTATAATTTTGGAGTATAAGAGGGTCATAAAAGCAGAGTCAGTAAATATCTTGAAAAAGAACCTATATTCTAATGATTGGAGGTGTTTTTTGAATATTTTGGTGCCACCTAAGACTATACAATCTATGTACAACTTCAGATACAAGTATGTGTAGTAAGAAATAGCTACACTGGAGAGATAGCCTGGTTAAACAAAACACCCTTACTGTCATGAACAGATTTTCCCAGTTACACTGTTTTACTTCATTTATTTTGCAGTGAAATAGCATTTAAATTTGATATAAATTTATTGATATTTGCTTCCATTTGCTTAACCAATGGCATTGAGTCATTGAGGACACCTCTAGATTCACTGTCATGGAGGGTTCTGCCTATATTTCCACAATATTATTGATGGATTCAGGTATAAAATCAATATATCCAATTTGTATTAAATTAATTTGAATTAAATTTTGTGAATGATATGAGTAGGGGTTTAAATTAATTTCTTTACATGTGATTAACCAGTTTTTTTAAATAATTTTTATTTTTACCAAAGTGAATTATAAATCTTTTACAGTAATATTTTAAGTACATAGTGACATTGAATCGGGAGCATTCCCACTACCAGTGTTGTCCTCCCTCCAACACTATTCCCAGCATCCCATATCCGTTCCTTTACCCCCCCCCCAGCTTCTAGTATAAGTGGTCCCCTCTGTGTCTAGCTTATTGTAGATTGGGTATTGATTTTGTTGTTGTTGGCTTTGGATTTGGTGTTTAAGTTTGATCTTTTTTTAATTTCTACTCAATGTTCATATGACTGTTTGGTTTTGGTACCATCTATTTTTCCCCTTCATTTTATGAGGCAGAACAAGATGATTCAAGTTATGTGGTTCTGTTTGAAGTAATAAAAGGCAAAAAAATAAACAAACAATTGGGAGGAGTCCATCTAGAGGTTATAAATATCAATTTAAGAGAAGAAAGGGAAAAATGAAAAAAAAAACATAAAAGACAAAAAAAGTACAAAAACACCAACAAGCACCACAGCAATAAAGACAACAACCAAACAATAATCACGATCCTGAAATAAAAACAAACAAAAAATTGTGCTTCTTTTTTTTTTATCTTTTTTTTTTTTGCAAAGGCACAGTAGATATTGGGGAAATTAGAAAGGGAATTCCCTTGGCCTAAGAGATACAGGGTTTCTTCGCCCTTGAAGCATACTGTCATGGGAATAACTATTGAATCTATAATGCTCTTTTTTTCCTCCCCTAGGTCTTTTTATTATGCTAGGAAACTTTCCGCTCAGTTGTGGATGATAAAATCAGGCCTCTGTAAAGAGATCTTGGTATATTTGCACAGGTCATAGGATGAAGTCTAGGATAGACTTTCTTTATGGCTCTAGAAATTCTGTTCTATCACTGTTGTTTTAATCAGTCTTCTGTAATTTGTGGTCTTGGTTTTTGCACTGATCCTAAGCAAAGCCTAGGATATAGTCTTTCATTATATTTCCAGAAGTTCTGCTCAGTTGCAGTTGTCTCATTCAAACCTTGGAGTTAGAGATCTTGGTTGTTGTACAAATTGTAGGCCAAAGCCGAGGCTAGGGTCTTTCTTATTTATCCCAGGATAAATTCTGCCCAGTCATGGTTGTCACAGTCAGTGTTCTGTAGTTAGAGGTCTTGGTTTTTGCACAGACCAAAGGATGATGTGTCTTATTTCATTTTATCATTAGGTGATAAAATAAGACAACCTGCTCTTAGATCAAGTTGTTGCCATTTCCTCATTGTCAGGATGTCCTATTAAAACTAGTGCATGTTGGTGTCAGAACTATATTAAGAATATCCCAGAGGGAGTTCAGGTTTCTGGAGCTATTGTGAAGAACTGTGTCGATTCTATGTCTGAGATCTAGAGTTGGGGATTGGACAGTCACTATCAAATCACATGGAGTCTAAGTTGGGTCCTCATGACATGTTCAGGTTGGAAAGCACCCCTGTATTGTAAAATGTATGAGTTCTTATCCCTACTAATAAGAGCTTGTTTCTAACATAAAATTTCCCCTTTTTTAGTATGCCTTTGCAAAATGAAATAGTGCTATATTATATTGCTGGTGCATTTGGGGGTGAGAGTGTCAGGCTACATCATCTCTGTGCCCTAGTTTTGACCTGAGCTTTTATCCCAGGAAAGACTTTTTCTTGTAGGTTTTTGTACCAAGCAGAACCAAAATAGGTAAAGTTAAGGAAAAGAAAAAAATATATATACATATATATAATAGAATAAATAAATAAAAATGAATTTTAAAAAGTAATTAAGGAAAAAAGTCATGTAGAAGAATACCTTACATTTGGGAATAAACAGGTTAAGAGGTAGTATTATAGAGGTATTAAACATATAAAGAAAATATAGGCTTCCCCGTTGTCTTTTGAGATATTCTTGTGGGGGTGAAATTCAGGGCACATTTTCATCACACACCCTAATTTTGTTGAGTTTGAGAAAGGATTTGCAACTGAAAGGGATCAGGTAGAATTCTTGCACTGGAGGTCCTTCTGGAGCTGAATCTGGTATCAAACAACAGTCCACATTTGGGGAGGGGGTGAGAAGGAGGATCACAGAGCATGAGTCAGCAAGAATGTTGGTTGTAGTTTCTTGTCAGGGGACGAGATGTGGGGCTGAGAGGGAGACCTTTTGGGAGGTGACCAGCTTGGGAGCTGGGTGATGGCTTATTGGGACAGGAGGTCAGTCTCAATACTTAATGAGTTAAGAAGTGAGGGTAAAGAGCTTTTAATAAGTAGAGATATTGGATCGCGATTGGGGTGAGGGATATTAGGATTTCTGAACGGTGTAAGAGGGATAGTACATAGGAGGGACAATATACACTTTAGGCATGGATTTTTTACAATTTAGATTTGGCACTCAAAGAGGAGTTCTCTGTCAATGTACTCATGCTCACATAAAGACATACATTAGTGATCTAGTCTTAAGTTGTTAGAGATCTGATCCTAATAGGATGGGTCTGAGCTCTTAAAGAATGGTTGGATTATGATGCATAATTTGCTTAGACATAGCTTAGGAAAGAGAGGAAGGGAGAACAAAAGATAAGAGAGAGGAGAAAAGAAAAATAGGTAAATAAAGTAAGAATAATTTTTTTTAAAAGTAAGCAAAAAAAAGAGATGGGTGGTGCATCGGAGTTGGGAGGTTTTTCCAATTCCTAGGCAAGTACTTCATCAGTGATGGGGTTGGGCCTTGCTAAATGAGGTTTTTAGGGTTAGATAATGGCTGGAGCATTTTAATATACACATAGTTTTCACGTCTCGAGTACTAAGCAATATGGTAGTGAGGCCTACCTACGTAGGTGGCTACCTTATGTAGTAATGTCTACTGAGTCTTATGTATCAAAGTTCTTTTCCTAAAGAGAAACTATCAGTGTGGGATTTATTTGACATAAATTGAATTGATAATAATGAAGAAGAGGACAAAGAAAAAAGGGGAGAAGAAAAAAATAGGGAAAGAGAGAAAGAGAGGGAAAGGAAATGTTAATTTACCAAAAGGTGCTCTATGAGTAGGTCCTATCACATAAGTCTGTGGTTTGCAATTGACTGTTTCAGTGGTCTGAATGATCATATGCTTCAGGTTCTAATAGAGGAAATAAACTAAATGAAAAGGGTATATTGGAGTGTTTTATCAATACATTAGCATAATGCAAACTGTATATGGTATCTAGTATGACTGAGCACTGAGGTGTAATATTAGGGTGTATGTACAATCATTGTATCCAGGAACCACTGTGGACAAAGGAGCTGAAAGTTTATATTATACCTAGTAAGATTAAGATATTAAAACATATTGTTAGGAATCACTGCAGCTGGATTCTCTGGCTTCCAATAATATTCTTAACCTGTATCTGTGGATAAATACCCTAAGATATTATCATAGGCCTTTGTAGTTAAAGGCTGAATATATATACCTGTTCATTCTAAACCGTTGTATCCATTGTTGCTGATTTCTTTATGGTATGATGGATAGTCGAGGTTTTGTGTTGCTCCTCTTTCACTTGATTTAAACACTTCTCCCTGCTAAATCCTCACAACTATGGTGCTTGGAGTTTCCATCCAATTAGACCATTGAATTTGTTCTTGGAGTATTATATGTATTTATGGTGTATATTCTAAATACCTTAGAGAAGTGCTATCATTCTATATTTATCCTTCTTCTGGCTTGCTTCATTTGACATAATATTTTCTAGATCCATCCATGTTGCTGCAAAATCCATCGTGATTGGGTGTTGGATTTTGTCAAATGCCTTCTCTGCATCAATTAATATAATCATGTGAATTTTGTCTTTTTTGTTGTTGATGTGGTGTATGATCTTGATTGATTTGCATATGTTAAACTATCCTTGCATCCCTGGGATAAAACCCACTTGGTCGTGGTGTATAATCTTTTTGATTCATTTTGCTAAGATTTCGTTGAGGATTGTTGCATCTATGTTCATTAGTGAGATTGGTCTGTAGTTTTCTTTATTGGCAATTACTTTGACATCTTTGGGAATGAGTGTGATATTAGCCTCATAAAAGAAGTTAGGAAGAATTCCTGTCTTCAATGTTTTGAAAGAGCCTGTGGATAAATGGTAGTAATTCTTCTTGGAATGTTTGATAGAATGAATTCACCTTTAAAACCCATTTGGACCAGGACTTTCATTCTTGGGGAGTTTCTTAATTACTGGTTTAATTTCCTTAGATGTGATTGGCCTATTTAGGCTTTCTACATCCTCCTTATCCAGTCTTTTATTCAGTCTTGGAAGATGGTATTTTTCCAGAAATCTATCTATTTCTTCTGGGTTCTCTAGCCTGAGTATAGTTGTTCATAATAAGTCTTCATGATGTGTTGGATTTGTTGGGGATTTGTTGTAATCACTATCTTTCCATTTGTGATTCTATTTATTTGGGTGTTTTCCCTCTTTTTTTTTTTTTTGGTGAGTTTTGCCAGCGGTTTGTCTACCTTGTTTATTCTTACGAAAAACCCACTCCTGGTCTCATTGATTTTTTTGTTTTTTTTTTTTTTTTAGTTTCTATTTTGTTTAGATCTGCCCTGGCTTTTATTATTTCTTGGTTTCTGGTTGTTTTTGAGTATCTTTGCTGCTGCTTTTCCAGATCATTAAGGTGTCCCTTTAAACTGTTGTTCTTGTCATTTTCCTTTTCTGATACAGGCCTGTATTTTATTTTCCCCTAATTACTGTTTTTTCTGTGTCCCACAGATTTTGACAATTTGTCTCTTCATTATCGTTTGTCTCAAGAAATCTTTTTATTTATTCCTTGATTTCCTCTTTGATCCAGCTGTTGTTGAGCAGCATGTTGTTTAATCTCTAGGTGTTGGATTTTCTCCACAGCTTCTTTTTACACTCAATCTTTATCTCTGTTTCATAGTTATATGATAGGGTGCTTCTAATAATCCTTATATTTGTGACTTTGTGCAAGTTAAATTTATATCCTGAGTCATGGTCTATTCTGGAGAAGGTTCCATGTGCACTTGAAAAGAATGTGTATTATGGTTTCTAGGAGTGGACAGCCCTATATGAGTCCATTAGTCCTAGTTCTTTTAATTTCTCATTTAGGTCTCTTATTTCTTTGCTAGTTTTCTGTCTGGTGGATCTGTCCTGTTGTGATAGTGGAGTATTTAAATCTTCTACTTCTTTCATATTTTTTCCATATGTTTCTCGAGGTTTGTGAGCAAATGCCTTACATATTTTGCTGGCTCTGCATTTGGTGCATTGATGTTGACCAGAATTAGTACTTCTTGATTTAGTGTTCCCCTGATTAGTAAGTAGTGACCCTCTTTGTCTCTGATCATTTTTTTAAAATTGAATGCAATTTGGTTTGATAAAAGAATGGTTTTTCCAGAGGCAAATATTGTCCTCAATGGAGAAAAACTGAAAGCCTTTCCTCTAAATTATGGCACAAGACAAGGCTGTCCTCTCTCACCACTCTTATTCAACATAGCACTGGAAGTACTTGCTATAGCAATTAGGCAAGAAAACGATATCAAGGGAATCCAGATAGGAAAGGAAAAAGTCAAACTCTCACTGTTTGCTGATGACATGATACTGTACCGAGAAAACACTAAAGACTCTACCAAAAAGCTTCTAGAAACAATAGACTCATATAGCAAGGTGGCAGGCTACAGAATTAACACACAAAAATCAATGGCCTTTCTATACACCAATAGCAATAAGGAAGAAATGGACATTAAGAAAACAACCCCATTCACAATAGTGCCACACAAACTCAAATATCTTGGAACCAACTTGACTAAAAATGTGAAGGACCTATACAAAGAAAACTATAAAACTCTGCTGCAAGAAATAAGAGAGGACATGTGGAAATGGAAGCACATACCCTGCTCATGGATTGGCAGGATTAACATAATCAAAATGGCAATACTCCCCAAAGCATTGTACAGATTTAATGCGATCCCTTTAAAGATACCGGTGACATTCTTAAAAGAAGTGGATCAGGCAGCTTTGAAATTCATTTGGAACAATAGACACCCAAGAATAGCTAAAGCAATCATTGGGAAAAAGAATATGGGAGGAATTACTTTCCCCAACTTTAAACTGTACTATAAAGCAACACTTATCAAAACAGCATGGTATTGGAATAAAGACAGGCCCTCAGATCAGTGGAATAGGCTTGAATACTCAGAGAATGTTCCTCAGACATACAATTACCTAATTTTTTTATAAAGGAGCAAGAAATCCTAAATGGAGCAAAGAAAGCCTCTTCAACAAGTGTTGTTGGCACAACTGGCTAGCCACTTGCAAAAAATTGAACTTAGACCCCCAGCTAACATCATGTATGAAGATTAAATCCAAATGGATGAAAGACCTTGATATCAGACCTGAAACCATAAGCTATTATAGAACAACACGTAGGTAAAACACTCCAGGACATTGAGACTAAAGGCATCTTCAAGGAGGAAACTGCACTCTCCAAGCAAGTGAAAGCAGAGATTAACAGATGGGAATATATTAAACTGAGAAGCACCCAGGATATAAGAGCCCCCCACTGAGTGGGAGAAATTATTCACCCAATACCCATCAGACAAGAGGCTAACCTCCAAAATATAAAAGGCACTGACAGAAATTTACAAGAGAAAAACATCTAATCCCATCAAAAAAATGGGGAGAAGAAATGGACAGACACTTTGACAAAGAAGAAATACAAATGGCCAAAAGACACATGAAAAATGCTCCACATCACTAGTCATCAGGGAGATGCAAATCAAAACAACTATGAGGTACCACCTTACACCCCAGAGATTGGCACACATCACAAAAAATGAGAACAAGTAGTGTGTGTGGGGATGTGGAGAGAAAGGAAATCCTGTCCACTGCTGGTGGGAATGTCGTCTACTTCAACCTTTATGGAAAGCGAAATGGAGATTCCTCCAAAAACTGGAAATTGAGCTCCCATATGACCCAGCTATACCACTCCTAGGAATATACCCTAGGAACACAAAAATACAATACAAAAATCCCTTTCTTACACCTATATTCATTGCAGCACTATTTACCATAACAAGACTCTGGAAACAGCCAAGATACCTTCAACAAATGAATGGCTAAAGAAACAGTGGTACATGTACACAATGGAATATTATGCAGCTGTCAGGAGAGATGAATTCATGAAATTTTCCTATACATGGATGTACACGGAATCTATTATGCTGAGTGAAATAAGTCAAAGAGAGAGAGAGATGCAGAATGGTCTCACTCATCTATGGGTTTTAAGAAAAATGAAAGACATTCTGGCAATAATAATTTTTAGACACAAAAGAGAAAAGAGCTGGAAGTTACAGCTCACCTCATGAAGCTCACCACAAACAGGGATGAGTTTAGTTGGAGAAATAACTAAGTTTTGAACTGTCCTAATAATGAGAATGTACGAGGGAAATAGAAAGCCTGTCTAGAGTACAGGCAGGGGTTGGGTGAAGAGGAGGGAGATTTGGGAAATTGGTGATGGGAATGTTGCACTGGTGATAGGTGGTGTTCTTTACTTGATTGAAACCCAAACACAATCATGTATGTAATAAATTTGTTTAAATAAAAAAAATTTAAAAAAGAATGGCTTTTCCAGCTTTTTTTTGTTTTCCATTGGCTTGAATAATTGATTTCCATCTTTTTATTCTAAGCCTGTGTCTATCCTGTATTTTTAGGTGCATTTCTTTCGTGGCAGCAGAAATCCAGTTTTTGCTTTCTAAATCTAACTCTCTACTATGTGTTTTTTAATGGAAGAGTTTAGTACATTGACATTTAAGGAGATTATTGACAGAGAGGGCTGTTGTGCAGTTGTATTGTGTAGGGTGATTGCTCTTACAATTGGGTGTTTGGATTGTGCAATTCATCTCTGAGTAGATCATTTAGTATCATGTTTGATTGTGCAAATAATGTGAGTTCTTTTTTGTCTAAGAATGTTTTTAGTCTTCCCTCCCATATGAATGAGAGTTTTGCCAGGAAGTGGACTCTAAGTTGGAAGTTTATTTCATTCAGTCATTTAAATATGTCATTCCACTGTCTTCTTGCTTGAATTGTTTTAAATGGGAGATCTGGTTTGATGCAAAGTATGTTCCTTCCTTTGTACTTGACTTTTTTTTTCTCCCTTATTGCTTTAAGAAGTTCATCTTTCTCTTTGTTTTTCTGTTGGTTTGTTTTTTGCCATTTGGATTACTATATGTTTTAGTGTTTGTTTATTAATATATATTTTATTAGGGGCTCTTTTCACCTTTTTGATTTATACTGGAGCCTCTTTCCAGAGAGTGGGAAAGTTTTCTGCTATTATCTCCCTCACCACTTGTTCTTCCCCTTTTCCTATTTCCTCCCCTTCTGGTATTCCTACAATCCGTAGATTATTTCTTTTGTCTTTCATTAAATACCTAACATTTTCTTCCAATGGTTTACCTCTTATTTCCTTATTGGCTTCTTTGTTATTTTGGTTTGTAGTTTTTCTTCAAGTTATTCCAAGTGATTTCCCCCACTGTGTAATTGTGCTATTATGGCTTGCTAAGACTTTTTTATTTCCTTTCATTTCATTTGTATGGATCCTTTCATCTTCTATAAAAGTTTTTTGTGTTGGTTGATTTGTTCATCTATGAATTTTTTGAACTTGCTGGCTAATCATTCCTTGATTTCTATTGCCATGGCTTTCATGGCCACTTTTAGGTCCTCATTTATGGGGCCTGTGCATTTTGTTGGACTTGGAAATTTGCTAGGATTACTCTCCCTATCCCCAGTTGCTAGTGTCTTCCTTAGTTTAACTATATTTCTTTGCATTTGGTGGTTTGGCTTGGAGCATTCTGCCTTCGGGTTTCAGCCCTCCTTTGTCACCTGTGGCATGGGGCTGGGTCCCTTCTCTAACGTATGGCTCTAGGTGGGTATGATGGCTGCAGTTGCTGAGGTTTGGCCCTGCTTTCAAGTCTTCTCCCTCACTTTATCTGCCAGAAGGCATAGATTCCCTCACCCTTGCCCAACTGCAGCAAGGCTTCCCCTCTCCCTTTACCTGTCAGAAAGTGTGGCAGAGTGCTGCTGGTGCAGGCCTGGGTCAGATTTCCCTTCTCCTTCTATCTGTCAGAAGGTGTGGTTAACTGCTGCACATGCCTTTCTGAGCCACGGTAAGGTGGAGTGCACCCATCCAGGCCTTGGTCAGATCCTCATTCTCCCTCTACCTGCGTGCGTCTTTCCAAGTCACCGGTTCAGGCCTGGGTCAGATTCCTCCTCTGACTGACCAATTTTTACAGTATCATTTGTTGAAGAGGCTTTCTTTGCTCCATCTTATGCTCTTATCCCCTTTGTGAAACCCAAGTTGACTATAATACTTGAGGTCTTGAACCTGCTCTCAATTCAGTAAAGGACAATCCAAACTTTACAAATAACATAACAATAAATTTCTTCATCTCAACATCATTGGTGGTCTTAACTTACCAATCAAAATATACAAAGTGGCAGGATGTATCAGAAGAGACCCTAGCTTGCTGCTGCCAACAAGAAACACATCTGAAAAGGCAGAGTAACATAGGTTAAATGTCAAAGGTTGAAAAACAATCTCAAAAGCAAACAATTCACTTTAAAAGGCCACATAATTACACCTATATCAGACAACATACACTTCAAGTTTGAAAAAGTTTACAAGGGACATGGATATTCATTTCTTGTATTTTGGATGCAGTTCGGTATGGAGAAAGTTATATTGCGAACGATCAGGGCTTACTTTTATATCTGTGTTCAGGGATCTTGCCTGGAAGAACTTAGAAAATTATATACATGGTGCTGAGAAACAAACCTTCTCTAATATATTGCAGGTAAGTGTCTTACCTGCTCTACTTTATTTGACTGCATGAATTAGAAAGGATGACAGAATGGTCATTTTGTAATAATAAAAAAAAATCAATGCATTGGAACAGAGCAGTAGCACAGCAGGTAGGATGTTTGCCTTGCATGTGGCTCACCAGAGTTCATCCCTGGCATTCTGCTTGGACCTCAAATACTGCCAGAAATAACCCATGGGGACATAGGCAGGAGTAACTCCTGATCACCACCTGGTGTGACTGATAAACAAAATAAAGGATAACTGGATCATGAATAAATAACATTCCTATCCTAAATATATATGTGCCTAATGATATACCATTAAAGTATTTAAATCAAAGGGTAATGAACATTAGGTTAAGCTATTAGTAGCAGTAGTACCAGGGCATTTTAGCACTTCTCTATTATTTCTAAATAGATTAACCCAGAAAAACCTCAACAAGAAAACACTGATCTTGAGGGGATAATATTAAAGAGATATAGAATATTAATAAGGTGCTCCATCCCCAAAAGGTTTAGTATACATTCTTCAGTGAAAACAGGCACTCTCCAGAATATTCCATATGCTACATCACAAAACATGTCTTTATAAAAGAAAAGTAGACTAAATCAACTATCATCTCAGACCATGATGCTTTGGAAATGAAAACTGAACACAATTAGAAACAGGAAAAAATGCAAACAGTTGGAAATTAAGCATAAATGAATTTAAAAAACAGTCTTCTAAATCAAACAGTAAACCAAAACATAATTGTTATACCCATTAAAGCAAGAAAAATATATAAAGGAGCAACAAGTCACTGAAGGTAACAGAACTGAAGAGTTTATCTTCTGACCTGAGCTTAACTGTGCAAGAGGTGATGAAAGAGTCTTTTGGAGGGAGATTTGGGACATTGGTGATGGGAATGTTGCACTGGTGATAGGTGGTGTTCTTTACATGACTGAAACCCAAACACAATCATGTATGTAATAAAGTTGTTTAAATAAAAAAAAAAAGAAAGAGTCCTTTGTGATACTGGTGTAATAAAGAAGGTACCCAGTATTGTGTGTGGTACTTGAACATCATATGCCTAAAACTATCATTAACTGATGGCAGAAAGATAGTGTAGCAGGTATTTTTCCTTGCACAGAGCTAACCTATGTGTGATCTAGATGTCACATTTGATCCTCCAGGAGTAGCAATGAACCAACAGGTGTTTTTCTCTCCCAAAGCAGAAAAAGCTAATGAACAACAACACAATGCATCAATAAACTGTAGGAAAAGTCTTTCTTCTACTGATGAATAGGACAGTATAGCTGCAATGCAAGCCACAGAGTCCCAGGAAATGAAGATAGCGGGATCCTCTTTGACTCAGAAATAAACATTTTTACCCTAGGCCATACACCCTGAGAAGAATATCTTTGTAGTCAATGACTCCCCCAACAATACATAAAAATGTAATGCCACACTGCAAAGATAATAATGGGATAATAACATAGAACCCTAACATGTTTGTGAATGAAAATAATTTTGCTGAAGGCCCAGCTAGTATCAACCACACATATAGTGTATCTCAGAATAAGGCCATTAGAGAGGAAATGTTGAGAATGTTAAGAACTCAAATAATCCATAGAAAGAACAGCCAATAAGACTCAAGAGCATATGAGAATAGAAATGAGAAAACTTTAAACAGAAATGAAAAATACTTGGTAGGCAAAAAAAAAAAAATTACATGAATGCCTCAGCAGCAGAGTACCAGCTGCTGAGGACAGAATCAATGAACTCTAAGATGAACTGAATAACAACTCAAGACAACAGAAGATGGAAAATATCCTTCTCAGAATAAATCAGCAGCAACAATAAAATTTTGGGATATAATCAACAGAAACAACTAAGAATCATTGAGGTCCCAGGGAGCCAGGAAGAAACTCCTATAAAGAAGCAACAGTCAAAGACATCATCATTGAAAACTTTCCAGAATTGAAGAGTGTATGCACCCACATCTTGCATGTCTGAAGAGTAGCAGCTAAAAGAGACCCAAATAAAAGCACCCTAAGGGACATCCTAGTCACAATGATAAAAACAATAGATAAAAATAATATACTGAGAGAAGAAAGATAAAAAAAGAAAATTACATATGAATCAGAATTCTTAAGATTTACAATGAAATTAACACAAGTCACTATTTAAACCCAGAGGCAATGGTGAAAAAACTCAACAAAATAAATGTCTCACCAGGAATACTTCACCAAGCTAAACTCTTGCTTAAGAGATGAAGGAATGAAAAACAGTTTCACAGATAAACAACAGCTCAGGAACTTTACAGATTTAAAACCAACTTAAAAATAAAAGAACTAGGGGCCAGAGTGATAGCACAGTGGACATTTGCCTTGCATGCGGCCAACCTGGGATGAACCCAGATTCAATCCCCCAGCATCCCACATGGTCCCATGAGCCTGCCAGGAGCAATTTCTGAGCACAGAGCTTGGAATAACCCCTGAGCATTGCTGGGTGTGGCCCAAAATTAAACAAACAAAAATAAAAAAGAACTCAAAGGAGTACATTAAGGCAAAAAAAAAAAAATACCACCAAACTTCTATAAAACAATGCCAGAAAAATCCCATGACAATTCTGGATTGTCAATATCAGTGGATTATGGGCAACAATTAAGAAACAGAGATTCAAACAGGTCAGAAAATTGAATGTAACACTTTGCTGCCAGCAAGAGACAAATAGTCAAAACAAATAGAAACACAAAGTCAAAGGTTAGAGAATAATCCTTCAAGCAAACAAATCCCTTAAAATGGCCATAGTGGTCATACTAATATCAGACAACATAAACTGCAGTTCAAAAAAGTCATAGGCCAGAAAGGGCTATTTATTAATAATCAAGGAATATGTGCATCAGAAATAAATTACAATCTAAAATATATATGATGGGCCAGTAAAATACTTAAAACAACTGATAATAAACTTGAATATGTCAATATCAAGACAGTAGTAGTTGGAAACTTCAACACTGCTCTGTCACAACATAAAATATCAAACACACTAAAAACACAACTAGGATATACTGGTTTTAGAAGAAGACATAAAAGAGAGGGGTTTAGTAGATATATAGAGAGCTTTAATCCACAAAGGCTGAATACATATTTTCTCCAATGCACATAGGACATTCTCCAAGATAGACCATATGCTGAGCCACAAAGCATACCTCCATAGAATCAAGAGATGGAAATTGTATCAATTATCTTCTCAGATCATAATTCACTGAAATTAGAAATTAATTACAAACTGAAATAGAGAAATAACTTTAGCACCTGAAAATTAAACCACTCATTAATAAACAATATGTGAATCAGCATAGAAACAAAATAAGAAAAAACTCAAATAATTCCTGGAAATAAATGACAATGAAGAAATAAATTACCAGAATTTGTGGGACACAGAAAAAGTGGTATTAAGAGAAAAATCTATGGCTTTGGAAGCATTCATCATGAAGGAAGAAAGGGCCTACAAAAAATACTTAATGGCACAGCTTAAAAAACTGGAAAATTGAAAATGTAGCCTCCATGTTTAAATCAGGGCAGTTCCATAGTTTCACTCTTTTCTGAATAATATGTAAACTGAGCCATGAAAGATCATGGGTACACTGGCCCATGCAGCAAAATGTTGGCCATATCAGCAGAGAGAGCAGATCAAATTGCCACCCTGCCAAAGCCATGCCAACTGACTCCTCGCCCACAATCACCATTTTACTAATGGCCCCACCTTATCACACTTCTAAGCTTCCTTCTGGGGACAATAATCTGACTAAATTTCAGGTACTCTCGTTTTGGAGTTGATATCACCAGAGCTTTTTTGAGCAAGTGTGAATACCATTCTCCCATGTAAATGAGACTGGTAATAACATCTCCTGGACAAGTAGAGAGTTTACAGATTAAAAAATCCTCCATCATCCACTTTGGGGTGGGGGGGAAATCATTACAACAACACTTTATTTTAGTTAGGTGGGAATGGGACATTTATAATGTGTCTCAGTCAATCATGTTAGGAGGGAACAAAGACTTGTTCTTTATTTAGGGGTAAAAGAATAAAACAGGATGAGTGCTCTTTTGGAGAAAAATGCAGGATGTGTGCTCTGTCTACGGAGGAAAACAGGATGTGTTTTCTGATAGGCTCTTTATGTTTAGGTATGACCACGTATCTTCCTTCTTCCAGGAAGCCTGACAGCTGTTACCACACCCACAAATGCCATCACCAGGTTCCATAGATTTACTTTTTTCTCAAATGAGAAGAAAACTAAGCCATGAAAAATCATGAGTATAGCAGCCCACAGAGCAGAAAGAGGAGAGGAGAGGCCAACCAAGCCCCTTCCCTATGAAAGTCATGCCTGCTGCCTCCATCATCCAGAATCACCGTTTTCCCAAAGGTCCTGCCTCTTCAGCAAACTCTACATTCCCCTGGGGACAGCAGTTTGAGCAAATTTTATGTACACCGGTTTGGGGGATGATATTACCAGGACTATTTTCAGTGAGTGTGGGCACACACAAACCTCCAAATTTTTCTTCTTCCAGGAGGACTGACAACTGAGAACAGGGCCTAAGTTGCAGTATCAGTAATAGTACTTTGACTTTCTGGCCAACTTTGTTTGATACTGTTATTCCTATAGGAACACACCAATTTAACAGAGTGGACAGCTAACAACAAGAGATTACTAAACCTTCTGCCATTGTATTAATGATGTCATTGGAGATACAATAATTTTCACAAATGTGTTTGCTACTGTAATTTTTCTTTTTTCTTACTTTCTTTTTTTAAACAAGCTTACTTCTCTTTTTCTTTTCTATATATTTTTTCAATAACTTTGCTTTCACTTATCTGGAAAAATGTACTATGGGCAACTATGTAACTATAGGATGTGTTTTCTTTAAATAAAGTACAAAAGTTTTTTAAGAAATTGAAAAATGGCCCCCAAAATAGGGGGGAAAGGCAAGAGGAAGGAATTAATATAACTTAGGGTAAAAGTATGAATAAACTGGACACTCAAGAAAACAATCCAAAAGATCAATTAAAGCAAGACTTTGTTCTTTGAAAAAATAAACAAGATCAATAAAACATTAGCAAGACTCACAAAGAAAGATAGAAATAACCCTAAGAAACCAACGCAGAAATTAAAGAAAGAAGTCACAACAAATAATACAGAGGGTAATCAGAGATTACTTTCAGAATTATTTTACCTCAAAACAAGAAAGTGGGTGAACTTTTGGACTCCTAAAACATCCCAAGTTTGAACTAAGATGATGTAGCATGCCTGAACATACATATTACTATTGAGAAAATTGAAATGGTAATCAAAAGGCTTCCCAGAACAAAAAGGACCTACTGCCAATGCTTTTTAGGCTCTTCCAGGAAATTAAAGGAACAGAAATACTCTCAAACAGTGTTTATGAAGCTAATATCACCTTGAGAACAAAATTGACAGAAGACACCACAAAAAAGAAAATTATAGGTCAATATCCTTCATGAACACAGATGCAGAGATTCTCAACAAGATAAGCAAATAGAATTCAACAATGCAGTAAAAGATCAGATACCATGTCAAGTAGTATTTATCCCAGAGATGTAAGAGTAGTTTAATATGTGCAAGTCAATCAATATAAAACACTATATCAATAAACAATAAAACAAAAATCATATGATCACATCAATGTATGCAGAGAAATTATTTCACAAGTTTTAGTACACATCCATGATATAAAAAACCCTCAACAAGATGGGAATTGAAGAAACTTTTCTCTACAGAGTGGTATACCACATATATCACAAGTCCAGAATAAACATTATACTCAATGGGGAAAAATTAAATGCCTTTCCAATACCTGGCATAAGATAAGGCTACCCAATTTTCCCATTTTTTGCAATATGACACTGAGAGTACTTACCATCGCAATTAGTCAAGAAAAATGATCAAGGTCATTCAGATAGGAAAGGAAAAAGTCAAGCTCTTACTGTTTGCAGATGACATGATACAATATTTAGAAAATCATAAAGACTCTAGAAAATATCTTCCAGAAACAATAAATTTGTGTAGCAAACTATCAGGACAAAATTTTAATACACAAAAAAAAATCTATGGCTTTTTATATACAAGCAATGAAAGAGAAGAACGAGGTATTTAATAAAATTCCATTCACAATTACATCTAAGAAAATCAAGTACTTTAGAATCAACCTAATTAAGGAGGCGAAGGACATATAAAAAAAACTTCAGGGGCCGGGAAGGTGGCGCTAGAGATAAGGTGTCTGCCTTGTAAGCGCTAGCCAAGGAACGGACCGCGGTTCAATCCCCGGCGTCCCATATGGTCCCCCCAAGCCAGGGGCAATTTCTGAGCACTTAGCCAGGAGTAACCCCTGAGTGTCAAACGGGTGTGGCCCAAAAACCAAAAAAAAAAAAAAAAACTTCAAAACATTGCTTCAAGAAATAAAAGAGGACTCAGGACATGGAAATAAACACCCTGCTCATGGATTGGGAGGATTAATGAAAAAAAAATGGCAATACTCCCCCAAACACAGTACAGATTTTTGTTTGTTTGTTTTTGGGTTGCACTGGTGTCGCTCAGGGGTTACCCCTGGATCTCTGCTCAGAAATTGCACCTGGCATGTACAGGGGACCACATGAGATGCCAGGATTTGAAAACACTGTTGGTCCTGAGTTGGCTGCTTGCAAGGCAAACACCCTACTGCTGTGATATCTCTCCGACCCCAACATAGTACAGATTTAATGTAATCCCTATAAAAATATTCATGCCATTTTTCAAATAAATATATTAAACACTCCTTAAATTTATATGATGCAATAAACCTCCATTAATAGTTAACACAATCCCAGGAAAATAGGAGATGGACATCTTTACTTTCCCCAATTTCAAACTGTACTATAAAGCAGTAGTCATTAAAACAGCATGCCATTGGAATAAAGACAGATCATCTGATCAATGAAATAGACTTGAATATTCTGGGACTGACTCTCAGATATAAGATCAATTAATATTTGATAAGGAAAGAGAAATACAAAGTGGAACAAGGAAAGCATCTTCAATATGTGATATTGGGAAAATTTGTTACCTACATACAAAAAAGTGAACACAAACCTCTCTTTAATGCCAGAAAAAAGGACAAATCAAAACGCATTAAAGACCTTGATATCAGACCTGAAATAAGACACATCGAGTAAAAATAGGCAGAACACTCCATGACACTGAAACCAAAGTTATCTTCAAAGATGAAATGTCACTGGCCAAGCAAATGGAAGCAAAGATAAATAAATTGAACTATATTAAACTAAAAAGCTTCTATACCTCATAGGAAATGGTGATAAGGATTTAAAGACTGCCCACAGAATGAGAAAAATTGTTTACCAATTTACCAATCTAAAAAAAGGTTAATATCTAAGATAAAAAAGGCTCTAGTAGGGGCTGAAGCAGTTGTGCAGCAATAGGGTGTTTGACTTGCACACAGCTTAGACAGACTGAACAGTTCGATCCCCTGGCATGCCAGGAGCTATTTCTGAGCGCATAGCCAGGAGTAACCCCTGAGGGTCACTGGGTGTGGCCCAAAAACAAAAACAACAAAAAAGAAAAGGCTCTAGTAGCATTTAAGAAGAAAAAAAATCTAGCTTCATCCAATAATGCTTCTAGAAGAGATGAATAGACATCCTTACAGCCTTACAAAGGAATGCAGATGGCCAAAAGGCACATGATCAAATATTACAGATCATTAATTATCAAGGAGATGCAAATCAAAACTACAGTGAGTACTATCTCCCACCATAGAGACTGGCACACATCAAAAAAGAATAAGAAAAACCAATGCTGGCATAGATATGGGAGGAAAGGACTCATTCACTATTGGTTATAAATCAATTGGTCCAGCCTTTTGAGAAAACAGTTATGAATATTTATAAAAAAAACTAAAAATTGATCTTCATTATGATACAGTAATATCACTCCTAGAAATATACCTTAGGAGCCCAAAAACACATTTCAGAAAAGCCCTTTGCATTTCTATTTTCATTACAGCACTGTTCTCAATAGCAAACATATGGGGGAAAAAAACTCAAGTGCCTGAGAAAAGATGAGTGGATAAATAAATAGTAGTACATTTATATAACAGAATACTATGCAGCTGTGAGGAAAATGAAGTCATGAAATTTTCTTATGGATATGGAAAGTATTATTCTAAGAGGAATGAGTCAGAGGGAGAGTGATAGACACAGAATTTTCACACTCACTTGTGGGATATGATAAAAGGTAACATGGTAATAATATCCAGAGACTAGGGCCAGGAGGATCGGTCCATAGTAAGAAGCTTGCTGTAAATAATGGTGGGGTGCAGTTAAGGCAAAGAAGGGACCATTATGACAATGATAGTTGAGAATGATCACTCTGGACAGAAGTGGATGATAAAGGGAGATAAAGCTATATGTATACTACTCCTTCAATAACAATTTTGCAAATCACATTACCTTAAAGGACACAGAGAGAGAAAGAAATTGAGATAGGGAGACAGAAAAAAATCTGCCACAGAGGGAGAGCATTGGGAAGGGAAATTGGGGACATTGGTGGTGGGAAATGTGCACTGGTGAAGGGTGCTGTACATTATATGACTGAAACCCCATCATGAACAACTGTATAACTGTAACTAAAAAACAGATTTATTATGAACACCTTATAATAAACCCTGTTGCTTAAATAAAGTAGCCTTCAAAAATTATAAAATGAACATCTACAATACAAGAGAGAAAAGGAGAAAATATTATTTTTGTATTGCTCCATCTCATAAATATAACTAATATTTGAATGCTAGTAAAATGTGCAATTTCTTTTTCAAATTTTAGGTGTTTTGTGTGTGTATTGTGTGTGTGGTTATATCCAGACATGTTCAGGCTTACACCTTTCTATGCACTTAAGGCAGGCTTAGAGTACTATGTGAGGTGCTGTGGGTCATATCCAAGTTGGTAACATGCAAGGCAAGTACTATACCTGTTGTGCTATCATTCTGGTCCTGCAAAAAAAAAAAAAAAGAACAAAACAAATCAAATGGCCATTAGGTAGACCAGTTAAATTTTCTCCCAGTCTTTCTATACATTGAGACTTTGAAGTGCTTGTTTTGTCTGTACCTCTCCAAAGTCCTCACATTTAAAATTAACTCTAGGGGCTGGAGCGATAGAACAGCAGGTAGGGTGCATGCCTTGCACTCGACCTGAGCGGTCACTGGCATCCCACATGGCCCCCTGAGCATGCCAGGAAGGTGTCCTGGACAAAGGTAGGAATAGCCCCTGAGCATCGCCCGGTGTGGTTAAAAAAAGACAAATAAACAAACAAATAAATAAATTAAAATATAATCAACTCTAATTTCTAAGAGTCAAATGTTTGTGTTTTCTAGATGTCTCCTAGACTCTAGACTACAGCAGTCAAGATATTGACGTGAACTTGATGTCAGAGATGCCTATTAACATGTGGAAAAGGCTAGTCAGGAGTCAGCAAGTTACAATCCCCACCTAACAGCATCGCTCTGTTCTGGGTGGTGACTAAGTCTTAAGAATTTTAATTCTGAAGTACTAAAGTCAACTGTTAATAATAGGCGCAAATGATCATGATCCTTTTATCCAACCAATCCTTTTTGATCTCCCACTACTTTTCAAATACTCTTCAAATGAAGGGACAAAGCAAGTGAGCACACATATAATTTTTTGCACTCATGCTACTCATACTCTGGCATGAGAGACAAAATCATGCTGTATTTAATGATTGAAAAGCATACAATTTTTTCACAATTTTAAATTTTGGAAATGAAGTCCATTCTCCAGTCCCTGGCACTTCAGAACCACAGTTGGCCAGGCAGCAGTTTCAGAGTTGCTTTCCTATGTGAACTTAGTTATATCTGCTTCTAGCTACAAAAATGATTGAACTATGTACATTGTTCATATTGTACCTTTGGAGTTAAAAGCTGTCTAAAATTTCTTCTAAAGATGGTATCCTTATATTCCCAACAAAGAAAAGTTATTCTGTGACTATTATTATGATATATTATTATGAGATTCTGAGTGATAAAATGTGTTTTTGATACTAGAAAAACAATATTATTTGAAAAATGACCATAATTCTATATTTTTGTTTTATGGATCCTAATATAATAAGTTACTAAAAGCCTATAAAGCAATGTTACATTTAATTAGTTAGATACTCTGTAGAAAAACATTCCATTGAGTATGAGCTGCATAATATATAAGAATATTAAATTCTTGATGTAATGTATTAAAAATTATTTATTTTGTGCTTATAGTTTACTTTTGCAGGAAGGTTATATAATTTGTATAATAATGTCTGAAAAAGTCCATAGAAAGAACCATTTCAATGAGTAGAAAATAATATTTCTAAGTGATAAGAAAGATGTGGATTTTATTTGTCAGAGTTTCTCTCTCTTGATGTGTGTGTAAAATAATGGCACATGATTCAACTGATAACATCTTGTACTGCAGAAATTTAGTAGCTATATTATGTCAGTACTAAGTGCCATAAAGAAAAATAAGGCAGATAAAGGGAGACAAAGTAATGGGCAGATTATTCTATTTTCAGAATATAGTTCAAAGGCCTTTCTACTAAAGAGTCAAATTCTTGGAGAAGTGAGAAAGTAAACCATGCAGTTACATAGGGAAGATTCTTCCACAAGGAATGGACTACAAAAGCAAAGACCCACCAGAGAGAGCATGTATCTGAAGACCTAAGCAGAATCAACTGCAGCTGGAGCACAGTGACACAGGAAAAGTATGAATTCAAATATGTAGTTAAAGGGTTCATTAAAATCCTTGTAGATCATAGCAAAAATTCCTAGGCTTTTATGACAAGTAAGGTAGAAAATTAATGAGGACTTTGGTTATTTAGCTATTGCTATGGGAGGACCATACCCAGCAGTACTCCCAGTACTGTGTTCCCAGTGGTGCTCAAGGAACAATGTAGTATAAAAGGTTAAGTCAGGGCATTCCATTTTGCAAAATGAGCTCAATATTTTGAGTTATCTCTGTCAACTGGTGAGGTTTTCAACACAGAACACTGCAAAGAGAATAGATGGGAGACAAATTAAATACTCATAACAATCCACAAAGATATAATGAGATCATATAATAAATAAGGTATTGGTTATATAGTGATATTACAGTTAGCAAATTTAAGAAGTATGATCATAGCATTTTTTTAAATTTTTGAGCCATACCCAGTGACGCTCAGGGGTTAGTCTGGCTATACACTCAGAAATCACTCCTATCTTGGGAAACCATATGGGACGCTGGAGGATCAAACCTCAGTCCATCCTAAACTAGTGCCTTACTGCTCCGTGCCACCACTCTGACCCCATGATCATAGCATTTTCTGGTAGTTATAAATGGGTATTTGAGATATGAGATATGAGAGAATGAAAACAATCAAGTTGATAACTAAAGTTTTGGGACCGGAATGCCTTATTTTTGTGAATAGCCTTATCAAAGTAGGGAAAATATAGGCTAATATTTAGGATATATGAAGGTGCTAGAAAGAAATTAATATATTAATAATTCTGTTGATAATTCAAGTATCTAAATAAAAGGTAAATACAGTCACTTATGAGGGACTTAGGTAGGGTCATTAAGGCTGTAGAAATAACTTAGGAGTCTGATCAGAGGTTGGGTGGTATTAAGATTCCTCAGACAGTATGAAAGAGAGTATAAAATACTAAAAAAAGGAAGATAAACTGATATGAAGGACAGATTCTGAAGTCTATATAAGATAAATAAAGTGTTTTTGAAATGAAGCTAATTAGCTAGACAATATGGAGTTCAGAGATAATACTAACAAGAATAATTTCAGTAGAGAGATTGCAAAATAAAACCTGACTAGAGTGTATTCAAAGAAAATTCAGTGATGAAATTGACTAGAGAAAGAAAGTGACTTTTAGTGAGAGTGACATTTTGAGGGAGAAAAGAGAAATATCTGAAGATTGAGGAAGATAAAAGGTCGTAGCTTTTTGTTTTATTTTGTCTTTCTGCTTTTTTTTTTCATTTTTTTATTCTTTTTTTTTTTTTATTTTGGGTCATACCCAGCAGTGCTCAGGGGTTACTACTGGCTTTATGTTTAGAAATTGCTCGTAGCAGGCACAGAGGGCCATATGGGATGTCAGGATTTGAACCATCGTCCTTCTGCATGCAAGGTAAAAGCACCACCTCCATGCTATCCCTTTGGCCCCTCTTTCTGCTTTTTATACGTTATGGGACTTATAGCACCTTGTTGTGGTTGATTATGTGAATGATTCATATATATATTTTTTTTTTTTTTTGTTTTTGGGCCACACCCGGTAACGCTCAGGGGTTACTCCTGGCTATGTGCTCAGAAGTTGCTCCTGGCTTGGGGGACCATATGGGACACCGGGGGATCGAACCGCGGTCTGTCCAAGGCTAGCGCAGGCAAGGCAGGCACCTTACCTTTAGCGCCACTGCCCGGCCCCGAATGATTCATATTTTAACCATTGGATGAGAATATAAAAAAGAAATAGTAGCGACTAGGAAGAAGAGTCTACTATTTATAAAAAGAATGCTATTTATCATATAGTGCATATTATATAAGTGGGAAGTCTAAGTGGCAGAAACAGCTCCGCTATAAAGGAAAGTGATTATGGGACAAACTTAGGTCATATCTGGAGACCATTCATGCATGGGTTTCTCATGGTTAAGTATATTTTGCAAGCAAAGGCACTAAATTGTGCCATTTACAAATATCTTTCCAAACATGTTGGTATAATAGTCTTGGGAAATAGCCTGGTTGTTACCTACTATAAAACAAATGGATTCTGAGTCTCAGAATTCAAAAAACACAGTCCAGCACATGTCTAAACATTGATTTGATTTCATCTACAAGGGGCATTGAGCAAGAAGAATAAATAGCAATTATTTTGATGGCATGATGCTGGTTATGCTATAAATAAATTTCTTTGTCTCATTTACACAATCTTATGTCTGATTCCAGTATTAATCACACCACAGTAACCAAACTTGGATAGTTATTTCTTATATTGGCCACAATTCTTCATATATAAGTTGATAAACTTGACAGAACCATGAGAATATTGTATTGTGGATGTAAAATGAGATAAAAAATAAGCAAAGAATAAAGAAAACATTTAAGATTTTATAAAAAAAAAACACAATGGGCTGGAAGGTGGCGCAGCAGTAAGGCATTTGTCTTGCATGATGCTGACCCAGGACAGACCATGGTTCAATCCCCTGGCATCCTATATGGTCCCCCAATCCAGGAGCTATTTCTGAGAGCACAGCCAGAAATAACCCCTGAGCGCCACAGGGTGTGACCCCAAAACAACTACAAAACAAAAATCAGAGTTTATAAAACAAATAAAATTTGAATAAACACTCCAGCTTATGACCAAATAAAAGAAATGTAACACCACAAACTCATATGAGGGTAGGTAACATATTCAATTATTTTGGCTTATAAAAAGTCCAGAACACTTTGATAATTTTTTAGCACTTCAGCCACTAGAGTGTAAAATGAGAGGAGGCAACAAATTAGATTTATCTAAAAGCTAGAGTTCTATCCAAAATTTAAATGATGGAAAAGTTCTTAGTGGCTTGGAGAATTGTTAATACAGATATACTATTGTTTGAAAATATATGTACTAGTTTAATAGCAATATATCTGAAAAAGAATCTTTAGAAGTGGTAATGTCATTATCATAGCATGAATATTAATGTCACCAGGAATTATAATTAAAGTAGTAGAAATAAAGGTAATAAAGCAAGGTTAAAACCTCCAATGAATGATGGAAATATTGTGGGTGGCATAAAATGTGGTATAATAGGTGGGTGCTAGTCTACACAGAAGATGTCTTAATGGAGATCCAAAAATCATCCTCAAAATGAATGCAGTGTTGAAGTCAGGAATGGCAGATTCCTTGTGGCTTTGTGAAATTTAGAAGTGATATCCTTCCTCTGATTATAGCCATTATCCAAACAGAATAGTATATTGCACAATACTAAATTGTTACCCTGAATTAGAATGATTACATGTTTCAAATATGAGAGTTTTCTCAGTTTTTGTTTTTGTTTGTTTGGTTTTTGGTTTTTGGATCACACCCGGCAGTGCTCAGGGGTTATCCTGGCTCTACGCTCAGAAATCGCTCCTGGCAGGCTCGCGGGACCATATGGGATGCCGGGATTCAAACCATCGTCCTTCAGCTTCTAAGGCAAATGCCCTACTGCTTCACTTTCTCTCCGGCCCCAGTTTTTGTTTGTTTTAAGAAATTGGTTGCTCCCTGCAAGTAATGTAGCATCACCAATTTATACTTCTCATGGCAATGGTAAGTAAGGATATAAACAAAATGATCAAATACTAGAGATTTGAATACAGAAAAATAAACAATTATTATTTGTCAGGATTATGGTGACAATTAGTTCTCAAAGTAGAGTTAACTAGAGAAAGAAGATTCCAAGAAAAGTTCAAATATATATAGAATATAGTGTGCCAGAACAATAGTACAGCATGTAGGATGTTGCATGGGGCCTACTCAAGTTTGACCACTGGCCCATCTGATGGTCCCATTAGCACCACCAGTTATGATCCCTGAGTGTAAAGCCAGGACTGACACCTGAGCACTATTGGGTATGGCTCAAAATAAAAAACCTATTTATCTATCATTTATCTACCTACCTACCTACCTACCTACCTACCTACCTACCTACCTACCTACCTACTTACCTACCTACCTACCTACCTACCTACCTACCTACCTACCTACCTACCTACCTATATATCTATTTAAAATATTTAACTGATGACAGACTATGAGCATTAAAATATAAAATGACAAATAACATTCAGAATGTGTTTTAATAGGTATCTCCTATTGAAAATATACAGATTATTTCATTCAGCCTTACTTGAATTGTTTTATTCTGTGTTCTTGTTTTACTATTTTGACATGCACTTAGACATGACACACTAGTAAATAATTCAACATCTGTCCCTCTTAATTTTATATTTAAAAGTTTTCTAACAGAGACTGGAGATACAGCAGGTAGAGCATTTGGCTTGCAGGAGTCCAACTTAGGTTCAATTCCTGACACCACACATGATTCCCGCCAAGAGTGATCAAGAGTGATCCCACCAAAAGCTAGGAGTAAGCTCTGAGCATGGATTGTGGACCAAAAAATCCAAAAATATTTTGTAAAACATTAAATATATTGCCTTGTCCCCCATCAACACTAAAGAAGATAATTTCATAAGTATAATGTTTATCCTTTTTGGCTTGTTTTCTTTGCAAAATTAAACAGGTATGCATATATGTTATATATTTTCTTATACAAAAGGCAGCTTACATTATAAACCGTTTTGCACTTTGTAGTTGTCACTAAACTTTTTCATAGAAATCTATATGTTTTTGTAGATTACATATGGACCTTAAGCACTTTTTATATTTCATATTGCTCCATTGTCTGGATGTATAATAGCCTATTCAGCCAGTTTTCCTCTGTAAGAGTATTTGAGTCACTTCAATAATTTAGAATTATAGACAGCGTTAACTTTTTTCCTAAGAACTGTTTAAATATAACATTGGGATAAATTCTTAGAAGTGACATTTCTAAATGTAAACACATAATTCTTTGGTAAGCTATGGCTAGAGTTATATTTTTAAAATGCATTATTTTGCATTCCCATGAGCAATATATGAGAGTCATAGGCCAACATTTGAAAAAAGTTCTTTTCTCTTACTTGGAAAATCTAGTCTATTAGTCAAAGAAGGTCAAGAAAGGAAATGAGGATAGGCAAGCTTCTTGTCTTGGTCTCCAACAATAAATCTCCACTGGGAACAATGAGAACTAAAAGGAACTGAGAAAGGGGTCACAAACAGACTAATGTACTTGCTGAGTAACATATAAATGTGACATTTGAAATCTACGTGGAAAGTATACATATTTCAATGAATGTTATTAACTAAGTTGTTAATCATTTGGGGGAAGAAAAGCTTGTCAGGTTGTAATTTCAGATTGTGCTATCTGATTAATTTACACCAAATCCTGGTAGAAATTACCAAAGAGCCTTGGTAAAATATAAAATATATCTACCTAAAAGCATAGCACATTTCTAAGCCCCAACTGAAAAAAAATATGAACTATGCTATTTCTGTTGACTCAAAAATACCTTTGCCCTTAGCACACTATGATTTGAAAGGTAAAAGTTTACATTTGAAACTTATGGGGTAAAGGGAAAAGAGATGAACCTTCAAGATAGGAACAATTTCTAGAATAGATCAGCACCTCTGATGGTCTACACAGCAAGATAGGATAAACCAAAAATAAAAACAAAACAAAAATTTGAAGTAAAATTAAAGTTCAAATACTTGAGGTGATTTCATAAACCTTAATTTAAATTAATTTTTCTCTGTAAGAAGATATTATTACAACTTTCAGATAATTTCCACAACTACTTTGCACATACAAACATAATACTTCATAAATAGCAGGGGAAAGTAAGAAAAAAAAAAACTAACTGAAAGTCAACAGAAAAAACAAGCAATAGAAGCAGATGCCCAAGGGCTTCAGTCATTAAATAGATTGAACACAAATTCTTTTTTTTTTTTTTTAGGGGAGAGCGTGCACGCAGTCCCTCACTATCATAAATTAAGCAGTCGAGTTTCCCACATTTGGGGAAATCGCAGGGGTCTGTATGCCTGGAATGCAATGGGCGAGCCTCACCCTGGGGAAACCACCTTCGTGATCATGGAATCGCCCCTGCCAGGTAAGTATTGAACACAAATTCTAAAACTACAATGACTATTATGTTTAAAATATATAGGAGGTGTTTGAGACCAAAGAGATCACACAGTGGGTAAGAATTTTGCTTTGCATTTGGCAGACATAAGTTCTAACCCCAGAACTGCATATGGTTCTCTGAACACTGCCAAGTGTGATCTCAGAGCAGAAGCAAGAATAGACCTTGAACACTGTCAGATAAAGCCCTAACACAAAACCAAAAATAGGATTGAAAGTTATCCATAAAGAACATATGTAAAGAGAATAAGTATTTATGAAGATAAAGTTAAAGTAATACTTTAGATTTTAAAAAGAATCATATAGAAATCAATAAATTTTAAAAAGCAAAATTAGGTTAGTGCAATAGGACAGCTATTATCCTGAGCAACTTGTTTGGTCCTGAGGTCCCCACCAAGGACTGACCCCAAGCACAATGCCAGGAGTCTGCCCTGAGCATACCAGGAATGGCTTACACACAAACACACACACACACACACACACACACACACACACACACACACACACACCACTGGGCCATAGCATCAAAATATCAAGCCCAGTTGACCAAGTTTTATTGAGAGTGACTCCTGGGTTTCCAGAGCACTACTTGTGAAGCCTATCATTCACCACCACCTTGTCCATAAAAATTGAAGATTTATTAATTTATTTGTCCCAGTAATTTATAAATTAAATTGATAGAAATAAGTATGAATAAGGCACTTTGGTATCATAAGGACAAACTTGTTCTAATTAAAATAATGCTGTATTTTAAAAAAGGTTTACCACAGAAGCCAGAGCAATGGCACAGCGGTAGGGCATTTGCCGTGCATGCAACTGACCCCAGATGAACCTCAGTTTGTTCCCCAGCACACCATATGGTTCCCCAAGCCAGGAGCAATTTTTGAGCACACAGCCAGGAATAACCCCTGAGTGTCACTGGGTGTGGCCCAAAACTAAAAATAGAGTTTACCACACATTATTTTGCAGTGTATAAGAACTTATTACCATAATAGGTAATAAAATGATCAATAAAAATAGTTAAATAAATTGAAATCATGCATAGTATATGAGCAAATGCTACATTGTTAATGACCAAAAATAAAATCTGTGAGTGGATAATATGGTGGCTATACAGGGAAAAGAATTGAGGGGATGAGAGAAGACATCAAAAGAATCAATTTGATAGTATAATAAAACCTTAGTGGTGGAAGCAGTGAGGTAAGTATGTAAACAAGATGTGAAGTTTTACCCCTGAAACATAATATTGCAAATAAATAATAAATTCTTTTAAGAAAAAACTAATGAAAAATGACAGATATTGGAGATATATGTAATAAAACAGATCAACAAAATTTATCACTATGGATTCTACAATTTTAAATTGGAAAAAATTATTAATAGCAACCATCAGATAATTAATTTAATAAATAGTTATGTTAGATAATTCCATGCAATATGCAAATTAGCAAGTCTTATTCAGGCAGAAAAGAAAATTCTAAATAGCTGTATAGTTGTTAAAGATATTAAACATGTAATTAAAATTTTACCCACATATAACTCAGCCAGATTGCTTCACTTGTGAATTTTGTCTAACATTAGTGAACAAATAAAACAATCTTAGACTCATTCAAAAAATAAAAGAACACATTCCATCTCATATTAAGAGTCATGCCTGCTCCTCCTGTGCAACAAACATATTATTAAATAAGAAAAGTATACGTTGATATTCTATGTAAAAAAATATTTCATGGGGGCCGGAGAGAAAGCATGGAGGTGAGGCGTTTGCCTCTCATGCAGAAGGTCATCGGTTCGAATCCCAGTACCCCATATGGTCCCCCGAGCCTGCCAGGAGTGACTTCTGAGCATAGAGCCAGGAGTAACCCCTGAGTGCTGCCAGGTGTGACCCAAAAACAAACAAAAAAAATTTCATGAAATATTAACATATTAGAAGCACTGATACATAAAATAACAATATACCATGACAAATCTGAATTTATCTAAAAATGTATAAGTTTAATATTCAAAATAGTCAAGATAATTTATCATATCTACACATTATCAAAAATGTATATTCAATGTCTACAGACATAAAATTGACAAAACAATAACATCAGAAAAAACTTGTATATTAGAAATAAGAGAACTGAAAATCAGTAAAGGATTTCTTAAAAAAATTTCTTGAAATGTCTAAAATTAATAGTATATATATTGCTGAAATATTGTATTCCTTGTCCAGGGACAAGGCAAAGCAGGGCATCCTTGCTATTCAATAATATATTGGATTATTTGGCAGACCAATAATAGGAGAAAGAGATAAATTGTAACGTTCAAGCAGTCAATTCACAGATGAAATGTCTTTATTACTTTTAGTATCAATTTAAGAAAACTGCAATGTAAGGAATGATAGTTTAATACAGTAAAGTGCAGACTACAATATTTACAAGTCAAAATAGACAAAAGTCGGGGCCGGGCGGTGGCGCTCGAGGTAAGGTGCCTGCCTTACCTGCGCTAGCCTAGGAGACGGACCGCGGTTCGATCCCCCGGCGTCCCATATGGTCCCCCAAGCCAGGAGCGACTTCTGAGCGCATAGCCAGGAGTAACCCCTGAGCGTCACCGGGTGTGGCCCAAAAAAAAAAATAGACAAAAGTCAAAATACTTATAAACTAATATTAAAACTGTAAAACAAAAAATACATATTTTGGTTGTGGGGCCACTTCCAGTGATGTTCAAGATTTATTCCTGACTTTATGCTCAGGATTATTCCTGGTGGTGTTCTGAGACCCATGTATAGCTCTAGATATTGAATATGGGCCAGACACATTCAAGGCAAGAGCCCTACCTGCTGTACTTTCTCTCCAACCCTGAAAAATAATTCTTATATGCCATTTACAATGGCATCAAAAAACATAAAATACTTAAGTGTATATTTAGCATTATATATTATAGCATTACATATTTTAAATCTATATCTAAAATATATTTAAAAGACCTAAATATGGAAAGATAAACCATGCTAATTGACTAGACAATTAAGTAGTAATAATATGGTAATTTCCCTAAACTGATCTGTCAACACTTCAAAGGCTAATTTTTAAAAGCGTTCAATATGGTTGCTTCTAAAATTTATATATAGGTACAAAGAAACTAGAATATCTAAAACCATTTGGAAAATAAATTACATGGCTTTAACATGATAGTTTCTAGATTTAAAAGTAGATAAACTTATCAGGGCCTGGAGCAGGGTAAAGCTCCTACAGCAGGTAAAGCATTTGTTTTGCATGCAGACAATTTGGATTTGATCTCTAATATTTTCTATAGTCCCTCAAGTCCACCAGGCATGATTTCTGAGTACAGAGCCAGGAATAATCCCTGCAAGCTGCAGGATGTGTCTCAAAGAGTAAAACAAAATATAAATTAAATTAGAATAGATACATTCTGGGGTTAGAGACATAGCACAGCATGTAAGGCATATACCTTGCATATACCTCAGTTGATCTCCTGCATCCGAAAAAGTCCCCTGAACCTGCCAGGTATAATTTCTAAGCATAGAACAGGAAGTAACCCCTGAGTGCCACTGGGTGTGGTCTAAAAAAAACCAAAAACAAAAAAAGATAAATTAATCAAAATAGGAAGCAATCTGCATAAAGGACAAAAATATAAATTAATGAAACAGAACTGATTACAGAAGAATATTCATATACATGTGAATGTTTAATAAAATCCAAAGTAGGTTTCTAAATGAGTTCAATGGGAAAATACATTTTGTTTAAGAAATAGGATAAGAAACTGGAGAAATAATACAACGAGTAAGGCTCATTCCTTCATGTATCCAACCATATTCTTTTCCTTGGCAACATGTATAGTTTTCAGAACACTGTCAGGGATGACCCCAGAGCACAGAGAAGTAGGAAAGCCTGAGCATAGATGGGGAGATATAAAGGAAAAGAAACGAAAGCAAGGAAGCAAGAAAGAAAGGAAAGAAAGAGAGAGAAAGAAAGAAGAAAGAAAGAAAGAAAGAAAGAAAGAAAGAAAGAAAGAAAGAAAGAAAGAAAGAAAGAAAGAAAGAAAGAAAGAAAGAAAGAAAGAAAGAAAGAAAGAGAGAGAGAGAGAGAGAGAGAGAGAGAGAGAGAGAGAAGAAAGAAAGAAGAAAGAAAGAAAGAAAGAAAGAAAGAAAGAAAGAAAGAAAGAAAGAAAGAAAGAAAGAAAGAAAGAAAGAAAGAAAGAAAGAAAGAAAGAAAGAAAGAAAGAAAGAGAAAGAAAGAGAGAAAGAAACACAGAAAGAAAGACAAAGAAAAAAGAAAAATTATAAAGGTTGAATGCCCATTAATATTCAATTTTTCTCAAAAATATTCAATTTTTCTCATTTTAATGCCATCAAAGATAAAATTTTAAATCACCTTGCACCACATACAGCGATTAAATTAAAGTAGATAACAGGAAAATCCAAATGCCTGAAATTCTTGAATGCATAAATGAAAGTCTTCATGATCTTATGATAGTCAAAGCTAATTTTTGTGAGTCACAAACTCCATTACCTATATATAAATATATAAAATAGCAATTAAGACTATCAAAAATAAAACCTTCTGATATACAAAATATTATTAAAATCAGTTCCAATTCTGCTAAGAAAATGTACATGCCTAAAACATCTTTCTCATATTCATCATAATAATGAACTATAAAATAATTAGAACTAACTGAGTGCTCCAGTGGTTAAGGAAAAGTGAGTAAATCATAAAGCAGAAACACACTGAGAGAAGAGATTGGCACAGGGGTAAGTTTACTATGGTTGTTAAGGTGAATTTTCTGAAGTTATTGCTGCTGCTGTTATTTTGAAGTTTTCTCAGGAGAGAGTCACAGTCATGAAACAGTATGAGCAGCAACATTTCTCGAGAAACTCTGACATATTTCTTGGTAAAGGAAACATGGAAATTAGCGTCGGCAGGCCAGAGAGTGAAAAGGAATCTTGAATAGGAGTGAATTGGAGTAAGGAAGTATCTAATTTTCTTATGAATCCACAGTCTCTGCCAATCCCTAAATTAATTATGCATGGAACATACTCAAGACAGTACACCAAAAATTCAAATAAATGTGATTTGGGCATCCACTCAAAAAATGTAAATTCAGGTTACCATCTGAATCCAACTAGGTTAATTATCAACAACATCGAAACTATCAATATAGCCAGTGTAGTATAACAATACTCACAATCATGAGTCAGAGTGTCCAGGATACAATCCAAAATTACTTGCCATAGAAGTAATCAGGAAACTATGACCCATTCCCTGGAGAAAGATAATAAAGAGATGCCAACTTCAAGACATCATAGTTATCAAAGACTATTATAGCTGTCTATGAAATAAAGATGAAAACACCTGAAATATAACAATTTAACAATGTAGAAAATACTACAAAAAAACAAATGAAATGTTTTAGAATTTTAAAATATAAGAATTAAAGTAAAATTTTACTGGGCAGATTAATTGTACAATGTTAATTACAAGAAAAAGCCATTTCTTAAAGTTAAATAGATGTTTTATGATCTAAAGATCAGAAAGATAAAATATTAAATAAATGATAAAGGATCAGGAACCTATAATAAAAATTTAAAAAATCTAATGTATGTACATGTAATTGAAATCCAAGAAATAAAGACATTTAAATAAATCATGGACAAAAGTCTTCTAAATTTTTAAAAGACATAGCAATATAATAAAGAAGTTTCATGAACTCCAATAAGAAAAAATTAAAGAAAACAACATCTAAATACATCTTAATCATACTTTATAAGGACTAAAGATTTATTTATTTATTTATTTATTTATTTGTTTAATAATTGTTCCTGTGGATGAAATACATATGACTGAACTATGTCCCCAGCTAATTCTCTCATAAAGACTTAATTTTTTTAGTTTTAAGTGCTATCATGCTGAGTGAAGTCAACATGATAACGCTTAAAGAGAGATACAGAATAATTTCTCTTCTATGGGGAACTTAAAGATAAACACCAAGGGAACAACAAAGGTGCAAAGGCAACAAAATGGAGAGGATTGATATACAGCATTGAGTTGGAGGAGGGCTATTGGGAAGGAGGTGTCTTGGAGAGAAAAAGGCACACTGGTGAAAGGTATAGTGTTAGAATGATATGCATAATAAAACATCATTAATAGTAAACCACAGATTCTCAATACATTTTTATAGAGTTGTCTTTAAAAATGACACATTCGTACAGTGTGCTAGTGATCTGAATTATTACAGATTTATCATTAGGCATCATGGAGGTAAGATGATATGAAGCAACATTTTGAAAGTGTTAAATAAAAGAAATATCACCCTAATATCATATATCCAGTCAAAGTCCTTAAAGCATTAAGTCAAAATCAAGATTAAGGCACAACAAAAATATTTCATATAAACGAAAACTAAATGTATTTGCTGCCAATGCCCATGAACAACAAATTAGATAGATGATATATAGATAGATGATAGATAGGTAGATAGAATATATTTAATACCTATAACATAAAGTGTGACATGCAGAGAGCAAGCCAATATATGCTGTTAAATTGTTTCTATATTTTGCATCAAGTTATTAGTAAGTATGCTGTGAAAGTAATAAGGATTGATGAGTAGATAGAAAAGTAGAAAGTAAGAGAAAGAGAGAGAGAGAGGTACTCCCTAGATCATCTTTAAAGTACATGCAAAAGCTATCAGAGAAACTAAAATGGAATAATAAAAAATACTAAATAATGTGATTTTAAGCAGAAGAAAAGGGAACAGATGAACAAAAAAAAGTAAGAAAAACAAATAATGAACTGACTTAGTGAACCCTACTTATGTTAATTAGAAGGCTACCACCCTCAATTCTACAAAAAGGCACTACCAAATTGGATGGATTAAAAAAAACCAAACTCGGGGCCAGCAAGGTGGCGCTAGAGGTAAGGTGTCTGCCTTGCAAGCGCTAGCCAAGGAAGGACCGCGGTTCAATCTCCCGGCATCCCATATGGTCCCCCCAAGCCAGGGGCAATTTCTAAGCGCTTAGCCAGGAGTAACCCCTGAGCATCAAACGTGTGTGGCCCGGAAAACAAAAACAAAACAAAAAAAAAAAGAAAAACTCAATTAGATGTTGCCTGTAAGGGACACATTCTAAATACGAAAGTACAAATTGTTTGGGAAAAAAAATAAGCTGCAAATAATAAGCATAGGATTATAATGGTATGGTAGTAACTGAGAAATAATTTTAAGACAAAGTTATTACCAGTGACAAACAAAGATAATTCATAATTATAAAAGAGATCATTGATTAGAAAAAAATTAATATATTTATTTATTATATATAATAATTGTAAATGAAACATGCAAAAAGTTATCATGCAATGTAATACTACTGAGGACTAAAAGGAATAAATATAAATAGAAAATAAATATATATCATGAAACATTACAGAAATGCAAATTGAGGTAGTGTATTACCACATGCACATCCACTGGAATGACTAAAGTGAAAAAACTGAAAGTGTAAAGCTTTAACACAAATATAACAGAAGTGGATCCCTCATGTAAAATAGCACAACTTTTTTTTCTGTATGTTGGAAAGTTATAAAACTAAACATATAACCACATAAGAACTGCCAGTTGTACCGATGATGCCCCTAAACTTTAGTTTATCAAAAGGTTTATAAATAGATGAAGGGTTAAAAATTTTATGATGTGTTTTGTTAATGTAGTTCTACTCAACAGTGAAAAGAAGTAAATTACTGACACATGCAGCAACATATTTATATAAGAATATACAAACACAATTCTGAATGAAAAAGGCAAAATATCAAGAATACATGCCACAGCATTTGACTAACATAAAATTTTAAAATAAGCATAACTAATCTAAAGTGACAGAATAATATTGGGTGTCTTCAGCCCAAGTTATAAAAAGTAATGAAACCATCAGAATTGTAGCTCAGCTCTAGAGCACTTACCTTGCACGTGAGAGGCCTGGATTTGATCCCAGCATCACAGGGGAAGAAAAGAAGAAATGTTATGTGTGATATAAATGTATTTTATAGAGCTGTACATTTGTCAAACTCATTAAAATGTAAATATGATAGATATATTAGATATATTTTCTCTTATGCACATTATTCCCAACAAATTCCATTTAAACAATTAAAATATATTAAATTTTGGTCTTTGTAAGTTCTAAGCTATTTATATATAAATAAATATATATATATTTTTAAAAGATTAGTGAAATCAGGCATATAGTTTAAGAGTTAGAGTATAAGCAAAAGCAATGACTTGAGCAAAATCCTGGAGACTATATAGTGCCAGGTACAAAGCAAGGAGAGTCTTGCTCTTCCACCACCCTATTCTGTGCTCAGCAAAAGTTAGTTTGAACACAGTACTTTAAACATATATATATATATATGTGTGTGTGTATATATATATATATATATATATATATATATATTTAAACGTGTGTGTGTGTGTGTGTGTGTGTGTGTGTGTGTGTGTGTGGCCAGAGTTATAGCACAGTGGGCAGGATGCTTTCCTTGTATTCGGCTGGACCCAGGTTCAATCCCGGGCATCCCATATCATTCCCCAAGTCTGCCAGGAGTTATTTATTGGAGCAACCCCTGAACAGCCACCAGGTGTAGCCCAAAAACAAAACAAGCAAACAAAACATCTTTTGCCATGATTTAGAAATGACATTCCTTTGGAGGGTGGAAACCCTTGCTCTATGGCCTCAAATTTGGATTTAAATAAGTAAATCTTGAAAAATATCACTTGTTCTTTGAGAGTTACTCTCTTTCAATATATAAAATGCTGTCAATAACTCTCTTGCTGGGTTTCAAAAAATAAGCAAATGATAAGGAGTATCAAATCTGCATATAAAGACAAACATTGAAATAATTGTTTGTCCCTTTTTCTCAAGAACCAAAAGACCTATATCTTTAAAAAACAAACTTATTCCAAACAAAATACTAACACTTTTCATATTTATATGTTTTTAAATTGATCACTATGTTTATAAAAAAAGAAATTAAGAGTTCATTTTAAAATGACACTAAGTAATTACACATTCTCTGTGTTGAACGTTATCTGTTTCTTGAAATATTGTTGTAAATAAGGAATATCTAAAAATATGGTTATGTGTCTGTGAGTGCATAACCCTGATGTGCAGAGAACTTATAGACAACTTATACACACACCTTGGAGTATTTAGCAGAGTAACAAAATCCTATTTAATATTAATTAATAATCCTAATTAATAAATACCTTTATGTATAGTCTAACATATTTGAAATATGTCTTCTTCATGTAGAAAATATATATGGAAATGTATTTTATTGATTTTCAAAATAATTCATTTATATGTTAAATGTTTATATTAAATTTTCCCTCAGATTCTAGGTATATATTATTAATCTGTCAGAAAATAACAATTTGAATTCTTAGTTATCATCTCAGATAAAATTTATTTACTCATTTCCTAATTAAATATTTATTAAGAATTCAATATGTACAAATAACTATGTTAATTTCAAGGCAATTGTGGTTACTGATTCCACAGAATTTACTAAATAAGAAGTAAACCTACTTGGTAGGAAAATAACTCCTTGAACAAATTGCATTTGCTAGGTTAAGTTAAAGATGCCAAAAATACGGGGTGGTTTTATTTTGAAGTAAAGATACCTGAAATATCAGTTGAATTGACATATAAGATAAATTTGGGAGACATCATCAGATACACAGAATTTTAAATCAGGCATAGAACATGGTCAACTTCAAAACACATACAAAAACATATACATGATGGAAATAAAGTGATTGCAGGTCTAAATTTACAGGAAAGTTTAGAGACTATCAATAGAGAAATTTGCTAACAAAGAAGAAATGGGAAAGATAAAATGGATGTTGTACATAGAGAAACAATAGTCAACAGTAGCAAATTAAGTTTAACAAGAATCTCTTGGAATTGGAATACCAAGAGTCATTGATTCACTTGACAAAATAAAATTAAAGGATGGTTGGTTGGTACAGTTTAGAATGTGTTGAGAAGTAATAGAGGGTAAAGTTTGAGGTTAAAACTCAATATTTTAGAAAAAAATATTGTTTACTTTAAAAGATGATTATTCCACAACATGGTTTGCTGAGCTTCTTAAGAGCAATTCCCAAGCACTGATTTAGGGGGACACCCTAGGCACTGCTGTATGTGGCTCCCATGTAGATTGATCTCTAAATTGAGAACAATGGGGCCTTCTAGGAATAGAGGTGGGCTGATTGCCCTTCCTTCTAGAAGGTCTGATCTTGTCCTACAATACTGAATTACCCCAGCAGCAGTCTATCACCAGCCATTAAAAGGGGTCTGTTCTTTTAAGAAAGAACTTAATCAATTATTATTGGATGGCTGAGGCTATAAACACACACACACACTTTAGTGAGGCTCTGGGATGGAGAATGAGTGGCAGTTGGAAAAGCAGTTGGACCAACTATTTGACTAAACATTTTCAAATTCTAGTTATGGCTTTTCTCCCTGATTTCAACCTGTATCGTTTTGGACTGCTTATCCTTTACTTTGAATACTTGTTCCTTTCACCCGGTCCTCAATTGACCTAGTTCCAAACCCAGCTCTTTCTCCCTTTTCTCTCTCTTCCAGCCTAGGAGTTTGTCCTAAGGCCCCTGGATCTTCTATTGATAAAAGGCTTAAAATATCTTGTCCTGCTTGTTTGGCCTCCAACGAACTGAAGCCCCGTTTCCCTAGACTCTGGCATTCTAGTAATTCCCACCCCATCCTACACCGCCCAGTTCCACAGCTGAAACTCATCAAGCCCCCAAGTCACCAAATTCTCAAAGCTCCAAGAATATTGGGTTGTATGATACATCCAAATTTCACAGTACTGACATCCCAGTAGGAACATAGCAAAATTGACAGGAAAGCTGCACAGAAGCCCACCAAGCTCAATGAGCAAGAACATTAGCACCTTTAAGGCTCAGCAAGTACCAAACAGCTCAATTAATCCTCAAAAAATGATTGTAGTAATGCCCTTATGAGATATAAAAATTATCACAAATTGACTTTAATTGATCTCTTTTTTGATAATTTCACTTTTGCCATTTTGCTGTTACAAGCAATATGAAGTAAATTTGCTTGTGCTTGCTAAGGTAGGCATGTTGGATGGATGAGAAACTGGTGACATTGGTAGAGGAAGGCCACTTAATGGATGTTGGAACATTAAATACCTGAAACAATCATATTATAAACAACTTTGTAAATCAGGGTACTAACTTAGAAAAAAATAAAATTAAATGGAATCAAATGAAATCAATAAAAAGGAATCAAATTAATAAAATAAAATTAAAATAAAAGAGATAATACCTGGGATAAAGATCTTGTCTTGCACTCAATAAGCCCTTAGCACAGAGGGTTTGACCCAAAAGCAAAAACTGAGAAAACACAAGAAAATGAAAGAGGAGTTAAGAGAAAAGCTCAACAGATCACATAGTTTGTATGCTGGAGGCCTAGGTTCCCTTCCTAGCACTGCAGGTTATCCTGAGCATTGCCAAGAGTGACTCTTGAACACTGTGTAGTGGCCACAAAATAAAAAATACAAATAAATGAATAGATATGATTCTTTTGTTTTGATTTTTAAGATGAGTAATATCAGGACTAAAGGAGATTGAAAATGAACAGAAGAGTAGGGAAATAATGTAATGCAAAGGAGAATGAAAGGATTCATCTTTAATACTTTAAAGAGACTAAAGCAATGGAAGAATGTAAATAATAGATAAGTCTTTAGAGGATGGATAAAGGTAGGGGAAAGGATAACATGGTAAAAAATGTAAGAGCCAGACTAGGAAACCAAGCTTCCTTTGAACAAGCATAGTCAAATCATATTTTTTTCTTTGAGAAAAATGTCTCTTTCAAAATGTAGTAAAATATTTTCTTATGTCCTAGTATTGCATTTTAACTTTTTTAAAGTTTTACTTTAATTTATATATTTTCATTGTTGGGGATCAAGCCCAAGTCCTCTCATATAGGACTTGTGCTCTACTATCAGTCCTATTTTGTAAGGTTTTCAATAAGTAAATAGATATGAAAATACTTAAGAATTATCTGGGCCATACCATGTACTATATCATTGGTAGTGAATATTATTTCATCTTGTATGATAAAGTAGATACTGTTTATGGCATCTATTTTCTCTACTAGGGGAAAATATAAAACCCATATTTGTAAATAAAAGATGAGACACTCTTCACCTATTAAATTGCTAATGATTTAAAAACTTGAACTTACTATTAGTGATGATGGGTGAATATGGCCAAATATTTTCATATCTGAAAAAACACTGTGTATATTTTCCTAGGAGGCAATTTAGTCACATAAACCAAAGGATGTTACTATAACATGAATTCCTCAAAGTAGGGCTGTGTGTCATATAGAGTCGGTGGAAAGTCTGGGCCCTGAGAAATTAGTTACATTTGACTACCTCTGCATGTTCTCTAGTGGTGAAAGTACAAGTCCTCCCTATGGTTCCAGTTCATTTCCAGGTCTACACTCCATTTTAACTGGCCTCAGACTCTTCTATTTACATACTGTCCATGCTTCTCTTTCCAAATATTAGCTTTTTCACAAGTTTGTAAAATAAATTTAAAGTGAGGGGTTACATTTGTGGCTCACCCAGTCTTATTTCTTACTTCTCTTCCTTAATCTTTTCCACTCCTCTCCAATATCTCTCTAGGTTAAGATTCTTTTCTAGTGGTCCAAGAATTCCAGCTCTTCCAAATTTGTAATTCCAAAGCTCCAGGTCAACTTACCAAGGAATTCAGGAGAGCATACTAAATCAATTGCTCCTAAAAGGGCCATCAACAATAGGATTTCACTCTTGATTCAGTATTCCATTTCAAGAACAAAAAGACACCATCAAATACTCAGTTAAATATTATAATAGAACAAAATATGTTAAAGAACTTACTCACATAAGGAGTTAATCATTTATAATAGGTGCCATATAATGGATATTATACAACTATTAAAATGCAGTTTTGAAAGTTGTTAACTATATGAGAAAACAGTTCTTAAGTATTTTAAAATACACTAAATAGAAAGAATATCACAACCCAACTAGGTAAGCTTTAATCATTCTTTCTATGAACACTTTAATCAAAAATAATACATGCATAAGATTATCAAATTTAAGCAATAAAGAAAGTTACAAAGAAGAAAGCAGAGGACTTCATTTCCTTCTATCTACCATGCTTTCCAAGCAAACAATTGCTTATTATACTTCCCAATTTTCAAAAGCATAAATCTACATAAATTCACATCTATCTGTCTTTCATTTTACAGAAAAGGAAGCATACAATTTACATTGTTTTACATTTTTAAATTTTAGAATTATTTCAATATCATAACATATTTAGAAATATAATTTACCATATACATGGCAAAGATAATATTTTACAAAAATTTATCTTATTCTCACAAATGCTGGTTTTTATGTTTCTTCCAAAATATTGTACCAATGTGCACGAATTCCCTTGCATGTAGCCAACCCCAATTCAACCCCTGGCATTTTATGTTGTCCTCTGACAACTGCCAGGAGTGATTCCTGAGTGCAGACACAAGAGTAACCCCTGAACACTGCCAGATATGACAGGAAAAAAATTAGGAAGGAAGGAAGGAAGGAAGGAAGGAAGGAAGGAAGGAAGGAAGGAAGGAAGGAAGGAAGGAAGGAAGGAAGGAGGAAGGAAGGAAGGAGGAAGGAAGGAAGGAAGGAAGGAGGAGGGAGGGAGGGAGGGAAAGGAAGGAAGGAGGGAGGGAAGGAAGGAAGGAGGGAAAGAAGGAAGGAGGGAAGGAAGGAGGGAAAGAAGGAAGGAGGGAAGGAAGGAGGGAGGGAAGGAAGGAAGGAGGGAAAGAAGGAAGGAGGGAAGGAAGGAGGGAAAGAAGGAAGGAGGGAAGGAAGGAGGGAAAGAGGGAAGGAAGGAAGGAGGGAGGGAGGGAAGGAAGGAAGGAGGGAGGGAGGGGAAGGAAGGAAGGAAGGAGGGAAGGAAGGAAGGAGGGAAGGGAAGGAGGAAAAGAAGGAAGGAGGGAAGGAAGGAGGGAAGGACGGACGGAGGGAAGGACGGAACGAAGGAGGGAAGGAAGGAAGGAAGGAGGGAAGGAAGGAAGGAGGGAAGGAAGGAAAGAAGGAGGGGAAGGAAGGAAGGAGGGAAGGAAAGAAAGAGGGAAGGAAGGAAGGAGGGAAGGAAGGAGGGAAGGAAGGAGGGAAGGAAGGAAAGAAGGAGGGAAGGAAGGAAGGAGGGAAGAAAAGAAAGAGGGAAGGAAGGAAGGAGGGAAGGAAGGAGGGAAGGAAGGAGGGAAGGAAAAAAGAAAGAAAGAAAGAAGAAAGAAAGAAAGAAAGAAAGAAAGAAAGAAAGAAAGAAAGAAAGAAAGAAAGAAAGAAAGAAAGAAAGAAAAAAGAAAGAAAGAAAGAAAGAAAGAAAGAAAGAAAGAAAGAAAGAAAGAAAGAAAGAAAGAAAGAAAGAAGAAAGAAAGAAAGGAAGGAAGAAAAAAGAAAGGAAGGAAGGAAGGAAGAAAAATGAAAGGAGGGAATGAAGGAAGGAAGAATAGAAAATAAAGAGAAAAGAATAAAGAAAGAAAAAAGAAAAAGAAAAGAAAGGAAGAAAGAAAGGAGGGAAGGAAGAATAGAAAATAAAGAGAAAAGAATAAAGAAAGAAAAAAAAGAAGGAAGAAAGGAAGAAAAATATGACATAGAATGCACTATATAGTCGTAAGAAAGATTAGTAAAATATGGATCTCAGTCACTGTTACCAATCTAATAGTCTGGAAGAATAAAGATAATAACTGACAAAATACTGTAAAAAGATAAAGAATAAGTGAAAAAGAGAGAAATGTCATACTAAAATTCAAATGAAGAACATGAAGGAAGAAACTACTACTTATTTGTACTAGGATTAGGAACCCCTTTAGTGATAAGGATCCAGTTTATTTGAGATTTAAAAGTCATAACTTCTGCCATTTGTTGATATTTAGCATGCACCAAGCACTGTTGGTTTACTTAGAGTGCACTTTCTCACTAAATATCCATAATCTGATGAGGTTAAAAAGATTTTCATAAACATTTTTTAGAGATAAGAAAATGGAATCTGAGATAAATTGATCGTCACAGGGCTGCTGCCACACACTTTCCTTATACAGTTCTTTTAATTTTCATAATGCTCTTATGAGGTAAGCACAGTATTTTCCCTTTCTCAAGTGGCAAAAATGACAGGAAGCATATGTTATTCATTCAAGGTCACTTGAGTAAATGGCAGAACAGGGACGCAAAGCAGAGCAATGTGACTGACAAAATCTGATGCCGAGAGCATGTGGGAAACAGTGGTATGTGAAAGGAACACTGGAAGAAGGGACAAAATCATGAACATGGCCAGTGTGAGGTTGGATTGAATGAGCCAGAATCTGGAAGAACAGTGACCAGTATAGATTTGTTCTTTGAGGAGTGGACAAGGACAGTGAAGAGCGAAGATACAATAACATGAATGGAAGAAAAGATACATGAACAGAAATAGAATAGAGGGTATATGGTGACTAATTGGATGCCTCAATCAAAGTCCTCTCAGTCTTTAACCTCCCTAAACCAAAAGCATCCTTTTCATTAGAGCTTCAGGTAGCCTTTTATTCCTTTCCTTTTGATTATTTTAGAGACCAATTTCAAGATGCAGCTACTAGAATTGTGATCATTCCTGCACAATGTGGGCTGAGAAAGGATGATGCTAATCGAGCTTTGCATTTTAAAACTGTTTTCTTCAATCCTCAATAATGTACCCATCATGGGGGTAGGGAGAACAGCTATCAAGCAGGTCGCAAGAGAAAAAAAAGCAACTGATAGTCTCAAGATTATTAAGATGAATGAAGAGCTATGACCAACGGACATTTCCCAGTCATACTAGCATTTCTTTCCTGCACCATTCAACACTACTGAATTGTTCTCTCCTTTAAATTCTCTCTGCCGTTAACTTCTGCAAATAATACTGCTACTGATTTTTCCTCCTATATCTGACCTGCCTTTCCACAATCCCTCATCCTCACACACCCCCCCCCAACCCCAAACCCCCATTAAATAGTTCTTGTTCCTTTACTGGCTCATTACAGCCTGACTGTCCCAGGTCTCCTAAGCTTTCTTCAATTCTTCCTCTGTTAAGAGTACAGTTTTAAACAGATTTAATTAGAATCTGTCCATTGTCACCTCACAAAAATAAGACCTTGACCTCTTTACTTATTTCACTGTTTATATTTGTAAGATGATCATAAAGCTTATAACATTCTTTTTAAGTTTGGCTAACATACATTTCTGAGAGGGTCACATGGGCCAAACTTTCCCATCTCCTCATGTCTCAGATGCCTGGTGCTGCCTCTTCAGTATCAGTCAGGGCTCTGCTGCTTGACTACAATAATACCTAAACCTTTGGCTACACTTCTTTTTTTTTTTTTTTTCTAGGGCTCTGAGTTTTTGGGTCACACCCAGCAGTCCTCAGGGATTACTCTTGGCTTGGCACTCAGAAATATCTTCTGGCGGGGCCGGAGGACCAAACAGGATGCCGGGAATTGAACTGGCCTGTCCTGAGTTAGGCAAAATCCCTACCACTGTGCTATTGCTCTGGCCTCTGGCTACACTTCTTAGAGTAACTATGGATAAAGACTTTATTTATTTCAATTCAATTATTATTATCCCTCATGAACTGTTTACAAGTTTTCTTTTATTTTTACTTTCTTTTCTCTTCTTATCCTTTTTCTTTCTTTTTGCTCTTTTCTCTTTCTTCTATCTCTTTCTTTTTTCTTCCTTTTTCTCTTTCCATATTTCTTCCTTTTTATATTTCTGTCTTTTTCTCTTTCTTTTGTTGTTCAAGCAGCAAAACTGATCTTGAAAAAGTAAGCTCTGCAGGTTTAGAGGAGGAAAAATTAGATGTAATCTGGCTATGATATAATTGAAGTTACTCTAAACTTTGTGCTCAGATACCACACGGACTTGTAGATTAAATCTGGTCCTCTTGCAGGACAAGCAAATAAGCATGTACTTCCAATCTGTAGAGCTCTCTGGCCAACAGCTAAGTAGTGTCTTTGAAAGACTTTCTAAAATGCAATTCTGATCTTACTACTGCTCTGTTTAAAATTATTTAATGGTGCTACCTTGCCATTGGAGGAGGAATATATACAAGGATGTTGCAAAGTCCAAATAAAATTCAAAACTTTATTAGCATAAAAATTGCACATAAATTTTACTTTCAGCTTTATTTCTTGAGAAAAAGTGTCACTTTCATGTAAATCTCTGGGACCCAAGTTGAGACCCACTATAATACATCAGATGCACTAGAGGAACAACTCTAAACATTTGAATATAAAAGGTGGATTTGTGTGGACAAGTTTGAGAAAAAGATCTCCAGGGACCGGAGACATAGCACAATGGTAGTGTGTTTACCTTGCATGCTGCTGAGCCAGATTGGACCTGGATTCGATCCCTCATTGGTGCCCCGAGCCAGGAACGATTTCTGAGCGCATAGCAGCGCATAACCAGGAGTAACCCCTAAGTGTCACCAGTGTGACCCTTCCCCCCAAAAAAGTTAAAACCTCCATACCTGCCCAATTTGTCATTTTATTTTTATTTTATTCTCTTTCATTTGTTTGGAGATTATACCCAGCAGTACTCAGGTCTTATTCTTGGCTCTGAGCTCAGAGATGTCTCTTGGAAGGATCCCCCAGATGGGGATCAAACTCAGATTGGCTACATGCAAAGCAAGTGCTTTACCTGCTACACCATTTCTCTGACTGAACCATTGTTACTTAAGAAAGTCAGCTTGCTTAAAACTTTTTGAATATACATGTCACTGTCACATCTATACTGTGCTATTGTTTGTATATTACCCCTCAATGTCCTTTCATGGTGTGAAGCTCCTTGAATCTTCACAGATAATCTTCAATTTTTTTTTCTACAAATTTCTGGGAATAGGTTGCATTCAACAGTATTACTCCAGGTGATACTCAGGGAACCATATGCAGTGCTGGGAATAAAACATGATTCACTTTACTATCTTTCCAGCCCATTTCTGTAACACCATTTACCCAAACTTACTCCATTGTTTACCATTTTAGTGTGTGTGTGTTTTTAATCTGGTTTACCCACTGGAATTCTAATTACTTAATCGTAAACACAGTGTTTTCTTTTTATCCCCAGTTTCAAATGATAGTTGAATAAATTGCTAAAATATTAAAATGGAAGAGGCCATTGTTAATAAATAGGATTATGGAAATCCAAGGCAAAATTATCCAGTCAACAGAAATTTAATTTAAGAACTGGTAGTTCCCTACCACTGATTTTAAACACAAGTAGATTGTCACCGAGAAAATCATAATGTAAATACAGTAAGAGTCCATTGTTGGTTGCAAGCAATAGAGACTGACACAGGCTGATTGAAAGAGAAAAGAAATTTATTGAAAGGTTGTTCAGAAGCCCACAGAAATTCCAGGAAGACTGAAATGTCATGCTTTGAAAGCAGGTTGGAACAAAGGAAGGCTATGTAGCTAGAGTCACAGCCACAGCTGAACAATGGAGGCTGCAGCTCTCCCACCTGTCTTAATAAACACAGGGCATGAATTCTGCCGTTGGCACTGCTTTTGGTAACTGTTGCTGTAGTTCCTGCCACAAAATTAATTCTCCACTTACCCTGTTTCACTGCTTCACTCACTGCACATACAGATCTCTGACTGGTTCCCATGACTAGACAAGTGTAGGTGTGGATGTGTGTAAGAGAAGGAAGGAGGTGCTAATACAGCACATTCTGGACTTCTCAGCATCCCTGTACATGTGGAACAAAGGTTCATAGCAGGAACCTGACGTGAGAGAAGTGTTTTTTTTAATATGTTTCTAATTTTCTATAGCATTATATTATGATATTATTAAGTAAAACCTTTTCACATGGAAATAATTCCCAACTGATCACCAAATTCCATTGTGAACACACTTTAGGGTTCTATAAGAAAGATGTCTAAGTAGAGAAATTACATTCTTTTTGTATATTCTATAACATAAAGCTCAAAGAAGGAAGGCAGCACTGAAGTCTTTGGGCATCAAAAAACACAGTGTAGTTATCAGGACACTTGGTTCCAGGAGGAGAAACCTAGGTTTCAAAGATTTAATGTAAATAAAAGATAGGAGTGGACTCAACGTTGGGATTGCAGAGTTAAGGTTTATAGTTGCAAAGATTTTGTTTAAGCAGGATTTTAAAACAGGCACAGGTTCTGAATAATTTTTTTTTTTTTTGGTTTTTGGGCCACACCCATTTGACGCTCAGGGGTTACTCCTGGCTATGCGCTCAGAAATCGCCCCTGGCTTGGGGGGACCATATGGGACGCCGGGGGATTGAACCGCGGTCCATCCTACGCTAGCGTTTGCAAGGCAGACACCTTACCTCTAGCGCCACCTTCCCGGCCCCAGGTTCTGAATAATTGCTTCACAAGATGATGTATTTAAGTTCAATTAATTAATGAAAAAGTATTTGTTTTTCACAATCCTTCTGTTAAAATAATAGGTTCTTTACATTTTTTAAAAAAATTGAAAAATAAAAAGCTTGAAAGAATTCTGCCAGAAATAGCCATTCCCCAAGAATGTGTCTAAGTGCCTTTCCATACATGTAAATATGTAGCAAATGCATGTATAATGGATAACAATATTTGGCCTTGCCTGACACATTGCTCAATAAGTCACTATTCACAGAGACTGAATATGATGGGGTACAAGTCAACTGGATGGATGATTGGATAGATGAAGAAACTTTTGTCAAATGATCTCACATTTGGGGGTTGGAGAGAAAAGACAGGAGTAAACAACTTCCCTTGCATGTGTCTGATTCTAGTTCAATGTCTGGACCTGCATTTGGTTTCCAGCACACCACCAGGAATAATCCAGAAGTAATCATAGCTTAGTCTACTTCAAAATGCAGCCAAATAAATAAAATATAATAAAATAAGTGGTTTTACTGTAAAATAAAGTAATACATATATTTTATTAATATAAAACAATTGATTATTAATAGTTAACAATTAATTACTAAAATCAATATGATTTTATTAATATAAAGAGTTATTTTAATATACAAGTTATTGTTAATAGGAAAAAACAATTGCTTTATAGAAATTGGTGGACTTCAAATACTTCTTGATCACAAATTGCAATCTGCATTTTAAAATGCTCCAAAATTAAGAAGATAAATATTTTTGTAAAATGTTTTGGGAAACACCTGGAGGTGCTAGGACTTATCCCTGGCTCTGAGCTCAAGAATCAATCATGGTGGTGGTCACAGGACCATAAATAGTGCAAAAAATTGAACCCCAGTCAACCATGTCCAAGGTAAGTGCCTTACACTGTACTATCTTGCCAGCCCCATAAATGTTTGGTTTTAAACAGAATCAGTTTCATGAATCAGTCTCAATTCATGAAAGATGAGAACTTATTTCTTTCAGGCTTCTTTTTACCTGCTTTTCACAATTTTGTCATATTCATGAGTTATTTGAATACTGTTAGGACCTCTAATAGTACTATACAGCTGATATTTTTTAATATCCTAGTATACTTGTTTTTATGTTACTTATATGACATCATGCATAAAAAATAATTTTTGGTTCTCCTTTCTTATACTTAAAACCTCTCTTCACATTTTTTTTCTATTGCTCCTGGTATTGAATGCTGCTAGAAGAAAAGTGTGGTGCCAACCTTATTTTTTTTTCCTTCTAGGTACTGGTAATTTGTTTTTCTCTTAGATATTAGACCAATTTGTTTTCATATTTTAAATTCAACAAGCAAATCAGAATTTTTCCAGGTCTGAGGATTTGTGATTTTATTATTCTCATCACAACTTGAGGTGTTATTATTACTCTCATAATTTTTGGAAGTCCTGAGAAACAGTCTTCTAGAAACTCTGAAAAGCAAAGGAGTATAACTGTTCTAAGAAGAATGTCAGATAGTATATTTGTTTTTTTGACTTCTATATTTATTGCCTTTGTTTCATGTTCCTTTTCATGCTCAGGCAAGCCCTATAACTCTTCTTGGGTAGCTTAATACGATTCCATTCTCTCAAAATTGCTTCAAAAATGGTAATGAAAGTAACATGAGAAGAAATTATTATTGAAAGGAAATTGGTGATGAGTCTTTCACATAGCTTGGGTGGTATACCAGATATATTGTCAGGAAGATTAGTTTTGTAAGATTATTTTTCCCTGGAAAATATGTAATTTGCTATCAATTGTAGATAACTAAATACAATGGAAAAGGCTTCACAGAATTTTCCTTCTCAGATGGGTAAATGAAGTAGCTAAGAGTCCAAAAAGGCAAAATATATCTGAATAGCCTTCCCATGCAAAGATAATGTTAGTTATTTTGGTGAGGCATCTATTTCTACCAAGATGATTTTTTACCTGAGAAAGAAATAGAAATGTAACCAGTCATAAAATACATGGCAATAGTATACCATGGTGTTTTATAAAGGTTTTTGGCGGACAAGTACAGTTGAAATAAATTATTCTTGATTTTTAGATAGTCTAGTTTATCTAAGTCCACATGATATGAGAGTCTGTGTATTAGATGTTAGTATGACAAAGAGAGAAATTCCAGAGAATCATTTAAAATATTTTTAGTAGGCCACAGTAGCTGTGCATAGCAGAAGCATTAATTTGAGGATATGTAGCTCATGTCAAGACATATATCTACTTAGTTTGGGCCAGAGAGAAAACTCAGTAGGCTGGAGTATGTGTTTTGCATGCTGAACTCTGAATTTAATCCTTAGCAGTACGTTGTCCCCTGAACATTTCAGGGACTGATCCCCAAGCACTGACCCAAGAGTAACCACTAGTCCCTCTTTCCTATGACTGAAATACACTATATATGAAATACACTAACCAAGAACTGTGCTTACAAATATTAGATTACTTCTCTTGGATTACTTTCTTCTAAATCTGGGGCTAATAAATCTTGCCAAGCTTTTGACTAAACTACTTCTTGTCAAAGGCTGGTATTTTTGCCTAGTAGAAAAGTGTGTCTGTGTGATTGAGTTCCTTTCATTAAACATCAGGAGGGAAAAATTAAGTTTCTCCCTCTGATGTACACATAGTTTCAAGTCATTTTGTTCTGTGAACATCACCTCTGGTATATGGGCCTCTTTCAGGGTAATGCCTCTTAATTTAGTATACTGCTGAAGTGCCTTTAGTAGTTGATCATATTTTACTCTTACTGGGCAGTTACATAGGCTGAAATGAGCTGCCCTGATGATAAACAAATCAGTCATACAAGAATCTTCTTTGGCAGTTCCATAGACACAATCTGTTCTCAAAAGAAATGTAAACCAACCCATGAAAAATTTTGGGTACACTGGCCATGAAGCTAATAGCTGACAATATCAGGAGGAGAAGTCAGGTCAAGTCCCCATTCTACAAGTCCTTGTCCCTCACCACACATCTAGGGTCTCTGTAGAGACATCAAAGTGACCAAAACTCTAAGTATGCCAGCATTTTAGGCTGCTCTCACCAGGAATTTTATGAAGTGAGTACAGGCACCCTCCCTCCACCTTCTCATACTTCTGGAAATTGTGGAAGCCAAAAACATGCCCTACAAAAAAGTCACAGTATGAGCAATAGTGCTTAGAATTCTTGGACCACCTGTGACAACTCCAAATATTTTTCGAAACTCTCATCCCAGTAGGAACATACCAGTTTAGACATCAATATGAATTCAAAACCACCTAATGTTCAGAAACAAGAGAAGTAACAGAATGATCAACTAGCAACAAGAATTTACTAATATTCTGACAATTATTGTAAGATACAATAATTTTCTTGTTGCTGTATTCTTTATTTCTTTTCTTTTTTATTTCCTTTTTCTTTTTTTCTTTTTTAATAATCTACTCCCCCTTAACTGGAAACAAATGTATTACGGGTCAACTATGTTTACTTTGTGATACATGGTCTTTAAAAAAACTAATTTATAGATGTGTATATGTATAAAGAATTCTTTTTGGATTCAAATGTTATTCTCAAAGATGTTAAGGAATGTATTTAGATCAAAACATCAAGTTAAAGACCCTTAATATGAAATCATTCCCCATATGCATGTTTTATTTGATCAACAGAGCCTTTAATTGTAGAGACTGCATAGTGAAAAAAATGTTTTTCAGTTAGTTGCCTGCTTAAAAAAATACAGAAAATTTCCCATAAAAATACAGCTTTCCATCTTTCTCTATAAATGGCATAGAATAGTGATACCAAATACACATTTACTATGGCAACACTAAACCCAGGACTGAAAGGAAATTTGGGGGTTGGGTGTCCTCTGGACGTAGAGCTGTGCTCTCTGGCTCACAGGTTCCCAATGGTCACTCTTCACACAGAGACCAACTGTCAGTTCCTTTTCTAGTCACACCCAAACTTTCACTTTTCTTCGGAGAAAATTAATATGAATGTGGCATATTTTCTCTACTACTACCCTAAGTAAAAACATTCAAATGAAACTGAGATGACAAAGGATTTTTTTTTCTTGGCCTACTTACTCATTGATATTGCCTGCTGGGCATTGAGATTATGGCTGTTAATTTAGATGAAAGAAGGGCAAGTTACATCACAGAAGCAAAGATTAGAATTCTGTAAGCATAATAGTTCATAGAAAAGGACATATTCGGCCATATGTTAGTACTTGCCTTTGTCAGGTAGATTAATTACTTGGAAGAGGTAGGTGCTATTGGTCAAAGATTGGTTGTCCTTAATGGTTTCTAGTTACTTAAAACTTTCCGATTTTCTTGCCTACATTTATAATGTTCCAATTAGCAACATTTGTTGCACATTCTTTGATTAATCTCCATGCCAAATCACATTATTTGGTTGGATATGTGTAAGATATGTGTAAGATAAGCAACCAAACAGCAAATCATGGTATCAAGATTATTTGACTTCTGTACTAGTCAGCTACTCATCAATTATGTATCATTCAGAATATTGCCCTTGTGTAAGTATGAATTACCATATACTTTCCATGTACTTGTCCAGAATCAAAGTTCATTATGATTTTTAATCATCTTAATATTAATCTTGGAATAATTTATGCAGACACGTGGTTTTATTTTTTTAATTACAATTTTTTTTTCAAATCTGTTCTCCAGCTATAAAGTATTCTTTTTAGATGGGGGAAATAATCTGGTGATGCTTAGGATTTACTCCTGGCTTTATGCCCAAAGATCACTCCTATTTAAACTTGGAGTGCCATATAATATGCTAGGAATTGAACTCAGGCCTGCCACATGTAAGGCATATTCCATTCCCACTGCATTATCTCTCTGGCACCTATAAAGTATTTTCCATTGGTGTTATTAGTAGCATATTGTTTTTAATAAATCAATGCTTAATGGTTATTCCTGACTTTGTGATAAGGGATCACTCTTGGCTGGCTCAGGAAACCATATGGGGTGCTGAGAATCAAATCTGGGTTGGTTATGTACAACCCTCTCCACTGTATTATCACTCCAGCCCCTAGATTTTGTGACAGTATTTCAGCATGATCCTTGGACACCTGAGGGTTTCCAAGATATATTGAGAGGGTTTGCTAAATCGGAACTATTTTTCTAATGATAATGAAACATCATCTGTCATTTTCACTGTTGGCATTGTCCCAGTGAAGCAAAAGTAATAGGTGTATAAAATCACTGGATCCTTGACATGGATCAAGATAGGTATTCTGTACACAGAGTCATTGTATTCTTATCTATGGCCTATTGAGAGATTAAAATTTTAAAATCCATTTAAAGATATCCTTAGTAAAGTGATGATTTTTATGAAATGAAGCACTTTTTAATGTCCTGCTGATGCAAAAAAAAAAAAAAAAAGATAACAAGTTCCCAAATGATGTCATTTTATTCAACCTTCTTTTGTTACAGAATTGAAAAGAATAAAAAACAATCTGTGCCAATATTGAATGAAATTTTATTCAAGGACCAGATATACAGTTTTGCTTAAGTATAGTTTGCAAGGACTTAGTGTGTCATTAAGGGAAGACTTACCATACTTTAGTATACAAGTGTGTACATATATGGCTATTCAGGCTGCAAACCCAGCTTATTTTTATGTGTTCATGGAACCCCATTTATACTGGAAAAATCAAAACAAAAACTGCTTATTTTTTTCCTGTGTATATATGTGTGTATGTACAGTATATATGTTTCCATTCAAATTTTAGAATTGCTCGTTCTACTTGCTTGAAAAATTCCATTGGTATTTTGATAGGGGTTGTATTGAATCTATAGATTACTTTAGGTAAGATGATCATTTAATATTTATTCTGGTAGTCCATTAACATATCATTCCTTTTTGTATATCCTATTTTGTTTTAGTAATATTCTTACTTTTATCATCATCAAAAGATTACTAAAGAATTTATAACATGCATACTCAATAAAATATTAGTCTGCCAATAAAGAGATGAAACTGCTTTGGGAGAAATGAATAAATTCTGACTGAGATGATTATTGATACTGAGAGAAATATGTAATGAAGCAAAAAGAAAGTATCATATGTTTTCACTCACATGTGAAATATAAGTAACTAATGAAAACAAACTAGGAAAAAATAAGGCAGTGTTAAAAATATCTCCTAGACTTAGTGAAAACTGGGGTCTCCCTACAGAGTTTTCCCTATAGGGATAGGTAGCTGGCAGAAATGATTAAGGGGATTTTCTTTTCTGTGTTGGGGTGGTATTAGGACTTGATGACAGTGATAATAATTGCATACATGTAAAGGAATGAAAGTAAATCTTTGAAATTATATAATATTTCAAAGCCAGTGATAAGTGAATAAAAATATTGGAGTGGGATAGTGACAGCTATATTCAGCTGTGCTCAGGGCCTACTCCTGGCTCTGCAATCAGGGAACACTCCTGGTAGATCCAGGGGACTGTAAGAGGTGCCAGGGATCGAATTTCTGTTTGCCATATATATAAGGCAAGCACCTTACCTGCTGTACTTTCTCTTCAGCCTGATAAAAATCTTAATGACAATGAAAGTCACATGCTATATAAAAATTTATATTTGTGAATTGGAAGGATAATACAGCTTGTCAAGTGCATGTTTTATGCATGGCTGCCTTGAGATTCAATCCCTGACACCACATATGATCCCCTGAGCAGTTAGGAGTGATCCTTGAGCACTGAGCCAGATATAAACATTGAGCACCCTGAGTAAGTAAATAAATAAATAAACCTTAGATTTTTTTTAAGAATTTTTATGGTGAAATTGGTGGTGATATAACAAATGTAATGAAAACTATTTTAAAGTGATAGATGTGATATTCAAAAGGACTAATTCAATAGACTAATATTTCTTTTTTTTTAAGTTTATAAATATACTTTTAAATATTACCTTTTATAAATTTTTTTTAACACCACCCATCACCAGTGCAACATTCCCATCACCAATGTCCCAAGTCTCCCTCCTCCCCACCCGACCCCCGCCTGTACTCTAAACAGGTTCTCAATTTCCCTCATACATTCTCATTATTAGGACAGTTCAAAATGTAGTTATTTATCCAACTAAACTCATCACTCTTTGTGATGAGCTTCCTGAGGTGAGCTGGAACTTCCAGCTCTTTTCTCTTTTGTGTCTGAAAGTTATTATTGCAAGAATGTCTTTCATTTTTCTTAAAACCCATAAATGTGTGAGACCATTCTGCGTTTTTCTCTCTCTCTCTGACTTATTTCACTCAGCATAATAGATTCCGTGTACATCCATGTATAGGAAAATTTCATGACTTCATCTCTCCTGACAGCTGCATAATATTCCATTGTGTATATGTACCACAGTTTCTTTAGCCATTCGTCTGTTGAAGGGCATCTTGGTTGTTTCCAGAGTCTTGCTATGGTAAATAGTGCTGCAATGAATATAGGTGTAAGGAAGGGGTTTTTGTATTGTATTTTTGTGTTCCTAGGGTATATTCCTAGGAGTGGTATAGCTGGATCGTATGGGAGCTCGATTTCCAGTTTTTGGAGAAATCTCCATGACTAATATTTCTTAAGTGACTAATGCCCTGTGTTAAAATATCACTCGTAGAAAAAAATAAAATGAAATATCATATATAGGATAAAATAACTATTCAAAATAGGAAGACAGACCAGTAGATCTTATTGCAACAGAATATTAATAACTGTGATAGAGCTTCAGGTACTACATTGCAAAAACGTGATATCTAATGTAGTATGTAATTATAAGAAGCAACTAGTTGTTGAGTTTTGGTACAAAATTACAGAAGGTGTGGGATTTATGCTGAAAACTTAACGGAGGGAGGTCAACACTGGTGGTGGGAATGGCCCTAATCTACTGTCACTTTGCTTGAAATCCAACTATGAAGAACTTGTGATTCACAATGGTCTCAATACAAAATTAAAAAATAAATAAATAGGGGCCGAGAGATAGCATGGAGGTAAGGCGTTTACCTTTCAAGCAGAAGGTCATCGGTTCAAATCCCGGCATCCCATATAGTCCCCCGTGCCTGCCAGGGGTAATTTCTGAGCACAGAGCCAGGAAAAACCCCTGAGCACTGCCGGGTGTGACCCAAAAACCACAATAAATAAATAAATAAATAAGTAGAAAAATAATCGCTGTAATTATATGAAAATGCTTTAAAATAATTCTCTACATTTCATCCTCTTATCTGTATAAAATCAGGTTTCCTTCAAATACATCAACCAACACATCATATCACTTTAGTACATGTAATGGAGAAGACAAATAAAAATCCTGAACACAGCGCCTTAGACTGCTCGGCCATCCTGACATGCAACAAATAAAAATCCAAATGTTTATTATAGAAATTTCAAATATATATATTTGAAATATATATGTATATATATACTACTCTGAGCTTTTTATTTTATAAAATCTAGTTATTTTTTATTTTATTATTATTGTTGTTAGTTGTTTTGTGGTTTGGGGGTCACACCCCTTGACGCTCAGGGGTATGTGCTCAGAAATTGCTCCTGGCTTAAGGAATCAAATGGGACACCAGGGATCGAACCCAGCTTCGTCCTAGGTCAACCGCGTGCAAGTCAAGTGCCCCACCTCTGCTCTATCACTCCAACCCAAAATCCAGTTAGTTTTATAAAAATGTGTTTATTGGGCCAAAGCGATAACACGTGCTTTGCACGCGGCTGACCCAGGACGCACCTCGGTTCGATCCCTGGCATCCCATCTTGTTCCCTCAAGCCAGGGACGACTTCTGAGCTCATTGCCAGGAGTAACCTCTGAGCTTCACCGGGTGTGGCCCAAAAACCAAAAAAAAAAAATAAAGTGCTTATTATGTTAATATATCATTGCTGTCACCTCACGAAAAGGACAGGAAGCTCTCTGGGTCTCCTTTAGAAGGGCACTAGCACTATTCATGAAAAGTCTGCCCTCAGAACTCAATCAGCTCTCCAAATACCACCATATTGTGTGTGTGGATTTTTTTTATCTATAAATTTCAGGAGTATACAAATAATCTATAGCATACACTTGTATGTGTATACATGTATGCATATATAAATATTTTCTTTTCATGTACAAAATATACTGTGCTCATTGACTTTGCATCTCACTTTTGAAACATCTTTGAAACTATTCCATATCAGAACATATGTATCTTTAGGGCTACATAATATCTCTTTGTAACAGTTTACAATAATTTAAAATTTAGTTCGGAACTGGAATGACAGTATACAGTGCTTGGATTGTACACAAGCTACCTCAATTTGATCCTCGGCACTGAATATGGTCCCTAGGACACAGCCAGGAATGATTCCTAAGCAAAGCCAAGAGTAAGTCATGAGCACTGAAGGACATGACCTTCAAATACCACCAAAATTAAAAATAAAATCTACTTCAAATTAATAAATTTCAAAAGCTATTTGGTTCTGTAGCCAATGCCACAGTAAATGATCTTATATCTCTGTCATGTTATACATGGAAGGGAAGGTCTGTGAAGCTGAAGTGAAAATAGAAATCTTAGCTTATCAAAGATTAAGTAGATTTGTGATTTTGACATATACTTTAGAATTTATAGATTACATAAATATAGAACTTATGGGGGAGAAAAGAGGTGGGCCAGAGTGATGGCACAGCAGTAGGGCATTTGCCTTCACACCCAGGATAGACAGATGAGACTTAGATTCCCCGTTGTCCCATATGGTCCCCCAAGCCAGGAATGATTTCTGAGCACATAGCCAGAAAAAAATATATATAAACTCATGCTTTTTTAAATTATGTGTATTTTAGAAGTTAATATATCATTATATAATTTATATATTATATTAGAACTTATGCATTTTAAACAATATATAACATATATTTTATATACAAAAATAAATTTTTTACAAGTTTTTCACAGTTGTGTTTCAGGTGCATAGTGACAGTGAATGAGGGCCATTCCCACCACCAGTGTTGACTTCCCTCCACTATAGTTCCCAGTTTGCATCCCATACCTTCACCCTTAGCCCCCTGGTCTACCAGTGTAACAGAATCATTTTGTGTTTAGCTAGTTATAGTTTGGGTCTCTTGATTCTATTGCTGTTGACTTTGGCTTGGGTATTTAGATATGAGCATTTTTTTCCCTACTCAATACTCCTGAGATGGCTTGCCCCCTGGGTCCCATCCACTTTTTTCTTCTCAATTTGTAGGAAGACATAGAAATTAGGCAGAACAAGATGATGTTTCATTTGTTTGTTTGTTTGCATAGGCATAGTAAACATTGAGGAAATTAGAAAGAAAATCCCCTTGGCCTAGGAGATACAGGGTGTCTCCACCCATGAAGCACACTGTCATAAGACCAACTACAAGTTCCGGGCATGTTAGTCGTCAACTCCCAAGGTCTTTTTTTATGGTCCCAGGAGAAGTTCTTTTCAGTGGTGGTTGTCACAGTCAGTCTTCTATAATTAGAGATCTTGGTTTTTGCACAGATTCTAGGACTGAGCATCTTCTGATTTTATCTCACCTATAGGTGTAGAACTTATACCTTTTATTTTTTGGGGGGGGGGGCCACACCCGTTTGATGTTCAGGGGTTATTCCTGGCTAAGTGCTCAGAAATTGTCCCTGGCTTGGGGGCACCATACGGGATGCCGGGAGATCTAACCGAGGTCCTTCCTTGGCTAGCGCGTGCAGGCAGACACCTTACCTCTAGCGCCACCTCACCGGCCCCAAACTTATACCTTTTAAAATGATTCTATCAGGGGCTGGAGAGATAGCATGGAGGGTAGGGCATTTGCCTTGCATGCAGAAGGATGGTGGTTCAAATCCCGGCATCCCATATGGTCCCCCGAGCCTGCCAGGAGCCATTTATGAGCGTAGAGCCAGGAGTAACCCCTGAGCGCTTCCGGGTGTGACCCAAAAACAAAAACAAAAAAAAAAAAGAAAAAAGATTCTATCAGGGGCCGTAGTAATAGCACAGTGATAGAGTGTTTGCCTTGCATGCAGCTAACCCACGACAGACATGGGTACATGGTCTCCCGAGCCAGGAGCGATTTCTGAGCGCATAGCCAGGAGTAACCCCTGAGCACCTCCGGGTGTGACCCCCTCCAAAAAAAAAGAAAAAAGAAAAAAAATTATTCTATCATAGCTTGAATAAAATAGACCATATTCCAAAAAAATACACCATATTCATGTTACAGTATATGTAAGTTGTAATCAGGAATACAGCAGTTGATGCTCTCTACATACATATGTAGGCATATGTAATTGCATACTTGACAGCAAAAAATTAGCTTAAAAATAAAAGTCAAGAAATTTGTAAAGACTATTATAAGATATAAGGTAAAATAGTGCATGTCTATAAACCTTCCATGTTATAAACATAATTTGGGAGAAGTCATAACTTTTTGGCAATCATTTGGTATATAGTTGAAATGATTTGGCAACTTTTATTAGAGGCCCTGAAGCAGCTGGCACTGACTGCACTAGTGAACACAAGTTCAGCATTTGCATATTCCAAGTTCACAGTGCCCAGTGGAGGAGATGGTGATTAAAGCAGATTTTAGGGCTTAGCAAACAGAATTCGGTTAAAGAAGTTGTGGACAAGAAAGATAGGTTCATATATGTAGCAGGTTACAGGTAAGATTTTGTAGCTCAGACAATTATAAGCTGATCAACAATAAAATAAAACATCTTTGTGTGGATATGGATGGATTTTTTCCAATCATAACAATTTCAAATAATTTAAAGAAATGAAGTTCTCAGGCACCTGTTCCATACCAGCAGGTGACTATTAAAAATTTGGGGTTGCTACATATTGCTAGTTTTTTTTTTTTATTTCACAGGTTATCTGATACTCCTTATTCTACATTCATGTATCACAGAAATGTCTTCTCTTCCAGAAAATAGCACATGATTGACTCCTTTAATATATTTTCCTTATTATTTCCATAGCATTTTGAAATTTGATATATGTAATTGCATCTCTATTACATTCTGAGAGTGGTAATACATGTCTTAGTTAATGTTTTATTCTCAGAGCACACTTTTGTTCCTAAGCATCTCATAAGCACTCAGAAAATATTTGTTGAATTAATGAATAAATTGAAGAACAAATATAGTTATATTATGGCTTCTAGATAGATAAAGGTTTCAGTTCTAAAGATCAAGTCTCCCAGAAACCACCATGAGTAGCAGTATCCTTTCATCATTTGTTTTGCTGTTTAATATAAAAAATTCTGCAAAAAAATATTCTTAATATTTCTGGTGTGGACAAAATGTGGTTTGATATGATACAGAATGTCATTTTCTCCTTTGCTTTCTCTAACTTCCCTAGAAATATTAGTGCTATCTGCCTTAGTAGCTCTCAGTGGCACTGAGACTTAATAAACTAACAAATTCTCTAAGTGGGAACAAGAAAAGTAGTAATTAATTAACTTATTTAAATACACATAAGGGCTATCCTTTGTAAACATGGTTTTGATGGTGCTGTTAAGCATGAGATAATTTTTCTATATTTTGACCAATATTGATTTCTTTGTCTAAATTGAATCAAAGAAAAACAGAATCTCAGAATTTCCATGTGATTCTGAGTTTTCTGTGAGTTAACTCACAATGAACAAGAAACAAGTGGTAGCCATAAAGGACTAAAATTTAAGAAAGTCTACACTATGCTGCCTGAAAAGTCTCATTATCTTGTAAGAGGGAGTGGAAAGGTCTTCCAAGTGGAACCAATGTGCTGAGCAGTACCTCCAGGGTCATATAGTACTAGGGTTTAAACTGGTATTGGCCACATGGCAAGTCTGTATCTGAAGCCCAGAACTGAATACTGGTTCCTGCTATCTTCACACACACTATAAGACCAAAACCTATGCATGTCCTAAAAAAAAAAAAAAAAAAACCTCAGTCTCTCCTTTCAGTCCTTATCCATTATTCCTGCTTCTGTACATTCTTTTTCTTTCCACACACGCATACTGTTATGATTGATCTTATATGTCTTCTGATAGAAATTGGCTTTTTTTTTTGAGGGTTCACCTTGAGTTTTTCTGGGAAAAGGGATGGTAAACAGACTTCTAATAAAAGATTTCAGCAAGCACAAGAATTTATAGATGTTGAAAATAGAAACTATTTTAAGAATATCATGACTTGGGGCTGGAGAGATAGCATGGAGGTAAAGCGTTTGCCTTTCATGCAAGAGGTCATCGGTTCGAATCCCAGCGTCCCATATGGTCCCCTGTGCCTGCCAGGAGCAATTTCTGAGCATGGAGCCAGGAGTAACCCCTGAGCACTGCCGGGTGTGACCCAAAAACCACAAAAAAAAAAAAAAAAAAAAAAAAAAAAAAGAATATCATGACTTGTCTAGTTATAGACCAGGTTCAAATCTTTGCCTTAATCTCTAAAATTATACAGTCTTGTCTAGGATTAATTATGGTGGGGAAGAGGCTTCTTAATTATTCAAATATTAGTTTTATTCATACATGAAATGAAGGCAATTTAAGGAGTAAAGAGGTGACTTATGATAGGCAGAATTAGAGGATGGGTCCCATGACTGGCCTATATTTGGAATATAATGTTTCTCCTTGACTTGAGGGAGGCACCTATGATAGAATTTTATTCCAGTGGTTAGAGTATATTATGTAATATAAGTGGAAAAACTTGTCAGTTGCAATTAAGTTTCTCTGTGATCCACAATTGAGTTAGTTGATAGGTTATTGTCTTGGGTAGGTTTGAGCATCAGGTGAGCCCTTGTACGGTGGGTCGAAGACTGTCAAATAAAGATATTCTAAGTGAAAGATTTTCCTGCTGGGTTTAAAGAAGTAAAATTCCATTTAGCATGAGTCCTAAGGATAGAGTCACATGGCAAGAACTATCATAACCTCCAATTGTGAGAATAGGCAGTCCCTCTGAGACAAGAAAAAGAGGACTTTTGTCCTCTACTCGCATGGAACAAAACTGTGTCAATAATCATGAATGCAGAACAAGGGCGTCAGGTCACTAATGAGATCTTAACACTCACTTTCAGCTAAGTCTATGAAACCCAGAGAGGAAGACACAGACTAGCATTCCTCAGAGCAATGGTCTCGAGAAACATTTGGCAGATGTGTGTTCTTTTCAGCAGCTACATTTGTGGCAACTCATTAGAAAGCAACATAAAGCAAGGTTAGAAACAACTAATTCTGAAACAAAATTCAGTATGTCAAACAGTTTAAGGAAACCCATGGTGATCAGGTATTGGGAAAAATATCAGCACCGGGACTACTATTGATGTGTTTTAGGAATTTTGGGAAATGTACTTATATAATTATTCTCTTCTCATTGATCCCCCATACACTATTTTCTGAGGGAGTTGATATGGCTCACTTCCCTCATTTATCCATTCCCTGATGAATGGAAGCCTTTTAATTGACACCTTCTCCCATAATCTCTACCTCCCATACCTCAAAAAAAAAAAATCAAACAATATGGTAAAGTGGGATGCTATTAAGTTGCTATTAAGGAGTTTAGGCAGTCCAAAACAACCAAAAGTCCACCTTACTAACTCTTTGTGGGGAGTTAAGAAGACTTGAAATCACATATATCAAGTGCTTAGAACAGTTCTTAAAACCTTGTAATCCCTTAGTGCATTTTCCCCATAGTTATTAAGTTCCAGGAGATTGAATTTTCATCTATATAGCAAAATAAAGAACTCTGCTCTTGAAGATGACATGAGAAATCCCAAATAAAGGGAAAAACTTACCTGACATTCAAGAAAAAAGGTTGTTGTTACTTCAGTGAATTATAATTAAAAGGTTATCAGATGTTGCAAAGTCACAGAGTCTTTTTTTAATTTTAATAGATTTATTACAAATAAGAAAACCGTCACAACAAAACCAAAGTTCAGGATCATACATTATTTTATCAAACTTGAAAAAATAAAATTTTTTTCTCTCTCTCTTTTTTTTTTTTGTTTTTGTTTTTGGACCACACATGATGACACTCAGGGATTACTCCTGACTATGTGCTCAGAAATAGCTCCTAGCTTCCCTGGGGACACCAGGAAATCGAACCATGGTCTATCCTAGGTCAGCTGTGTGCAAGGCAAATGCTCTACCACTATGCCACCACTCTGGACCCCCAAAATACATTCTTTTTTTAATTAATATTGTTATTTAAACACGTTGATTACAAATATGATTATACTTGGATTTTAGTCATGTAAAGAACACTCCCCTTCACAAGTGCAACATTCCCATCACCAATATCCTGAATCTCCATCCTCCCCACCCCAACCCCGCCTCTAATTTCTTCATTCATTCACATTGTTATGATAGTTCTCAATGTAGTTAGTTCTCTAACTGCACTATTTACTCTTTGTGGTGAGCTTCACGTTGTGAGCAAGACTTTCCAGCCCTCCACTCTTTTTTTTTTTTTTTTTTTTTTTTTTTTTTTTTTTTTTGGGTTTTTGGGCCACACCCGGCGGTGCTCAGGGGTTACTCCTGGCTGTCTGCTCAGAAATAGCTCCTGGCAGGCACAGGGGACCATATGGGACACCGGGATTCGAGCCAACCACCTTTGGTCCTGGATCGGCTGCTTGCAAGGCAAACACCGCTGTGCTATCTCTCCGGGCCCTGCCCTCCACTCTTGTGTCTCCGAAAATTGTTGCAAAAATGTCTTTTATTTTTCTTAAAACCCATAGATGAGTGAGACCGTTCTCTGTCTGTCTCTCTCCCTCTGACTCATTTCACTTGGCATAATAGATTCCATGTACATCCTTGTATAAGAAAATTTCATGACTTCATCTCTCCTGATGGCTGCATAGTATTCCATTGTGTATATGTGCCACAGTTTCTTTAGCCATTCATCTGTTGAAGGGCATCTTGGTTGTTTCCAGAGTCTGGCTATTGTAAATAGCATTGCAATGAATATAGGTGTAAGGAAGAAATTTTTGTATTGTATTTATGTGTTCCTAGATTATATTCCTATGAGTGGTATAGCTGGATCACATGGGAGCTCAATTTCCAGTTTTTGGAGGAATCGCCATATCATTTTCCATAAAGTCTGGACTAGACAACATTCCCACCAGCAGAAAGTCACAGAATCTTAAATGCAATTTGTGCTGATTATTGCCATGTAGTCAAAGACAAATCAACTTGAAGATGGTTTCTGTCAAACCCCAATGACACAGAGAAGAAAAGATAACTGCCTCTTTTCACAAAATTCTAATGTAGGCTCAATACTCTCATTGTAAATAAATAGGGTAGTGCTTAACCCTGAACTCTCATTTGTGTGTGGACACTCACGTTTAAGTCATGGAAGTCATTTAAAATTTTAGAAAAAATAAATCAGATATGAGGGGATACTGACAGTTAACATCATCCCATACATTTATCATGGCATGACGATCATAAATAGCTTCCATCATAATAGCTGTGAGCAAGTGGTATCCAATGATATGTTAGTATCTTTGAGGTGGGGCTTTCCTTTGATTTTTCTCTTGAACAATACTATGATCAGTACACAGGCAAACATGTTTTGAGAAAGGTTGACTATCAGGTGTCATTTCCTGCTAGAAATATCTCTACTGCCTGAATTTATCCTCCATACCATTTTTTATACTACACAAGTATTATTGGACTCATTATGTGCAATGAACTGTACTAAGTACTATGATAGATTTAAAAATGAATAGATAAAACAAAGCTTCTGACCTAGGGTATTTTATTATCTCAAAAGAGACACAGAGGTTTATAAGAACCAGACAAGTGTTAAATTTCCACAGTAATTACCAGGAGCTTTTCAGTTACAGGTAAAACTGGGGCAGTTCTGTTCCTCTGGGATAGACAGCACTTTATTTATTTATTGTTTGTATTCTCAATGTCTAGCTCAGACCATGATACTTAATACACATGACTAAGTATGAATTAAATATTATAAAATATAAAATATTATAAAATGTACATAAGGTAATGTTGACCCTTCTATCCCTAGGAAGGGGGGGGGTGAAGCATCACCTAGTTATACACAGGGTTTACTCTCAGTTCCAAACTCAGGGATAACTCTTGACTCAAGGGTCCAGGTAGGGTGCCAGGACAGAGCCCTGATCACCCACCCACTGTAATTATCTATTCTAAACTATAAGAAAATAATCCTGGTAACAAAAAAGTAGGACAGTACAGTACAGTAGCATTAAGTATGTTCATATTTTGCAATACAACCATTACCATCCATTTGTATAGCTTTTTTATTTTTTTATTTTATTTAAACACCTTGATTACATACATGATTGTGTTTGGATTTCAGTCATGTAAAGGACACCACCCATCACCAGTGCAACATTCCCATCACCAATGTCCCAAATCTCCCTCCTCCCCACCCGACCCCCGCCTGTACTCTAGACAGGCTCTCCATTTCACTCATACATTCTCATTATTAGGACAGTTCAAAATGTAGTTATTTCTCTAACTAAACTCATCACTCTTTGTGGTGAGCTTCCTGAGGTGAGCTGGAACTTCCAGCTCTTTTCGCTTTTGTGTCTGAAAATTATTATTGCAAGAATGTCTTTCATTTTTCTTAAAACCCATAGATGAGTGAGACCATTTTGCATTTTTCTCTCTCTCTGACTTATTTCACTCAGCATAATAGAATCCGTGTACATCCATGTATAGGAAAATTTCATGACTTCATCTCTCCTGACAGCTGCATAATATTCCATTGTGTATATGTACCACTGTTTCTTTAGCCATTCGTCTGTTGAAGGGCATCTTGGTTGTTTCCAGAGTCTTGCTATGGTAAATAGTGCTGCAATGAATATAGGTGTAAGGAAGGGGTTTTTGTATTGTATTTTTGTGTTCCTAGGGTATATTCCTAGGAGTGGTATAGCTGAATCGTATGGGAGCTGATGGGAATGCCGTCTAGTTCAACCTTTATGGAAAGCGATATGGAGATTCCTCCAAAAACTGTATAGCTTTTTTTTCTTGCCAAACTGGAACTCTCTACCAATAAAATGATAAATTTCCATATTTTACTGCTCACCTCTTCATACAAACCTAATGCCTGGTAACATTTTACTTCTCTTTTCTATGAAAATTTCCCCTTTCCTTTTTCTGAGCTGTTGTTGTGATGAGTAGAGGTCACACACATCCTTGGTTATAGTGCTAACTAGTGATCACACTTCTAGTTCTGATGTCTTCACACTCAGCCACACTGCTGGCTGAGATTCACACTTTAGCTTTGGTGATTGTATATACCTACAGAACTCACAGATTGCAAACTTCTCTCAAGAACTTTGTTTTGGCTCTAGGAGTTCCAGGCAGCAAAGCCCCTAGGACATTACTTGGTACATGTGAATAGCATTAAGAACATAACTCTTAGGTTCATATTTGCAAGGAAGGCAATGAGTTAAAAATTGTGACTTTGATAGTTCCTTGCTTCACTGTCTTTGAGATACTTCATATAAGTAGAAGCCTACACTTTCTTTTGCTTATTAACTAATTTCACTTAGCACAATTTACAAAAGGTTTGTCATTATTATAGAATATATCATATATTTCTTTTATAAGTCTAAATTATATCCTTGTATAATTTTACTCTATTTTATATATCTTTTGATGTACATTTATGCTGTTTCTATCTTTTGCCTATTATAAATGTGTACATGGGTATGCAAACAATTGTCCAACTCAGTTAAAATTTTGTTAGGGAATTAGGGGAAGTGGACGTTTCAGACTTAGAAAAACACATGCACAAAAACAAGCACTGTGAAATGCTTGGGTTTGCTTTGTATGAGTTACTAATGAGTTCATGAAAATGACTTAGAATGGAAAGCTGAATCTGTTCAAATGTTTGAAGGGCACCATATTAAGAATAAAAGTATTTCAAAATCTTTAAGAAACTATTTTAGGGTTTGGGGAAGAAAAGGAATATTATCTATTTTCTGTTGAGTAGGGTAATTGTAATTGAAAACAACATATAAGAAAATAATCCTTTAAAAAAAAGAAAATAAAATAATCCTGGTAACAGAAAAAGTAGGACAGTAGAAGAGAAAAAAATATATGTGCCTAAGGAGAGCATATACAAGTATAGGAATTCCAACAAAAGTTGTTGACCAATTTGGCACAAGGTAGAGAAATCTCATTCTCAGTGACTAAGAGTAATGCTGGTAGTTATTAACAACATTATAAACTAAAATTAAGCATGAGAAAGAAAAGAAAAACTGACAAAAATAGCTAGAGTCCCCATAAATGGGCAGACAGTCAGACCAGGAATGGGTACCTCTTTGACTCAGAAAAACCACTGTTAGCCCAGGTCAGTGTACCCTGAGAATGCAGCAGCTTTGCTTCACTCTGCAGCCAGGCATTTATTCTAGTAAATGGATTTTACTGCCACACATAAAAACAAAACCACATTGCAAAGGCCACAATGGAGAACCCCACCACACTTATATGCAGATGGTAATTCTGAAAATTCAAATAGTATCAGCCACATGTACCAGCCTCTCTGATAAAGACTGTAGAGATAAAATATTAAAACTTTTCAAAGAATTCAAAGAAACCATAAATGGGCAGCTAATAAGACTCAAGAGATATGAGAGTAGAAATGAGATAACATCAAACAAAATTACAGAACAGAAAATCCTGGTAGGAAAAATGAAAACTTACTGGAAAACCTCACCAACAGAGTACAAGCTGCTCAGAACTGAATCGGTGAACTCGAAGATGAGATGCATATCACCACCAGAATACAACAGAAGATGAGTAAAAGTCTTAAAATAAAGAAACAGATGATGAAAAACATCCACAAAATAAATGAAAAATTGCCAATAAAACTTTGGGAAAAATTCAACTGAAACAACTTAAAAAGTATTAGGGTCCCATAAAGCCAAAAGAAAAACCCTATGAAGAAACAACAGTTAAAAACACCAGTGCTTATAAGTTGTCAGAAATTAAGAATGCATACAACCACATCATGGATGCCAAAAAATACCAGCTAAAAGATACCCAAATAGAAGCACATCGAGGAAATTCTAGTCATAATAATAAAAATCATATATAGAGATAGAATAATAAAAACAGTTGGATTCAACAAGAAAATACATACTATGGATAATCCTTAAGATTTACAGCAGATTTATCACAAGCAATCATTCAAGCAAGAAGGCAATGATGGGATATAGTGAAAAAAACTCAATGAAATGAATACCTCATCAAGAGTACTTCATCCATCCTGAATCTCATTCAGAAGAAAGGACACATTTTTGTATGTTTGTTTGTTTTGGGGTCACACCCAGGACAATCATATCTCACAAAGTCAATGGAATACATGCACTAATTCAGAGTGGCAAGATTGATAAGAAAATTGAATCCTCCATTTCTCCCCTGCAAGAAACACATTTGAATAATCTGAGTAAACACAGACTCAAAGTCAAGGGTAGGAAGACAATCCTTCAAGCAAACACATTTCTTAAAAGTCTGGGATGGCCATATGAATATCAGAAGACATAGAGAACAGAGAAAGTCAATTTTATGTGTACATAGGAAGAAATCATAGTGCTAAACATATATATGTATATATACCCTCAATGAGGGCCAAAATACTTAAAATAATTACTAATAGATTTAAAGAAAGGCATCAATAGCAACATAATACTAGGGCATTTTACCACTGCTCTATCACTTCTTCATAAAAAAAAAACAACAACAGCCTAAAACTCAACAAGAATATACTGGCATTAAAAAGAAATATAGATGAGTGGGTATTAGTAGCTATATACAGGGTTTTGCATCACCCAAAAGAATATACATTCCTTTCCAATGTACCTGGGACATTTTCCGAGATTGATCACATGCTGAGCTACAAAGCATATCTCTATAAAATCATGAGGATAGAAATTGTATGAACTATCTTCTCAGACCATAATATACTGAAAACAGACACGAATTACAAACAAAAAATGAATAAATGATTTTAACACCTGAATATAATACAGTTCACTACCAATCAATGAGTGATTTAGAGAGGAAGTCAAAGAGAAAATCAAATTATTCCTAGATATAAATGAGAATGAAGGAACAAATTATCAGAACTTGTGAGAAACAGCAAAAGTGGTATTAAGAGGAAAATTTATGGATTTGAAGCATTCATTAGGAAGGAAAAGCATGGCTACTTAAATAACTTAATGGTACAGTTTAATAAATTGGAAATTTACACAAGAGGAAGGAATTAATAAACTTAGAGCAGAGTTTAATTAACAGAAACAAACAAACAAACAAACAAAAAACAATCTAGTGGAGTAAGGAATTAAGAACATCAAGAAATGATGTTGGGGGGCCAGGCGGTGGCGCTAAAGGTAAGGTGTCTGCCTTGCCAGCACTAGCCTAGGACGGACCGCGGTTCGATCCCCCGGTGTCCCATATGGTCCCCCAAGCCAGGAGCGACTTCTGAGCGCATAGCCAGGAGTAACCCCTGAGCGTCAAATGGGTGTGGCCCAAAAAACCAAAAAAAAAAAAAAAAAAAAAAGAAATGATGTTGGAAAAACTGGTCAACTAAATAAAAAAATGAACACAGATCTCTCTTTAATGCCATGCATAAAAGTAAAATCAAAATGGATTAAAGAACTTTATAACTGAATCTGTAAGGTAAATAGAAGAAAACATATACCATGGCATGAAAGTCAAGGAGAAAACACCACTGACTAAGAAAGTAGAAACAAAGATAAACAAATGAAATTATATTAAACTAAGAAAATTCTGCACCTCAAAGGAAGTATTGACTAGGATTAAAAAAATTGCCCACAAAATGAGAGAAATTATTTATCCTCTACCCGTCTGATAAAGGGTTAATACCTAAGATATATAAGGAACTGGTAGACTTTACTAAGACAAAAATATCTATCACACCTAAAAATGGGAAGATGAGAAAAACAGTATTTTATTAATAAACAAATACAGAGAGCCAAATGGTACATGAAAAAATCCTTCACGTTATTAATCATCAGGAAGATGCAATTCAAAACTACAATGAGATACTATCTCACAGCACAGAGACTGGCACACATCACAAAGAACAAGAACAACCAGTACTTGTGTGGATGTAGGGAGAAGAGACTCTCATTCACTGCTGGTGGAAATGTCGATTGGTCCAGCCTCTCTATAAACAATATGGATATTCCACAAAAAAGTAGAAATTGAGCTTCTATATGACTCAGGAATACCACCCTTAGAAATATTTTCCATAGGATCTGGGAAAAAATGCAGAAAAGTCCTCTGTACTCCTTTGTTAATCACAGCAGAATTTACAGTAGCCAGAATCTGGAAACAAGTACCCAAGAACAGATGAGTGAATAAAGAAAAAAATGGTACATCTATACAATTGAATGCTATGCAGCTGTTAAGAAAAATACAGTCATGAAATTTGCTTATGTGGATGATATAAAGAGTATTATTCTGAGTGAAATATGTAAGAGGGAAAGGGGTAGACATAGAGTAATCTCATTTTTTTGTAGAATATAAAATGGTAGAATGCTAAAAATATTCAGAGAAAATAATATGAAGGCCAGGAGGTTCAATCCAATGTAGTAAGCTTGCCACAATAGTGGTATAATTTAGTTAGGCCAAAGAAGGGCATACTATGACAGGTTCACTCTGAGTGAGACCTGGGTGCTGAAAAGAAATAAAGTGATATGCATAATACCCCCTTAGTAACAATTTTGCAGGCCATGGTGTCTCAAAATTATAAAAGTTTAAAAGAGAAATTGAGTGAGGGAAAGATAGAAAAAGAGAGAGAAGAGAAAAATGTCTGCCACATTGGCAGGCAAGGGACAGAGCAGTGGGAGGGGAGGGAGGGAAACTTGGAATATTGATGTGTGGGATATGTACACTAGTAAAGCTCAATCATGAACAACTTTGTAACTATGAAAACAAAACCAAGTAAGTCACCATGTTCATACCAGGACAGCTCCATAGACTCTCTGAGTTCTCAAATGAGATGTTAACCAAGCCATGAAAAATCATGGGTGCACCAGCCATACAGCAGAAAAATGGCAATCTCAGAAAGAGAGGGCAGGCTTCCCTGCTGAAGCTACGCTTACTGAATCCATCACTCAGAATCATTGTTTTGCTGATGGCCCTTCCTCATCACTCTTCTATGATTCTTTTTGGGGACAATATGACAAACTTCAGATATGCCAATCTCTAGGCTGATATTTTGGAACATGTGCAGGTACCTTCTCCCCACCCCACTCCCTCATATCTTTTTTCTTCTGGAAATCCTGGCAGCTGTAACCATGGCCATAGATGAAATTGTCATGTTCCTATTGGGACAACACCATAGACTCACTCTTTTATCAAATGTTATGTAAACCAAGCTGTGAAAAAACATGGGTACACCAACCATGCAGCAGAAAAATGGCAATCTGTGTAGGAGAAGGCAGACCAAGCCCAGTCCTGCAGAAAGCACAGAAACCACACCTGCTGTGTTCATCATATAGAATCACCATTTTACCAAAGGATCTGCCTTAGCACTTCTATGATTGATTCTCTTTGGGGACAATAACTGTAGGTATACCGGTATTTGGGCTGATATCACCAGGGTGATTTGGAATGAGTGTGGGCACCTTTCCCCCAGTATCTTCTTTCTTCTGGGAGGCCTGGCAGCTGAGTACATATCCCTGAAAATTGCAATATTTGTAATATACCTGAAAGTTGCAATATTTGTAATAGTGCTTTCAATATCATTTGTTTGATGCTGTCATCTCTACAGGAACACACCAATTTAACAGCTAACAAAAAGAGTTTACTAAACCTTCTATCATGGAATTATGACTTCATTGGAAATACAATAATTTTCACTAATGTGCTTGTTATTGTACTCTTTTTTTTCTTTTATTCTTTTTATTAAAATTTTTTGGCCCCAGTGGGGCCCGACTGTGAAAAACTGTGAGTGCTGCCTGTGTGTGTCTGTCTACACCTGCTGCATGAACATCTTGGGAGTGGGAAGAAAAGAGGCTACAGAAAACTCATCTCCCAGAGGCCAATTCTAGGGCGGGAATGCCAAGGAACTGCTCCATAACGTGAAAACCGGCTATAAGCAGTTCTTTGCAGAAGCCAGATCCCCTGTTTGTGATGTCAGGCTGTGAAAATCCACGAAACTACGCCTGCCCAGTGGGGCTCGACTGTGAAAAACTGTGAGTGCTGCCAGTCTGTGTCTGTCTACTGTCCTGTCACATGAACCTCATGGGAGTGGGCCGAAAACAGGCTCCAGAAGAGCACTTAAGACAGGGTATCAGAAGCTGAGAATAGTCTTGGTGCTGTGGAAGATGAGATAAATAACAATTCCATACAGCGGGAGAGATTGAAAAAAAAACTTAAAGCAAATGAACAGACAATGGAAAACTTAGTCAAAGAATGGGAACAGATGAAAATAGAAGTCTATGATAAGCTCAACAGAAACAACTTAAGAATCATTGGAGTCCCAGAGACCCAGGAAGAAAATTTCCAGGAAGAATCAACGGTCAAGAACATCATTAAAGAAAAACTTCCAGAGCTAAAGAATATATGTGATCAAATCCTGCATGCTCGAAGAGTACCAACCAAAAGAGACCCCAAAAAAACCACCCCAAGACACATCCTAGGCACAATGATGAATCCCACAGATAGAGACAAAATTCTGAAAACAGCAAGATCAAAAAGAGAAATTACATTCAAGGAGCATCCTTGAGATTTACAGCAGACCTGTCACCAGAAACACTTAAGGCCAGAAAGCAGTGGTAGGATATTGTGACAAGACTGAATGAAATGAATGCTTCACCTAGAATTCTTTACCCAGCAAAACTCACTTTCTGGTTTGACGGAACAATACATGGTTTCACAGACAAAAAACAGCTCAGAAACTTTACAGACTCAAAACCAGTCTTAAGAGAAAAACTGAAAGACCTAATTTAAGACAAGACTAACCAAAAGACACACCAAATTTCGATATAAAGAAGGCATTAAATACCAGGACAATTCTTTCTCTCAACATCAATGGAGTAAATGCACCAGGTAAGAGACACAGAGTGGCAAAATAGATCAAAAAACTAAATCCAACATTCTGCTGCCTACAAAAAACGCACCTGAATAGTCAGAAAAAACATAGACTCAAAATAAAAGGCTAGAGGAAAATTATCGAAGCAAACAACACCCATAAAAAAGCTGGATTGGCCATACTAATATCAGATAACGCAAACTTTATACTCAGGAAGGTTGTAAGGGACAAAGATGGACATTTTATATTAATCAAGGAGTATGTAGAGCAGGAAGAAATCACTCTCCTAAACATATATGCACCAAATGAGGGCCAGAAAAAATATTTAATACAATTGTTGACAAATCTGAAAAATAATATCAATAACAAAACAATAATTGTGGGGGACCTCAACACGGCTTTGTCAACACTGGATAGGTCAGCCAGACTGAACCCCAACAAGAATATACTAGACCTGAAAAGAAAAATAGAAGAAAGAGGCCTATTGGATATATATAGGACATATATATAGGATATATATAGGACACTCCATCCCCAGAAACCTAGATACACATTCTTCTCCAATGTACATGGGGGCATTCTCCAGGATAGACTACATGCTGGCACATAAAACATACCTCCATAATATCAAGAGGATAGAAATTTTGCAGACTACCTTCGTTGACCACAAGGCTCTGGAATTATTTGTGAATTCCAAAGGGACACAGAAGAAAAACTTTAGCACCTGGAAGTTAAACAGCCTCATACTCAATAACCAGTGGGTCCAAGATAAAATCAAGGAGGAAATCAAAAGGTTCCTGGAAACAAATGACAATAAAGATACAAACTATCAGAACTTACGGGACACAGCAAAAGCAGTACTGAGAGGAAAATTTATAGCTTTGCAAGCACACATAAGGAAGGAAGAAAAAGCTTACCTGAGTAGCTTATTGACACAGCTAATAGAACTAAAAAGTGCTCAACAAAAGGATCCAAAAATAGGGAGACAGAAGGAAATAACAAAGCTGAGAGCAGAAATCAACGAAGTGGAAACCCATAAAACAATCCAAAAGATCAACGAAAGCAGAAGTTGGTTCTTTGAAAAAAAAAAACCAAGATTGATAGAACACTGGCAGAAGAAAGAAAGAGAGAGAGAGAAACTTGATAACTCGTATTAAGAATGAATAAGGAGAGAGCATAAAAACCGGCTATCCTTTGCAAAAGCTGGCTCCCTGTGTGTGACACCAGGCGGGGAAAATCCGCGAAAGTACACCGGCCCAGTGGGGCTCAGCTGTGAAAGACTGTGAGTGTGACCTGTCTATGTCTGTCTACTGTCCTCTTGCGTGAAACTCTTGCGAGTGGGGCAAAAAGAGCCTCCAGAAACCTCGCTCGCCCAGACGCCATTTTCAGGGAGGGACTTCAGAGCATAAAAGCCGGCTATCCTTTGCAAAAGCTGGCTCCCTGTGTGTGACACCAGGCGGGGAAAATCCGCGAAAGTACACCGGCCCAGTGGGGCTCAGCTGTGAAAGACTGTGAGTGTGACCTGTCTATGTCTGTCTACTGTCCTCTTGCGTGAAACTCTTGCGAGTGGGGCAAAAAGAGCCTCCAGAAACCTCGCTCGCCCAGACGCCATTTTCAGGGAGGGACTTCAGAGCATAAAAACCGGCTATCCTTTGCAAAAGCTGGCTCCCTGTGTGTGACACCAGGCGGGGAAAATCCGCGAAAGTACACCGGCCCAGTGGGGCTCAGCTGTGAAAGACTGTGAGTGTGACCTGTCTATGTCTGTCTACTGTCCTCTTGCGTGAAACTCTTGCGAGTGGGGCAAAAAGAGCCTCCAGAAACCTCGCTCGCCCAGACGCCATTTTCAGGGAGGGACTTCAGAGCATAAAAACCGGCTATCCTTTGCAAAAGCTGGCTCCCTGTGTGTGACACCAGGCGGGGAAAATCCGCGAAAGTACACCGGCCCAGTGGGGCTCAGCTGTGAAAGACTGTGAGTGTGACCTGTCTATGTCTGTCTACTGTCCTCTTGCGTGAAACTCTTGCGAGTGGGGCAAAAAGAGGCTCAGAGGAGCACGGCCGCTCCGCTTCGCTACGCGGCCGTGCACTCTTTCTAAGGAAAGAACTCCATTGCAACAAGAAGGAAAAATCACACTAAGAACGGCGCTATATCACAGAAGCAAACATTTCTCTCTGGACTGTCTTCTCTGTTACATGCTCGGGCCTAAGATTTGACCCAGATGAGGCTTCATCCACGGAGGACTCCCCTCCCTTAGAGGCAAGTCAGCCCATCCAGAAAGGGAGGAGCCAGAGGAGTGTGCTGCCTACATCATATAGACAATGAATACCACTACAACACGTAGAAAAACCCACAATACAAATGTGACAATGGGGAAACAGCGCAGGCCAGCATCAGACATAGAGAATGAAGATGACAATTCTGAGGACCAGATAATGACTGAACAACTAATCAACCTCTCAGATAAGGACTTTAGACTAGCAATATGGAAGGTGCTCAACAGACTCCAAGAAACCATGGATCGAGTTGAACAGAACACTAATAAGAACCAAGAAAATATGAAGGCAGAAATGACAAAACTCCAAACTGAAATAACATGTCAACTAACAGGCCTGAAAAACTCAGTAAACGAAGTGAATGACAAAATGGATAAGCTCTGGGACAGGGTATCAGAAGCTGAGAATAGACTTGGTGCTGTGGAAGATGAGATACATAACAATTCCATACAGCAGAGAGATTGGACAAAAAACTTAAAGCAAATGAGCAGACAATGGAAAAATTAGTCAAAGAATGGGAACAGACACGAAAATAGAAGTCTATGATAAGATCAACAGAAACAACTTAAGAATCATTGGAGTCCCAGAGACCCAGGAAAGAAGAAAATTTCCAGAAGAATCAATGGTCAAGAACATCATAAAAGAGAAACTTCCAGAGCTAAAGAATATATGTGATCAAATCCTGCATGCCCGAAGAGTACCAACCAAAAGAGACCCCAGAAAAACCACCCCAAGACACATCCTAGTCACAATGACAAATCCCACAGATAGAGACAGAATTCTGAAAACAGCAAGATCAAAAGGGGAAATCATGTTCAAGCAAGCTTCCCTGAGATTTACAGCAGACCTGTCACCAGAAACGCTCAATGCCAGAAAGCAGTGGTGGGATATTGTGACAAGACTGAATGAAATGAATGCTTCACCCAGAATACTATACCCAGCAAAACTCACTTTCCGGTTTGATGGAAGAATACATGGTTTCACAGACAAAAAACAGCTCAGAAACTTCACAGACACAAAACCAGTCTTAAGAGAAAAACTGAAAGACCTAATCTAAGACAAGACTACCCAAAAGACACACCCCAATTTTGAAATAAAGATGGCGTTAAATCCCAGGACAATTCTTTCTCTCAACGTCAATGGACTAAATGCACCAGTTAAGAGACACAGAGTGGCTAAATGGATCAAAAAACTCAATCCAACCTTCTGCTGCCTACAAGAAACGCACCTGAATAGTCAGAACAAACATAGACTCAAAATAAAAGGCTGGAGAAAAGTTATCCAAGCAAACAACACCCATAAAAAAGCTGGAGTGGCCATACTAATATCAGATAATGCAAACTTTATACTCAGGAAGGTTGTAAGGGACAAAGACGGACATTTTATATTAATCAAGGGGTACGTAGAGCAGGAAGAATTCACTCTCCTAAACATATATGCACCGAATGAGGGGCCAGCAAAATATTTAATACAACTGCTGACAAATCTGAAAAATAATATCAACAACAACACAATAATTGTGGGGGACCTAAACACGGCTTTGTCAACACTGGACAGGTCAACCAGACTGAAACCCAACAAGAATATACTAGACCTGAGGAGAGAAATGGAAGAAAGAGGCCTAGTGGATATATATAGGACACTCCATCCCCAGAAACCTGGATACACATTCTTCTCCAATGTACATGGGACATTCTCCAGGATAGACTACATGCTGGCACATAAAACATACCTCCATAAGATCAAGAGGATAGAAATTTTGCAGACTACCTTCGCTGACCACAAGGCTCTGAAATTATTTGTGAACTCCAAAGGGACTCAGAAGAAACACTTTAACACCTGGAAGTTAAACAGCCTCATGCTCAATAACCAGTGGGTCCGAGATGAAATCAAGGAGGAAATAAAAAGGTTCCTGGAAACAAATGACAATCAAGACACAAACTCTCAGAACTTATGGGACACAGCAAAAGCAGTACTGAGAGGAAAATTTATAGCTTTGCAAGCACACATCAGGAAGGAAGAAGGAGCTTACCTGAGTAGCTTAATGACACAGCTAATAGAACTAGAAAATGCTCAACAAAAGGACCCAAGAACAGGAAGACAGAAGGAAATAACAAAGCTGAGAGCAGAAATCAACGAAGTGGAAACTCAAAAAACAATCCGAAAGATCAACGAAAGCAGAAGTTGGTTCTTTGAAAAAATAAACAAGATTGATAGACCACTGGCAAACCTAACAAAGAAAGAGAGAGAGAAACTTGATAACTCGTATCAGGAATGAAAAAGGAGAGATCACTACTGATATGACAGAGATTCAAAGGGTAATCAGAAACTACTTTGAAAAACTCTACGCCACTAAAAATGAGAACCTGGAAGAAATGGATAAATTCTTGGACTCTTATAATCTTCCACGGTTGAAGGAAGAGGATGTAGCATATCTAAACACCCCCATCACCATTGATGAAATTAAAACAGTAATCAAATGTCTGCCGAAAAACAAAAGCCCAGGTCCAGATGGATTCACTAATGAATTCTATCAAACTTTCCAAGAGGAACTACTGCCAATCTTGGCAAGACTCTTTCATGAAATTGAACAAACAGAAACACTTCCAAATAACTTTTATGAAGCCAACATCACCTTGATACCTAAACCAGACAGAGACGCTACCAAAAAAGAAAATTACAGACCAATATCACTGATGAATGCAGATGCAAAGATCCTCAACAAAATCCTGGCAAATAGGATTCAATGCCTCATTAAGAAGATCATCCACTACGATCAAGTAGGTTTCATCCCAGGAATGCAAGGCTGGTTTAACATCCGTAAATCTATCAACATAATACACAACATCAATAACAAGAAAAATAAAAACCACATGATCATATCAATAGATGCAGAGAAAGCATTTGATAAGGTCCAACACCCATTCTTGATCAAAACTCTCAGCAAGATGGGAATGGAGGGAACCTTTCTCAATATAGTGAAGGCCATCTACCACAAGCCAGTGGCAAATATTATCCTCAATGGAGAAAAACTGAAAGCCTTCCCTCTAAATTCTGGCACAAGACAAGGCTGTCCTCTCTCACCACTCCTATTCAACATAGCACTGGAAGTACTTGCTATAGCGATTAGGCAAGAAAAGGATATCAAGGGAATCCAGATAGGAAAGGAAGAAGTCAAGCTCTCACTGTTTGCAGATGACATGATACTCTACTTAGAAAACCCTAAAGACTCTATCAAAAAGCTTCTAGAAACAATAGACTCATATAGCAAGGTGGCAGGCTACAAAATTAACACACAAAAATCAATGGCCTTTCTATACACCAACAGTAATAAAGAAGAAATGGACATTAAGAAAACAACCCATTCACAATAGTACCACACAAACTCAAATATCTTGGAATCAACTTGACTAAATATGTGAAGGACCTATACAAAGAAAACTATAAAACTCTGCTCCAAGAAATAAGGAGACACACGGAAATGGAAACACATACCCTGCTCATGGATTGGCAGGATTAACATCATCAAAATGTCAATACTCCCCAAGGCATTATACAGATTTAATGCCATCCCTCTAAAGATACCCATGACATTCTTCAAAGAAGTGGATCAGACACTTTTGAAATTCATTTGGAACAATAAACACCCTCGAATAGCTAAAGCAATCATTGGGAAAAAGAATATGGGAGGAATTACTTTTCCCAACTTTAAACTGTACTACAAAGCAACAGTTATCAAAACAGCATGGTATTGGAATAAGGATAGGTCCTCAGATCAGTGGAATAGGCTTGAATACTCAGAAAATGTTCCCCAGAGATACAACCATCTAATTTTTGATAAAGGAGCAGGAAATCCTAAATGGAGCAGGGAAAGCCTCTTCAACAAGTGGTGTTGGCACAATTGGATAGCCACTTGCAAAAAATTAAACTTAGACCCCCAGCTAACATCATGTACAAAGGTAAAATCCAAATGGATTAAAGACCTCGATATCAGCCCCAAAACCATAAGATATATAGAACAGCACATAGGCAAAACACTACAGGACATTACAGGCATCTTCAAGGAGGAAACTGCACTCTCCAAGCAAGTGAAAGCAGAGATTAACAGATGGGAATATATTAAGCTGAGAAGCTTCTGCACCTCAAAGGAAATAGTGCCCAGGATACAAGAGCCACCCACTGAGTGGGAGAAACTATTCACCCAATACCCATCAGATAAGGGGCTAATCTCCAAAATATACAAGGCACTGACAGAACTTTACAAGAAAAAAAATCTAACCCCATCAAAAAATGGGAGAAGAAATGAACAGACACTTTGACAAAGAAGAAATACGCATGGCCAAAAGACACATGAAAAAATGTTCCACATCACTAATCATCAGGGAGATGCAAATCAAAACAACGATGAGATACCACCTCACACCCCAGAGAATGGCACACATCACAAAGAATGAGAATAAACAGTGTTGGCGGGGATGTGGAGAGAAAGGAACTCTTATCCACTGCTGGTGGGAATGCTGTCTAGTTCAACCTTTATGGAAAGCGATATGGAGATTCCTCCAAAAACTGGAAATCGAGCTCCCATACGATCCAGCTATACCACTCCTAGGAATATACCCTAGGAACACAAAAATACAATACAAAAACCCCTTCCTTACACCTATATTCATTGCAGCTCTATTTACCATAGCAAGACTCTGGAAACAACCAAGATGCCCTTCAACAGACGAATGGCTAAAGAAACTGTGGTACATATACACAATGGAATATTATGCAGCTGTCAGGAGAGATGAAGTCATGAAATTTTCCTATACATGGATGTACATGGAATCTATTATGCTGAGTGAAATAAGTCAGAGAGAGAGAGAAAAACGCAGAATGGTCTCACTCATCTATGGGTTTTAAGAAAAATGAAAGACACCCTTGTAATAATAATTTTCAGACACAAAAGAGAAAAGAGCTGGAAGTTCCAGCTCACCTCAGGAAGCTCACCACAAAGAGTGATGAGTTTAGTTAGAGAAATAACTACATTTTGAACTGTCCTAATATTGAGAATGTATGAGGGAAATGTAGAGCCTGTTTAGGGTACAGGCGGGGGTTGGGTGGGGAGGAGGGTGATTTGGGACTTGGGTGATGGGAATGTTGCACTGGTGATGGGTGGTGTTCCTTTTATGACTGAAACCCAAACACAATCATGTATGTAATCAAGGTGTTTAAATAAAAAAAAAAATTAAAAAAAAAAAAAAAAAAAAACAAGAATGAAAAAGGAGAGGGCCGGTGAGTGGCGCTAGAGGTAAGGTGTCTGCCTTGCAAGCGCTAGCCAAGGTAGGACCGCAGTTCGATCCCCGGGCCTCACATATGGTCTCCCCAAGCCAGGGGCAATTTCTGAGCACTCAGCCAGGAGTAACCCTGAGCATCAAATGGGTGTGGCTCCCCCCAAAACAAAAAAACAAAAAAAGAAAAGAAAAGAAAAGAAAAGTTCTGGCCCGGAGAGATAGCACAAGCGGTGTTTGCCTTGCAAGCAGCCGATCCAGGACCAAAGGTGGTTGGTTCGAATCCCGGTGTCCCATATGGTCCCCCGTGCCTGCCAGGAGCGATTTCTGAGCAGACAGCCAGGAGTAACCCCTGAGCACCGCCGGGTGTGACCCAAAAACCAAAAACCAAAAAAAAAAAAAAAAAAAAGAATGAAAAAGGAGAGATCACTACTGATATGACAGAAATTCAAAGGGTAATGAGAAACTACTTTGAGAAACTCTATGCCACTAAAAATGAGAATCTGGAAAAAATGGATAAATTTTTGGACTCTTATAATCTTCCATAGTTGAACGAAGAGGATGTAGCATATCTAAACACCCCCATCACTATTGATGAAATGAAAACGGTAATCAAATGTCTGCCCAAAAAACAAAAGCCCAGGCCCAGATGTATTTACTAATGAATTCTTTCAAACATTCCAAGAGAAACTACTACCAATCCTGGCAAGACTCTTTCATGAAATTGAACAAACAGAAACACTTCCAAATAGCTTTTATGAAGCCAACATCACCTTGATACCTAAATCAGACAGAGATGCTATGAAAAAAGAAAATTGCAGACCAATATCGCTGATGAATACAGATGCAAAGATCCTCAACAAAATCCTGGCAGATAGGATTCAATGATTCATTAAGTTCATTCACTATGATCAAGTAGGTTTCATCCCAGGAATGCAAGAATGGTTTAACATCCGTAAATCTATCAACATAATACACAACATCAAAAACAAGAAACATAAAAACCACATGATCATATCAATAGATGCAGAGAAAGCATTTGATAAGGTCCAACACCCATTCTTGATCAAAACTCTCAGCAAGATGGAATGGAAGGAAGCTTTCTCAATATAGTTAAGGCCATCTTCCACAAGCCAGTGGCAAATATTATCCTCAATGGAGAAAAACTAAAATCCTTCTCTCTAAATTCTGGCACAAGACAAGGCTGTCCTCTCTCACCAATCCTATTCAACATAGCACTGGAAGTACTTGCTATAGCGATTAGGCAAGAAAAAGATATCAAGGGAATCCAGATAGGAAAGGAAAAAGTGAAGCTCTCACTGTTTACTCTACTTAGAAAACCCTAAAGACTCTACCAAAAAGCTTCTAGAAACAATAGACTCATATAGCAAGGTGGCAGGCTACAAAATTAACACATAAAAATCAATGGCCTTTCTATACACCAATAGTAATAAGGAAGAAACGTACATTAAGTAAACAAACCCATTCACAATAGTGCCACACAAACTCAAATATATTGGAATCAACTTGACTAAAAATGTGAAGGACCTATACAAAGAAAACTATAAAACTCTGCTCCAAGAAATAAGAGAGGACACGTGGAAATGGAAGCACATACCCTACTCATGGATTGGCAGGATTAACATCATCAAAATGGCAATACTCCCCAAGGCATTATACAGATTTAATGCTATCCCTCTAAAGATACCCATGACATTCTTCAAAGAAGTGGATCAGGCACTTGTGAAATTCGTTTGGAACAATGAACACCCTAGAATAGCTAAAGAAATCATTGGAAAAAAATATGGGAGGAATTACTTTCCCCCACTTTAAACTTTACTACAAA